>NC_091950.1:426232748-426559836 GCF_031021105.1 Erythrolamprus reginae
AAGGGAAGGGAGGGAGGGGAAGAATGGAGGGAAGGAAAGGAAGGAGGGAGGGGAGGGAGGGAGGAGGGAAAGGAGGGAAAGGAAAGAGGGAAGGGAAGGAAGGGAAGAATGGAGGGAAGGAGGGAGGGAAGGAAAGGAAGGAGGGAAAGAAGGGAAGGGAGGGAAGGAAGGAAGAATGGAGGGATTCTCCCCCCCCTCTGCAAAATACATCAGGGCCAAAGGCAGCTGCCGAGGGCCAGAGAGCAAAGGGGGGGGGAAGGGGGGGGTGTTACCTTCGGTGTAGGGCACTGGATTTCCAATCTTGGCAGGGACTGCATGACCCGGCCGCAGAACCTCCATTTCCATCAAGACCACCACTCGCCTGCAAAGACAAACACACGAGGGGGGGGGGGCGCTCTAGGGGGGCTGCTGGAGATCCCGGGCAGCCCCACCCCCCGGAAAACTGTATGCTCCCCTCTACGTACCCCCACCCTCCCCGTTAGCCGGAAAGCCCCCCCCCATGGGCCTCTTCTTCTCTAAACCGGGGGGGGTGTGGGTGTTCTTGTATGACTGAAGAGGGACCCGCTGACTGACAGCCTTGCAGAGGAGGCCGGACTGGGGGGCCGTGGTGGAGTCCCAGGTTCCCTTTTGCATCTGGGCCCGCCCATCAGGCATGAGCTCCTCCTGGCTGGCCCCACAAGGGAGACCCACAGCCCCTGCCGTCTGGCTTCTCGGCCGGGCACGAGGCCAGGGGGCCCAGGATAGTCAGTCCCTCTGAAATGCCCCCGCGACCAGGAGGGACCCCAGGCGCCTCTCTCAGCAGGGCCAGTGGGGGGGGGGGCACGACTGCCCCAGCAAAAGAAGCGGCGGAGGGGCCAGGCAGGGCCAAGGCGGTCAGACTGGCCACCAGAAAACACTCGAGTGGACGGAGAGCCAGGCTGAAGTCAGAGCCTCAAGAGCTTGTCCTCATCTTACGACCGCAGCCAGAATTTCTGTCACTAAACGAGGCAGCTGTGAAGTGACCTCTGCCCCAGTTTGTGACTTTCCTCTGCCAGAGTGGGGGAAGAGAATCCACGAGAGTTGAGTGACCCCGGCCTCCCCCTTGACCTCGCTTGTCAGGTCACAAACCGTGGGAACCCTGGCCAAGCCCTTGGCCACTTTTCTGGTGCCACCGTCACCCTGCGTGGCCCCTCCCTGTTAGGGATGCCTTCAAGCTCTCCCCCCCCCCCGATCCTCCCTCCACCCCCTGGGGGGGGTCTGCCTGGCAGAGTCTCTGGAGGGCGGTGAGGACCCCCCCCTCCTGGCGCCTGAGCTGCCTGCCCTCCTCCTCCTTCTCCAAGACCCTCCCGATCTGACAGGCAGGAAGTCCCGCCCCTCAACTGTGGGCTTTGCAACGGGCCAGAGGGGAAGAGCCATGTAGGTGCAGGGGCCGGTTGTGCTCTCCCACCGCAGGACCCAAGGGAGACCGGCACACAGCCCCTTTGCCTCGGCCCCACACTGACCAGTGGGCAGACCCGCAGCCCTGCCCCGGCGTCTACCGCTTCACGGTGCTTCCCACAGCCTCTTGCCAACCCCGACCGTCGGGGGTCCCCCCTGCTGAGAGCTGAACCGCTGGACTACAGCTGCCGGTCAGCAGAAGCAGCTTGCAGGGCTGCGCTCTCACCACCCCGGCTCCCGAGGGCAGCAACAGTCCATGCGCACATCCTCGCCTGCACCGGGGCACCACGGGGCCTGGCCCTCCACGGAGCCCCCTGCCCAGCGCCCCTCCCCACTGAGCTTCGTGCTGGGTGCGGGAGGGGCCCCGGTGGCTGAGCTTCCCCCCCTCGCGGGATTCCATGCCCTCCCTCTCCTGATCCCCACACCAAAAACCACCCCACCCCCCTCCACCCCCATAGTAGGGGAGCCGCCTGCGATGGCCCCTCTGGTGCCCCTGGAGTATCCTTCCCCACCCACGTGGGCCCCAGCCCTGACCCACACTGGGCTGCCTCTCTTCTCTTGTGCTGACCCCTTGAGCCAGCTGCTGCGGGGGGCCCCTCCTGGCCAGGCCCTGCCTGCTCAGGGGACACTCAAAGGCGAGAAGAGAACAGCATCTGCAGCCCCAGGGGGGTCCGGGGCCGGGTCTATAGGGCCAAGAGCGGGGATTCCCTCCCGCTTGCCGGACTGGCAGGGGTGGCTGCCTGGGACCAGCTCTCTTAGCGGCCCCATCTTGTTCCCCTTCCTTCTGCGCATGCCCAGGAGCCGGTTCTGTGAACGAGGGCCCCCGCAGCGCCTGGGGAAGCCCACCAGTGGCCGGAGAGTCAGGCCCCCGCCCGGGGCTCAGGGTTGATCTGCAGGGTCCCTGGGTGGGGCTCTCTGATCCCGGCCGTTTCCTGGTGCACGCTCCACCCCCCCCCTCAGCTGGGGGGACAATTTTGGCCATAACACCATAAAGAAAGACGCTGAGTGCAGAGAGGCCCAACCAAGGGAGGGAGGGGGGCGGGGGGTGGTGGTCAAATCCGGTCCAGCGAAGGGAAGGGCCAGGGGGGTCAGGAGAGCGGTCTCCCAATACTGGAGGGGCTGCCCTGGAGGGGAGGAAGGGGGTCAGGCTATTGCCCAAAGCACCCGGAGGCCAGACCAGGAACGATGAAATAGCAGGAGCCTTTCGAGGAGGGTCTGGAAGTGGGGCCGGGCAGTGGGGGTGGACCCTCCCTTTGCTTGGGTGCCAACGGGGCCCTGCGTCCTCCTCCTTTGGTCGCCCCAAGGGCCTTGCAGGAGTTGGGAGTGGACATGTGGGGCCCTCGGTCCGTCTCTCCTGCCACCAAAGTTAGTTTGAACCCAAGTTTGTAGCCAGTGTGTGCATATGTCCCCCCCCCTCCAAAATGCAGTGCCCTCCCTCCCCACATGTGCACAGGCCCCACTGAAGCCTCTGGGTCTAGGCCCCTTTTCTGCCCTCCGCAGGGGTCAGGGAAGCCTCCAGATCCCGTGCGTGGTGAGAAACAGGCCGGACGGGCTCACTGGAACTCAGGCCTGTTGGGTCCATTTCTCACCCTCCAGAGTCCGGGGGCTTTTCTGGACGGCCTCCCCCCGCCGTCCAGGAGGCCGAGAAACAGCTGGCCATCAGGCACATACCCACCAGAGCGGACGCAGGTCCAGGCCTCACGTGCCGTCCGATGGGGCTCTAGGCATGGGCCACTTGTGGCAGGCAGGCCCCAGGCTGGCCATCCCGGGTGCAGGGCCTCCTGCTCGGGCAGCTGGATTGGATGACCCACAAGGCCCCTTCCGGCTCTCCTAATCTGCCGGGGGCCCTGCGTCCTCTTTTGATGGCCCCGAGGGCCTCGCAGGAGTTGGGAGCCTTCCTCCCATGAGGGGCCCCTTTTGTGCTGCCCTGGGTCCGGAGGCTGCCCGCCTCTCCTGCCACCAAAGTTAGTTTGAACCAAGTTTGTAGCCAGCTGGTGAGGAGCTGCAGCCGATCGCCAGAGGCCAACGCCAGCCCTGCTTCTCCGCCTTTGGGCCTCCTCACCTACTGAGGGGCCAGAGGGGAGTCGTTGGGGGGCCTTGGTGGCAAAACTCCTGGCAATTCCGGCTTGTTATTCTGTGACAAAATAACAAACATCTCCTCTAAAGCAGGGGAGAGCTGCCCCCCGCTTCTCCCCTCTTTTCTCGCCCTGTGTGTTCAGGAATGATGCACTGACTGGCATGGACAGACGAAAATAAGGCCCCCGAGCCCCCACTCCCCACGGGAACACTGGGGGACCCCGCTTCCTTCCAGATTCAGCCGTTACCTTCCATCCTTCAGAGTGTTCACAATGAAGCGGTTGATCTGGCAAACGGCATTTGCGGTCAAGCTCTCGTCATCCACCAGAGAGTTCAGCTGTGTGGCCAGCATAAAAGCTGCAGGTGGAGGAGAGGCAGATGGGGGGACATCAGCGGCCAGAAGGCGGGAACCGGTCACTGGTGGCGTTTCACTTCTGGTCAGATGAACGGACGGGGTCGAAGTGCAAATCAGCTCCTCATTTTGCAAGACGCGTTTGACCGAACGTTTGCAATACAATTTGTGGCACTTCTGGGTGGGTCTCCATCATCGGAAGGGCCACCTGACCACCCGCTTGGTAACCTCAAGTGGCCCTGTGCCGAAGCCCCTCTGTGCACTGAAGACCCCCTCTTCCCCCCTAGCTAAGCCCCCCTCCCCCCCGGAACAAGGAGCCCCCAGGAGCGCTGGGCTGCTCTGTGCAAGGGGCCTCGGGGGCCCGACTGGGGCTGCCCTGGTGAAGAGGCCCTGGGCCCTGGCTGAGCCAAGAGCTGCTCTGCCCGGAGCTCTCCCCCCACCCCACCCCCAGGCAGCCCCCAGCCCTCCTGGCCAAGGAAACAGTGGGGTTAACCCGTCTGAACTTCATGTAACGTTTGGGGGCTTGAACCTCTCAGCAAAGCAGGCAGCGGCGGCAGGAATCCAGGGAGGCGCCGGGGCTGAACCCGAGTTCTTTCCAGGCGATACGGACGGTCCCCGAGGCTGCTATGCCCCCCCCCGCCCCCCGCCCCCCACAGAAGCAGGTTTCCCTGACAGCCACGTGCCCCTCCCCCCTTGCCCTCCCCCCGCCCCCCCGGGGGCTCACAGGAGAGGGTGTGGACGCCGTCACTCATCAGCAGCCGGTAGCGCGGGGGCCCGTTCCCGGTGGTGATGGGGCGGATGGTCTGCGGGGGAAGCACACGGGGAGGGGGCTCAGCCAGCGGGAGGGGGCCCAGGGCAGACCCCCCCCACTCGAACGCAACGCTGCGAGGACCCGGGCGGCCCCTGACTGACGGCCACGAAGCCCCCCCCGGCTGGGCCCGGCAGCGGTCGAGGGAGCGGGCGCCGTTGGCGGGTGAGGCCGGGCTGAAGTGGGCCTAGCTTCCCCCCGAGACCCCCCCCCGTCCAGCAGAGGCCGGGGGCCAAATTCTGGTCAGGGGGCCGTCGTGTCTGAGGGGGGCGCCGCTGCGGGGGGGCGCTTATTCCACGTGCCTAAAGGGGCGGCCGCAACTCGAGGACCGCCTCGGGACGGGGGGGGGCGGCTCCTACTCACGATCAGCTGCAGCACCGGCCGCTCCACCGCCTCCGCCTGCACCAGCATCGCCTGGGAACGGGGGGGAGGGGGGAGTCAGTCACTCAGTCGGGAACAACCCTCCCCCCCGCCTCCCTTCCCTTCCCCCCCCCGGGGCCCTCACCGCGATGGCCCCCTCGCTCAGCCTCGCCGCCGCCATGCCGCCTCCCGACTGCGCCTCCTCTTCCCGCGCGCGCGTTTCAGCCCCGCCCCTTTCCCCTGCCTCCCTCCCCCGCTGCAGCAGCGCGGCCCCCGATTGGTCCTCCCTCCTCTTCCTCCTCCACTTCCGGGCGCTCTGAGCCCCGCCCCTTCCCCGTCCCTGGCGCGGGGCATGCCGGGAGGATGGAGCTGCTGCCCTGCGCGGAGTGGCGGGCGCGGGCGGGGCGCCTCTGGGAGTCTCTGGGGGCGCCGGGAAGGGAAGGGCTGGGCCGCGCGCGGTCGCCCCGGGAGACGCTCCGCCTGGCCGCCCCCGCCCTCCTCCGGTGAGCGCCCCCGCCCTCCGCGCCCCCTCCCCTCGCCCCCCTCCCCTGGCCCTGACCCCCCCGCTTCTTCTTCTTCGGCCGCAGGGCCCCCGGGGAGGAGGAGGCGGAGGAGAAGGACGGAGGGGGCTGCCTGGCCCGCCTGGCCCGCCGCCTCTCGGTGCGGAAGGAGCCCCGGCTGGCCGAGCCCTGCAGGCAGGAGGGCAACCGGCGGTTCCGGGCAGGCGACCACCGGGGGGCCGCCCTGCTCTACTCCAGGGTAAGAAGCCGGGAGCCCCGCCCTTCAGAAGCGGGGGACTGGGGGGGACTGACCGAAAGGCCCCCCCCGGTGGCCCTCAGTCCTCGGCCCCTAGCGCCCCCCCCGCCTCTGCCCTGGGAAAGGGGGCCCGGAGTGGGGGGGGGGGTCGGCCGCGTGCTCAGCCTCCAGCCTGGGGGGCTCCCCCCTCCTCTCTTGGGGGGCTCCCCCCTCCTCTCTTGGGGGGCTCCTTGGAGTCGGTGGGGGCCCCGGGTTCACTCGGCAGCCAGAGAAATTGGAGAGACCAGTTCCCTCAACGACCCCTGGCAGCAAGGCGGCAGGAGCCGTCCAGCTCTTCCCAAGGGGGGGAAGGTGGGCACCCAGGGATCCTCTGGGCAGTGACCTTGACCCTCCGGACCGCTCTCCTCTCTGCCATTGGCCGGCCAGGCTCTGCGAAATAAGGTGGCCCGCAAGAGACTCCACAGAACGCTGGGCCAGTGCCAAGGCGAGGCGCAAAGCCCGGGCGGTGAGCACCCCCTGCAGTGGAGGCCTCTGCCGCCTGCGCACGGATCTTGCTCCGGAGGAGGCTCTCCAGCTGCCATGGGGACACGGGGCCTGTTGCCTATCAGGACTTTCCCCCCTTCACTAAAACGGGGTGGGCGCATCCAGCCCCACAGGCGGGGATGTTGATAGTCAGGCTCCAGACCCCTCCCCACCTGTGTGTGGTGCCACAGCTTTGACAGACCCAGGTGGAGGGCTTAACCTGACCTCGGCCCTTCCTGTAGGCCAGGGGTCCTCAACCTTTCTAATGCCACCAGTGCCCTTAATACAGTGCTTCATGTGGTGGTGACCCCCAACCATAAGTCTAGCGCCAATTCTCCCAACTGAGCTTGAAGCTGATTGGCAGGAAGGTCAGAGGGACACGCCCACTGCAAACGCCTAACTGGTCGGATTGTAAAACTATGTTTCAAGGCGCCAAACACCAGGGGCAATTGGTCTTTTCCCCCCAGGGTCTTCTTAGGCGACCCCTGTGAGACGGTCGTTTGACCACCCCCCAGGTGGAGAACTGCTGCTGTAGGGTGTGTGTGTGTGTGTGTGTGTGTGTGTGTGTGTGAGATTGTGGGCCAGCCCCAGACACACGTCGTCACTTGTGAGCGGTTTCCTTTACTGCTCCTCACCCGCAGACAGATGGAAGCCAGTGGCCCAGGTGACTAATTGGTCCTGGGACCACGATCACCCAAAATGACCAGGACCAAACACGTTTTTCCCATCAGAGGTTGTGACACCAACACGTTTTAGCTCATGCGTCGCGTACTGGCCCAAAACTGTCACGTCAGAATGCGTGGAGCATCAAATCGGATGATTTTCCAAGCAGTTGGGAACCAAGGTGCCATTGCACTTGCGCCACTGTGGCCCTTAAGCCTCTTTCTCCCATCTGACCAAGTGTCGCCCTCTCTGCCTTCTGGAGTCCGTGTATTGGGAGGGCAGCCTCCCTCTCCCTGGCCAAGCGCAAGTCCCAGGATTCCCCGGCCAGCCTTCTGGGAGTCCACGTCCAGCCACCTTCCACCAGCCCAGGGCGAGAAAGACGGCTTCAGTCTAGTGGCAGGAGCTCTTCCCAAGGGGGGAGGGTGGGCACCCAGGGATCCTCTGGGCAGTGACCTTGACCCACCGGACCGCTCTCCTCTCTGCCATTGGCCGGCCAGGCGCAGCGGTGGAAGCCCACCAGCTGTTTCCCCCATTCCGTTCGTCTTTCCTGAGAAGTCTCAGGCGGTCAAATCTCGGGTGGGCCCCTCTGACCCGTGCTGCAGAGTGAGCGCCCCACGTCGGGGCCCCTTTCACCATGACCCCCATCACCTTAAAAGTGGCCACCTGCTCCGTTTGGGTGGCTCCCAGTGGAGACACAGGGAAACCAACGACACCAACTGTGAGGCCAACGTTCGCAAAGCAAGGAGGGAAACCACACAAGGGCAACAATCTGAATGGAAAGGGGGGCCAGGGGGCGCAGGCGGAAGGGGTGGAGCCGGGAACCCAGACCGCCTTCCACCCCCGTGCCCCCTTTGCCCCACCCGCTCCTCTGCCTTTGGTTCTTGCAGGCCCTGTGCCACGCGGAGGCTGGCGGCCCAGAAATGTCCCTCGCTTACGCCAACCGCTCGGCCGCCCTCTTCCACCTGGGCCACTTTCAGGTGAGTCTCATCGGGGGGTGGGGGTCTCCCCGCCCGGTAAAGGTGCCTTGTGCTGCCCGCTTCACAGCTCCTGTCTCTGCAGGGCTTCCAATGACGCCAGCTGCTCTTCACAGCCGGCCAGTACTGGGGGGGCCATGAACAGGGGGGGGTAGGAAAGGCCACTCTTAACGCTCCCAGAGGAGCCCCAAGGACATCCGGCCCGGAACAGGGCCCGACTGCATGGCCACACCCAGCCTGGCTGGAATTGGATCGAGGGGGGGGGCAGCGTGAGGGGAGGCCCCTAAGCCAGAGGCAAAGGAGGCTCCCCCCCCCCCCGCTGCCACACCCAGCTCTCGTCCACTGCTTCCGGTCCTGAAAACAGTGCATGGCCTGGCAGCCTGGGGGTTCCGGACCCCCCCCAACACACACACTCTCTCTGCTGTAACCCACCTTCAGTGAACTCCTCCCCCTTTCTAAATGCCTTTATTAGTTATTTACATTTCACACAACAAAAAGAAAATGTAAACACACAGAGAGAAGGGGGGGGGAAGCTGGAGATGCACAAACAACACAACATGGTCACACCTTCTGCCTTACGACACAACCTACATTGGTCCCACAGACATCGACACCCGCTCTGTTGCTGGACCTTGTTATTTACAGCCTGTCGGTGTCTCGTTTCGTTTCCTGATCTTGTGACGTGCCAATCTTCTTAAATGCCCTTCAACTGCCCCTGCGTTTCTGGCCCAGTGGAGCTGCAGCCTTTCCCCACCGTAGCAAGGTCAAGATATCTGGACTTCAACTCCCAGAATGCCCCAGACAGCCCGGACCCTCTGCAGACAGACACGGGGCGGGGAGAACTTTGCAGGGGGGGGACAAGCTCAGCCTAGTGGGTGCACACACACCACGGGCCCTTCCACTAGCCGGGGGGGCAGGAAAGAGGGGAGGGGGCTGCAGGGGTGGGAGGGCTGAGTGAGGGAGTGGCCCCCGTTTCTGCAGCCTTTCTATTTTTGCCATGGTTGTCCAGTGAATCGGCTTCTCCCTTGCCAGGGGTCATGTGACCGGGAGTGGGGTGGGGAGGGTTATGGGGACAGTGGCATGGGGGCTGATTGCCCCTCCCGGTGAGTGCCGGTGTGAGTCTCTAGGCCAGAGGTCTGAAGCCCAGAGGGGGGTGGGGGGGTCTTGCCCGCAAGTGGGGCTGAGGAGCCCATGCCTTGCCCCCTCCCTGCAGGTCTGTCTGGAGGACATCGGCCGGGCACAGCAGGCGGGGGGCTGCCCGGAGAAGCTGCAGGCCAAGATCCAGCTCCGCAGGGCCGAGTGCCTGCTGTCTTTGGGCCGGCTGCAGGAGGCGCTGGACACCCTCCACCGCCTGCAGGAGAGCCTCCCTGCCGAGCAGGGGCCAGAGGCTGCCCACCATCGGGCACTGCTGGGCCGGCTGCATCAGCTGCGGGGCGGAGCCGCTGCTGCTGGTGGTGGTGATGTGCGGGGGGGCCCCTCCCTGTGCCCTGTGCCTGCCGTGCCTGGCCAGACCCCCCCGGACCCACCGGAGCCCTGGGAGGAGAGCGGGCGCATCGCTGGCGCCTCGGCGGCCCGTCAGCCTGGGCTTTTCCTGCCACAGGGGGCGCCACTTGATGGCCGCCCAGGTTCTCTCTCCCGGGCAGCTCCTGGTGAGGGAGGTGGCCTTTGCCAGCGTCCTGTGTCCCGGGCAGAGCCTCCTGCTGGAGGGGGACCGGCCAGGCTCTGTGGGACGGTCCGGCGGCCAACCCCGACCTCCACTGTCACCACTGCCTGCGCCCGCTGCTGGCCTGCGTGCCCTGCCGAGGGTGCAGCTACAGCCGGTACTGCCGCCCCGCCTGTGCCCAGGAGGCCTGGAGCAGCTACCACTGGGCGGAGTGCGGCCTCGGGGGGCTGCTGCTGGCCCTGGGCGTCTTCTGCCACCTGGCCCTGCGGACCGTGCTGGTGGCCGGCTTCTCCCAGGTGAAGGCCCTGGTCACCCAGGCGCAGGAGGAGGCGGAGGGCCTGCCCATCCCTGGCTGCGAGGCCGACGGGCGCTACGGGGGCTCCTACCGGGCCGTCTTCAGCCTCCTGCCCCACACGGAGCGGCACAGCCCCGGCCTCCGGTTCCTCTACGGGCTGAGCGTGGCGGCCTTGTGCCAGGCGCTGGAGGGGGCCGGCCTGGAGGCCTGGATGGCCACGGGGACCGCGGACGAGGAGGAGGGCCCCCCCCGCGCTGGAGGTCGTGGGTGAGGCCATGCTGCGCCACGTCCTGCAGCTGCAGTGCAACGGCCAGGCGGTGACTACCCTGCGCCCCTCAGGTCAGTTGGGGTTGCGGCCATGTGGCCCCTCAGGGGAAACCGGAGCTGCGGGGGTTAACGGGGGCCCTCCAGCTTCTGCCCTCTCCTTTTCCTCCCAGGAGCCGAAGACGGGCTGGTGTCCGGCAGTGCCCAGGTACGTGTGGCCACGGGATTCTTCCCAGCCCTCAGCCTGCTGAACCACGCCTGCGACCCCAACACCAGCGTGGCCTTCAGTGGCCGCACGGTGGAGGTCAGGGCCCAGCGCCCCGTTCCCTGTGGGCAGGAGCTGCTCCACTGCTACGGTGAGTGGGTGGGTAGGGGTGTGTGCAGACCCTCCAGGCATCCCCCGAGGGAGAATCCAGGACACCCCCTCTCTCCCCTGGCTCAGGACCCCTTTGGTGGGGAAGCTGTGATGGCTCCGAGAGGGAGGGGCTGGCCGGAGGTTTTATTGACACAGTCGGCTGTCCTCTCGTCCACCTGGTGCCCCGGATGGCGGACGTAGTGGGAACGTTGAAGGAGCCCCGGTCGGTCCTGCTGGCCAGAGTAGCCTTGGGAGCCCAGGGGGCCATCGGGGTTGGGGGGCCAAACGGGGCTCCTCGTCCGATTGGGCCCTGCCGGGAGTGGCAGCACGAGTGGCCCAATTGGGCAGAGGCAGGGGGACCCTTGGGGGACCGGACCCCTGCCAGGCGGGGCTTCCAAGGTCAAGACCAGTGGCCGGACAGGCACCCGGCGGGAAACGTAGTGGAGGAATAAGGTGGGCGGCAGTTCTCGGGGCACAGAGAGTGGCCTTCTGCCCCGGCTGGAGACCCCTGGGGGGGGCAGCCCCAGGAGAGTCTGGGAGCCCGCCTGCCCGTTCCTCCCCCATCGGCCGCTGTGGGGCATGGAGACAGCAGCACCTGTGGAGGGGGGGCAGGAGGGTGTGCTCGTCTCTCAAGGGCTGCTGGGAGCCCCCTGGGACACCCCCACCGCGGCTGCTTCAACTCTGACCGGACAGGCTCTGAATTTGTGGTTCTGGTTCCCATGAATTCTGCTCTGGCCACGAGTTCAAGAGCTCAACACAAACAGGCAAAAGAGTCCATATTTCCATGGGCATCAGTGTTGCACTTCTGCCCCCCCCCCCCTCGGTCAGACGAGCAGCCCCTGGGGCGACAGCTGTGCCTCGCGCCCCCCATTAAGGGCGGGCATTCCCCAGAGGTGGGCTGGCCGCCCCCTGCCCTGCCTCCTCGGCCAGAATTGGGCCCCAGCGGGTGAGGAGGAGGGCAGCCTTTCGCCCCGATGCCCCAGCTGCCTCTGGAGCGACCGACTGCCTGGCGAATGGATGGGACGTCTTTCCTGGGGAGGGGCGGGGGGGGTCTTGTGCTGGTTAAGGGCAGACTGTTGATGAAGAGCAAACTCTGCCCCTCCCCCCCAAAAAGGTATTGGGATATTGGGAGGATTGAGAGAGATGTGCACAGCTGCCCCACTCAGCCGTTCCCGGTGACTCTGGGGGGCTGACAGAAACCCCAATAAAGACCCCACTCATTTACGCCCTCCCCCCCAGTGATAGCAACCAGGGCAGCCCCTTCCTTGGTGGGCTCCGTTTTCCCCACGTCCCCAGTCCCATCGCCATAAAATACCCCCCCATCTGCAGGGAGCGGGGAGCCACCACGAAGAAGGCCCTTTTCACCAACAACCCCCCCCTCCCTCTCCTGCAGGGCCTCACAGGTGCCGGATGGGGGCTGGCGAGAGGCGCAGGTGTCTCCTGGCGCAGTATTTCTTTGAGTGCCGCTGCCAGAGCTGCCTGGAGGAGCTGCAGCCCAGCGAGACCCCTGAGCCGTCCGGCCTCTTCTGCTGCCCCACCTGCCAGAGGCCCCTGCAGGTAGGTCTGCCCAGGCGCCTCTCTGCAAAGCCCCTCCCTCCCCCCCCTGCCAGCGCTGGGTGCGGAGTGCCCGGCCGTGGGAAGCGCTTGCCCCCCACCCACCCCCCGCAACGTCTCTCTGGTCTTTGCAGGGGAGGGGCCTCCTCCGGTGCCCAGGGGAGACCTGTGGCCGCCTGGTGCCCGAGGAGGACGTCCAGCGCCGGCTGCTCCACCTTCAGGCCTTGACCCAGTTGGCCGAGGAGCTCCTGGAGCAGGGCCAGCCAGGTGAGGCCCCTCTCCCGACCCTCTGGCCTGGGGGTCCTTCAACGCAGGGGCTGCAGGGCCACCCCCTCCCCAGCCGTGCAGTCTCCCCAGGGGGGTGGGAGGGAGGGAGGGGGAGGGGCTCTCTTTCCAGAGCTGTCAGAGGAAAGCGGGCAGCAGGAGGGGAGGGGCTGCTTTCCCCCCAGCAAGTAGGAAGGGCGGGGCCATTGGGGGAGGGGGCGCTGTGGGAAGAGCCAGAGCCTGGGATGCCCCCCCCCCCCCACACCCTGCATGGTTGGGACTGGAAACAAAAGGCGGCTGGGGGCTCTGGGGCCTCTTCGCCTCGCTCCGGCCTCCCCCCCCCCCCCCTCGAGGGAGCTCCTGCCCTGCCCTGAGAACGGCCATTGCAGGGCCTTCCGCTCTCCCTCCGAGGCTGGCCTCCCAGGGTCGCTCCGGCCCGAGTTCGGATTCTGCCCAGAGCGAGTTCCGTTCCCTGCAGCCCCCACCCCGCCATTGAACGGCTGCCCCCGCCTGAAGAGCCTCCGTGCCCCACGCCAGCCCCAGGGGGGGAGGCAGTGGGGGGGGACGACATGTCCCAGAAGGCCGCTTGGCCAGCCCTTTTGCCGGGGCCTCTCGGGATGACCGCTGGCTCTGCTCCCCTGCTGGACGGCCAGGTGGGGCCCTGGAGCGGCTGCAGAGGTGCCGTCAGGAGGCCCAGCGCTTCCTCTGCCCAGCGCACCTGAGGATGGGGGAGATCGAGGACCGCCTGGCCCAGGTGCACGCAGCAGCAGGTACGAGGCCGGCCCCCTCCGCTCCGCCCTCGACTGGCCCTCCGCCACCGGGGGGGAGGGGGAGAGTTCCAGGGACCAAGCCAGGCGGCTGCCAGATGGCACGACCCTTTTCACTCTTCACGTTTGCAGTTGTTGAGTGAATTGCGGGGTCCCCCAGCAAATCCCACTTGTCCCATTAACTTGCTTGCAGGAAACCAGCGAATGGCAGCCACGCGACCCCAGGATGGTCTGCAAGGGGGGGGGGCGGGGGGGGCAGGCCCGTGGCTGGTCGCAAGTGTGAGGATTCCCCCGAAGCCCCCTATTCCCAGGGCCTTCCCTTTGGCAGCTCCAAGAGGCCACGCTAAGCCGGGGGGTGGCAGGGACGGGGCTCACTGCTGACCCCCTTCCCTCCCCCCTCCTTCTTGCCTGCCTGGCTCAGGGCCTTCTTTGCCTTTGGCCCAGGGAGGTGGCGGGAAGCGGCTGGGCACCTGCGCAAGAGCATCCAGGCCGTGGAGGCCCATTTTGGCCCCGCCAGCATCGAAGCCGGCCAGGAGGTCTTCAAGCTGGCCCAGGTCCTCTTCAACGGGTGAGCACGCTGCCCCCCCACCCTTGGGGGGAGGGGAGAGACTTGTATCTGGGTGTTTTGGAAGAGGGGTCAGCCGGGGGGGTCCCTCTTCCCCCCCTTCTTGGGATCCCAGCTCTCCTCCTCCTCTTCAGACTGTGGCACGAGAGGGTCAGTTGAGTGACCTGCAGAGGTGAACTGGGCCCCCTCCGGGTTGTGTCCTCCGGGCTGTGATGCCCCTCCCGGGACCAGCCCTCCCCCACCCCCCTTCTGACAAATGGGAAACCCCCCCCACCCCCACCCCCGTGCAGCCCTGGTCCAGGCATGGGGCTGTGGGCCTCCCAGGTGCCAGCGCAGGGGGTCCATGGGGCACGGGGGGGGGCTGCAGGGCCTTGTGGGTTCCCCTGCTGACCTTTTCCCTCTCTGCGGGGGGGGGGGGGCTGCCAGGCGCTTGGCCCCCGAAGCCCTGCAGGCCACACGGGAGGCCGAGGCGGTTCTGTGGCTGCACCTCGGCACGGAGAGCGACCAGATGCGGGAGCTGCGCGAGATGAGGGCCTGCCTGGAGGGGCTGCTGCGGCCCCCACCCGCCAGGGCAGCCGAGTCCCTGTGAGAGGAACACCCCCCTCCCCTCCCCCCAGTGGGTCTGCTGCTCGGAGGAGGAGGAGGGGGATAGGCTGCTGCTGCTGCTGCCCTCCCGCCCTTCTCTCCCTGCTTCCCCTCCCTCTGCCCCCCCCACCCCCCCACCTGGGTCTCTGCCACCAGCCGCAAGTGGGGGAGGCCGCCTGGGGGGCTATTTCAGGCAGAAGCTCTTTTATTGGACCATGGAAGCAAAACCAGCTGCAGGACACAGTCAAGGACCCCACCCCCTCCCCCCTTTTGCTCCTGCGCCTCGGGGGCCCCGGGGGGGGCTCTAGGCCTGCTTGGGGTCGAGGATCTTCCCGATGAAGAGGAGGGTGCCGGTGTCGTTGTGGTAGAGCACGAAGAGGAAGGGCCGGTCCAGCGCGTAGAGGATGGGGAAGTTCAGCCGAGCGGCCTCCGCCTCCGAGGGGAACGCAGCGCCGGCCCCGTCCTCCCCCAGCTCCAGGGCCACCTTGTGGTGCGCGTGGGACAGGCGCAGGGCCTTGGCGGAGATCTTGCCCAGGTTCGGCGTGGAGAAAAGCGGCTGGAGCCCTGCGGGGCAGCAAGGGACCTCACCACGGGGCTGCGGACTCCGCGGGGGACCCCCCTCATCCCACGGAAGGGCCGGGCCCACGGAGGAACACCCCCCCCTCAGGACAAAGGACCCCCCCATGGGGCACGTACGCATAGCCTGAAGGGCCTCCGCCAGCCCCGTCTCGGCCACCAGATTGAGCCGTGGCACGCTCAGCGCGGCCTGGACAGTCTTGAGCTGCTTGTCAATGTCGTGGACGAACTCGGCGGTCAGGCTCTCCTCGATGAGGGTGAAGTTTTGGGTGGGGGTCTCGGGCAGGAAGAACATGATGCTGAGCCCTCCGGCCAGGGGCAGCTGGGCAATCTGCAGCAGCCGAGGGAGGCAGAGTGGGCGGGGGAGGAGCAGACCTGACCCCCCCCCCCCAATGGGCTGTGGAGGAAAAGGGCTCCCCCCTCTTCTGTCCCAGGGCAAAGGGGCCATTGGAGCCCCCGACCGGCCGTATCTGACCTTGCAGCTGAGCTCAGAGTCGAAGCCGTATTTCAGGATGGCTCTGGGGGCCGACATCATAGGCACCGGGGTGCTGCGGCCTTCGTCCAGGTGGAAGTCCCGGGGCCTGGTCAGCTTGGGATCAAACCTGGTGGCCCACTGCCCTGCGGCCGGAGGGGAGGGAGAGTGGGGGGCTGGGGGACACTGCCGTCCCTTCGGAGGAGCCCCCTCCGGCCTCCCCCAGGACAGACATACCTTTGAAGGAGGCCGCTCCCAGCAGGAGGATGCTGAGCCCGGCTGGGATCTCCCCCAGGAATCGCAGGACCTTCCCGCCCGTCCGCTGCTGCACCCACTGGTTGACCTCCTGCAGGTCCGCCCGGGGGTTCCCGCTCAGCACGCGGGGGCGGAAGCCGTAGGTCCTCTCCAGCTCACTCACAAAGGCCATCCTCATCCTCAGCTCTGAGCGGGACGGGGGGGGATAAGAGAGCCCGCGGTTGAGCCCTTTGGGCCCTGGCACTCCTGCCCAGAGCCCCCCCCCCCGCCACCCACCCACCCCCAATAGGCCCGAGGGGGGGGCTGTACTTCTCTCCATCACCAGGCGGGAGACGCTCTTCAGGCCCTTGCCAGGGGGGCTGCCAAGGCTGCCCAGGAGACTCTTGTAGGTGCTGTGCAGGTGGGCCTTGTCCAGCGTGTCGTAGAAGAGCGCCCGCGAGATAACGTCCTCCGTCCGCTCACCCGCGCCTGCCACAGAGAGGAGGAGGGAGGGGCGCCCTGCCAAGGTCCCCTCGTGTGGGGGGGGATGGTGGCCCCGGGGGGGGGGGGCAGCAAAGGGGAACTCACCCAGCGAGAGGGCCGAGAGGGCCGTGGCGACGCTGAAGGGAGAGAGCAGGACGTTGGCCAAGGGGGTCCGGCCCGACTGCTGGCGGAAGAGGCTGTAGCCGAAGTTGGAGACGGCAGCAGCCAGTTTGTTGACGGGGCTCCGGTAGAAGGGCTCCTCTTCCTCCCCCTCCTCCTGCGGCTGCCCGGCCTCCCTGGGGGGCTCCGGCTCCTTTGAGATACACAGGGCCCCCGCTTAGGGTGGCCCCCTCCCAGCAGCCCCGGGGGGGTGTCAGGGGGGTCCTTCTGCTGGGGAGGAAGGCGGCCCCCCCAGGTGGAATCCCTCAAGCCCCCCCCAGGCCTGACCCAGAAGCCCCTCACTGCAGAGCCCCCCTCCCCCCCAACTGACCTGGGGGCTCCTGTCCTGGCTGTGGCAGGAGACGGTCAGGGCGGCCAGCCCCAGGAGCACCATCAGGACTTTCATGGTGGGACCTGGGGGGGGGGGAGACAGAAAAACAGAGCATAAGGCTGGGGGGGGCAGGAGGTTTTCCGAAGAGACCGCTGGGCAAACTGCCCTGCCTGGGGAGGGTCTCGGCCCTGCTTGGCCCAAACGGGGCTTTTCCCCTGGAGGCCTTTTGCTCCCCCTGCCAGGAGCCCCCCCCCCCCCCCGGTTCCCCCACAGCCTCCGGGATGGGGAGCAACAGGGTTTGGAAGGAGAAGAGCCCCTCTTGGAAAAAGCACCTTTGGGTCCGGTTCTGCCCCCTTTCCCTGGCCCTGCCCCCTTCCTGGTGGGAAGCCAACCAAACCCAACACCCACCCGGCGGGAATGTGCCTGCAGCAATTGTCCGCTCTGGATACTGTTTTTTTTATTTAAAAAATTATTGTACAAAGATTAGAAAGCAGACACATAGTATTGTACATATTATATCATTTTACAGTATAATTATTGTTTGTCAAAATGTACTTACATTCTAAGATATAATTAACAGAGCTGCCCGTACTTCCCCCCCCCCCTCCCTCCCAACTGACCTGCTAACCACCACGTTCTTCTTTTCCTAATTTCATTATAAAATTCCTGTGGCATCAGCGGTTACTAAATATTTGTTCCACAATTCAATTGATCTAAAGCCAGATTGATTTGATCTTAATTTTATATATTGGATTGATTCTGAGAACATCTGATTTATTTACTACTATTATTTCTTCTGATGTCGACCCAATCGTAGAATCTCTTCCAAATTTCGCAATATTTTGATTCTCCTTTGTCTTTAGGTTTTTGGGTTCATCTGCCCATTTCTGCACAGTCATAGATTTTTTTTTATCATTTCTCTTTCTAATTGTGTTTCTTCTTTTTTCCAATTTTGAGCCATTGTGATTCTGATTGCTGTGATAATATGTTGTATTAAATGGTAGTGGTCTTTTTTAAGTGTCTGGTTTATTATGCCTAGAAGAAAGTTTTCTGGTTTTAGTATCAATTTGATTGTAATGATTTTGAAAATCCATATTTTAACCTTTTCCCATATTTCTTTTATTTTGGGGCATGTCCACCATAGGTGGAAAAACGTTCCTTTTTTATTTCTACACCTCCAGCACTTTGGTTTCAAATTTGGGTACATTTTTGCTAATCTGGCTGGTGCTAGGTGCCATCTGTAGAACATTTTTTACATATTTTCTTTATATGAAACAGGTTTTGTAATTTTTCCACATTGATTCCCATTGTTCTAAATATATGTTATGTCCTATATTTTTAGCCCAGCTGATCATGTTTCCTTTAACTATTTCTGTTTCCATTTTATAATCAGTTAAAAAGCTATATAGTCTAGTTATAAAAAAAAATTCTTGGCCTAATATCAATTTATCTAATGTACTATATCTTTTTCCTGAATTCCGTTATCCTTTTTGCCACTTCACCTGGATTTGTGTATATGGCCACCAATCAATAATGATATTTTGTTTTTCCAGTTGTCGTCTTGTTTTGATATTACCTCTCGTCTAATATATGATTATAGTTCACTATATTTTTTTATTTGAAGAATGTTTGGAGGTGCAAGTGCTTCCATGCTGGAACACCATCTTGGTATTTTAATGTAATGCTCTCTCTTAATCTTTATCCATGTCGTCATTAAAGAATCTCTAACTATATGATTTTTAAAGTATGTTGGAACTTTATTTTTCTCATTCCATAGAAATCCATGCCACCCTTGTAGAATATCATGTCCCTCTAAAGCAGTGATGGTCAATCTATGGCAGAGGTCCCCAACCTTTTTAGCACCAGGGACCGGCTTTAAGTTAGACGAGTTTTCCACGGCCCGGGGGGGGGGGGGGGGGCTTTGGTCATATGGGGGTGGGGTTATGGAGGGGTGGAGCTTAGTGACGCAGCCCTCCACACTTCTCCACAGGGCGGGGAGAATCAGGAGGCTCCTTTGGCGGCTGGGGGCTGCCTGGCTTTGTGATTTTGGCTGGGGGGGGGAGTTAGGAAGGTCCTACTTCTCCCCCCCAGCCAAAAATTCAAAGCCTATCTGCTGGATACGGGCGATGAGTGGGACAGAGCGGCGCGGAAGCCTCTTGCAGCAGCTGCCACAGCCACCGGCTTCGGCGCCGTTCGTCCCGCCCATCGCCCGTATCCAGCAGAAGCTGCTGCCCGAGTGCTCTTGGCCTGGGGAGGGTGAGAAACAGGCCATTTCCAGCCCCCAGAGGGCCTCCGGGGGGGGGGAAGCTGTCTTCGCCCTCCCCAGGGATTGAATTATGGGTGTGGGCACTCGCGCATGTGCAATAGAGCTCACGCATGCTCTTTTGGCACCTGAGGGGAAAAAGGTTCGCCATCACTGCTCTAAAGCTAATAACCTTTGATTTTTAACCTCTATCCAGTCTTTTATCCAAAGCAGTATTGTTGTTTGGTAGTAACATTCAAAATCTGGGAGTCCGAATCCACCTGGTTTGGTTTTATCCTGCAACCATTTAAGCTTCATTCTCGGTTTCTTCCCTTCCCATAAAAATTTGGAAATTGTACTGTTTAATTTTACAAAAAAGGCTTTATTTAATTTTACTGGGATCGTTTGAAATAAATAAAGAAATTTTGGTAAGATGGTCATTTTGATTGTGGAAATTCTCCCTATGAGTGAAATATGCAATTTATTCCATCTAATCAATTGTTCTGTCTTTTTTATTAGTGTATCATAATTATCTTTTTTAATTGTGCTACATCTTTTGGTCAGTGTTGTTCCTAAATATTTTACTTTGTTGACAATTTGAATCCCTAAACATTTTTCCAGTACTTGATCTTGTTCTGGTTTCATGTTTTTAGTTATAATTTTAGTTTTCTGTTTATTAATTTTTAGACCTGCCACCTCTCCATATTGTTTTATTTCCCTCATTAAATGTTCCCCTGCTTCTATTGCATCATCTATTGTGAAGACTAAATCGTCCGCATAGGCCTGGACTTTACATTCTTGTTTTCTAACCTTCAAACCTGTGATTTTTGAATTTGTCCTTATTTGATTTAACATTGTTTCAACAGATAGTATATATAATAATGGAGATAACGGACAACCTTGACGTACCCCTCTCCAAATTTGAAATGATTCTGTTAATTCCCCATTAATTATAATTTTTGCAGATTGCATATGGTATATTGTTTGTATCATTTGCATAAATTTGGAGCCAAATTTCATTTTTTGTATTAGTTCAAATATAAATTCCCATCTCAAATTGTCGAATGCTTTCTGCGCGTCTAAGAACACAAGCGCCATTTGTTTCTCGGAGTGTGCCTCATAAAATTCTAGTACATCCAATATCGTTCTTACATTGTTTCTTATATATCTTCCTGGAAGAAATCCATTTTGATCAATGTTTATCCACTTGTTCAAAATTGGTTTCATTCTGTCTGCCGTACTGTGGTTTTTTAATTGTCCCCTTTCGGAAGTGCTCCCCCCCCCCCCCCAGAGCCAGCGGGTCTCACAGCCCAGAGAGAGAAGCCGCCTCTGGTTTATCTGTTTGGTTTTGATGAGGTTCCAAACAAATCCCTAAACTTAGTGGGACGATGCCCAGCTCCTTTTCAGGGGTTGAGCAGGTCGACTCGGACGTTATACTATTTGCGCTCCCTGTTTGTTAATTGCTTTGATGGGGTTTTGGCTTCTCCCCCTGGAAGCAGCGAGTGGCAAAACGAATCAATGGGAGGGTTTTAGAGTCCCGCCCTTCGTCTTGTCACATCTCGGCCCCCCCTCCAGCCCTTAGCTTCCTCCCACGCGGCCCCTTCCCCGGAGAACCCGCTGCCCTGGGGGCTTTTCTGGCTTCGGGCGGGTTTGGTGCTGCCCAGCCGTGTCCTTTTCCCATGCTGGAACCTACGGGCGCTCCACTCAAAGCAACGGGGGGGGGGGAACGTTTCTCTGTGTTGAAGTGAGCCTGGGGGCCTCCACCCCACCCTTTCTAGACGGGACCTCTGAGTAGGCGGGAGGGGCCCCGCTTGAGGCTTCGCCCCCTTGTCCAGTAGCTGCAGGCAAGCGGACATGATCCGTCTCTGGCTTCCGGGCTGCCTCCTGCGCCAGGCGGTGTTGGGGGGCAGACAGAGGCCCCCATTTTCCGGCCATCCCAGGCTTTCCTGGACCAGGGGCAGCAGGTTGGCCAGTTTCCAGCCAGGCTCCAGCTGCCGTTTGCAGCCCCAGGCCTCGCGGGCGTCCAGAGAGTGAACCGTAGCCGAGGGCCTCCCGTCTGGCGCCACCAGAGCTATGTGGCAACAGCAGAAGCCTGCAATTATGGGAGCCTGGTGTCCCCGGGGCAGCCGATGTGTGCAAGCTTCCAATTAACACCAGGGCCGCTGCGTCTGCTGACCAGAGCGGCTGGAGGAGCTGCCGGGAAATCCTCTGGGGGGGGAGATGAGGCCCAAAATAGGCCCCTGTGGCAGAGTGGGTGGAGGCTTCTCTTCGGGCGGGGGGGGGGCTGGCCTGGAATCCTGTCTCGATGACCCTCCTCACAGCCCTCACCAGGCCGGAGTTTCCCCTGGAGCCCCACTGAGCCTCCACATCTGGGCCCAGTCAGCCGGAGGGGAGCCTGGGAGCCTCCATGCGGCCTCCCCAGAAGGAAGCCCAGGCTGGGGGGGGGAGGATGTCGGGGTCCCGAAGCACGTTCCAAGGGCTGACCCAGAGAAGAGGGGGGGCGACCCTATTCCCCAAAGCACCCGAGGGCAGAACAAAGAGAAGCAGATGGAAACGTATGCAGACGTGAGCAACTAAGGAGAGACCTCCTGATTGGGGGTGGGGGGCTCAGCCAGTGGGACAAGCGTGGCTGCCTCCCCTCCAGCACGGGAGGCTTTCGAGACTGGACTGAGCAGCCGCCCAATGTCTCAAGTGGCGCAGAGTCTCTCCTGCTTGAGGCCTCAAGGGCCCTTCCGGCTCTGTCCCAAAGACCCAGCTCTCCCCCAAGGTGGGCTCAGACCCCTGCCCAGGATGCCAGCTGGGCACAAGGCAGAGGTGCACTTGGGGGCCTGAGACTTTGGATGGCTTCTTGCCCCCACCCCCACCCAGCACCCCTTAGTGCCCCCTCTCTCTCACGCACACACACACACAGGCAGGCAGGCGTGGGCGCATGGGCTCCGGCCCGAGGGAGGCAGAACCCCTCCTTACCTTCGGCAGCTGCTCACTCGCTCAGTCTCCAGCGGTGTGCGTGAGGCAGGGGGAGCCTGGCGCTTATAATAGGCTCGGCGGGCGAGAGGAGGCTCCAGTTACAGCTTTGTGGGTCCCGCTTAAAGCAGCCTCCTCCTCGTTCCAAGCTGGCCCTCTGTCAGCCAAGCAAGGGGCCTGGCCAGAGTCCAGCGGATGTTGGGGAGCCAGGACAACATCTGGCCCTCTTATTACGCTCTCTAGATGGTTTCAGTTGGGAAGCTGCTCAGTCGGGGCTGGTTAGCAAAAACGGGAAACCTGGTTGCTAAGGGAATCTGCTCCTGAGCCGACCCAGGACTGCCAGCAAAAACACCGCCTGTTGGGCCTCTGCCTGTTGGGCCTCTGCCTGTTGGGCCGCCAGCTCCAGGGCTGCGGAAGGGAAGCCTTGCTGTGGGGCTGGGCTCCAAGGAGACCCACGGGAACCTGGCGAGGTTGGGCCTGGGGTGAAGGCCTGAGCGCAGCCGCCCTAAGAGCTTCCTGGGGGTCCCTGGCTGCCTCTGGAGAGCTGGAGCATTTGCCCTGATCCCCCTGCTGGCCCTCTCGGGTTGTGGGGCAGGAGATGCACCTGTTTCCCCCCATGGGAAGCGGATTCCCTCCAGCCCTGCCCCCGGGAGACGTCCAAGCAGAAACGCAGGCAGCCCTCAACTTACAACAGTTCATCTGGGGGCCAACTGGGAAAAGTGACTTTTGGAGGGTTCCCACACCTCCGACCGTCGTCCTCACGATCCCGTGGACAAAAGCCAGGAGTTTGGCCCCTGGCCTGCCATCCTGGCCGCTTCACTGTCCTGGGGGTGGTGGGGCTGTCACCTGGCCCTTCGTTGCTGACTTTGACAGCGCCAGGATTTCAGCTTCACAGGCACGAAAGGTCTTCAAAGGGGGCAAAGCCCACCCAGCCACAGAACCACGTAAGCACAGAAGCCGCCTGGAGCTGCCTTGGTCGGGATCCTGCCTTTCTTCCAGGGAAGAAGGTTCAGGGGAGAGACCCCCCCCCGTCAGACGATTGGCCCTCAGGCCCCGGACTCCCCTCCCTCTGGGTGGGTGGGGGCTTCTGCCCGCCTCCTCTGCTCCTCCACTGGACAGGTCAGCTGCAGTGCCTGGGTGTGTGTGTGGGGGGGTGGAAAGCTGCCTGGGGGGGGCTGGAAGAGGTGGGGAGGGTGGGAAGGCCATTTCGGGCCCTGCTTCTTTGGGGACCTTTGCCACAGCAGCAGCCTACTCCCTCCAATTCAGAGGGGGGGCGTTTGGGGTGGGGGGTGAGGGGGAAAGACTCCAGTGCAGACGGCAGACACTCCATAAAGCCCCCTCGCCCCCGGTTCCAACACCTGCGACAGCCTCCCTCGACCCCCCCCTCCCCCGGTGAAGGCCTCCGCAGCCCTGTCCAGAACTTCGGGCTGTTCTTGTGCCCTGCCCAGGTGGGCCTCCCTCTCTCGCTGCCCTGGGGAAGGGGGAGGGGTGAGCTGGGCCACACGACTGCCACTCCCCACGCCTTCTTCTGGAGTAGAGCCAGCTGGGGGATTCTGGGAGTTGAAGTCCCTTCCAACCCTTGGTCATTCTGGAGACCGGCGGGACCCTCCAGCCATCGGCCCCTCCTGCCCCTCCCCCTAGGACCACTTAGCCACCAATGGCCGTTTTCCACGGGGTCAAAATGCATGCACTTGGCAAGGGACTCATACGTGGGCCCTTTTTGCGACCCCCCCCCCTCCAGGCAAGCAAAATCAGCGGGGAAGAACCAGGGGACTCGCTCAGCAACGGGGGCTGGAAAGGTCGTGCAACGGGGCAGGCGTCACCTAATGGGCCATGCAGGGTGCAGCTCCCCCATCTGGGAGGTCTGCCTGGCTCTGAGGCCGGAGAAGGACGGACACGGAGGCAGCCCGAGAGTTGCCAGAGTTGCCGTTTTATTTCGCACCAAAGCCCAGTCGCCTTCCTCCAGCAGGGCCTCTTCTGGGGCACGAAGGGGATTCGGAATCGGGTGAGGGTCTCGGCAGCCTGGTTAACAGTTTGCATTGCAGCCTGACAGCCCGTCCGATCCAGTCTCAGGCATCTGAAATGTTGACAGGCGGCAGGGTGTGTATGTGGGGGGGGGGGCTTTGGGAGAGGGGCAGCCCTGTGGGCCACGTCGACTGAAGGGGGTGGCTTCTGGGGCAGAGAGGGGCTAGCTCTGTCTAAATGGGGGTAAGGCACCCAGCCTGATGCGAAGGAAGCCATGGGGGGGGGGGGCAGCAAGGGAAATCAATTGGGGGGGGGCTGCCAGGCCAGATGGGGAGCCCAGGAGAAGCCGGGTGCCAGATCCCAACTCCAGTGCCCGCTAATGGCCGAGCGCCCCTCCCCCCCGTGTCAGTCTCAAGAGTAGGATGGGATCCACCCCCTTCCCGAGAGGCCAGCTGGGTGGGGGGGCAGCCGCTGGAGGGGGGCGGCTGTGTGGCCCCTCAGGGCTTGCCCAGGTGAAGCTTGTGGTCGCCAGGCAGGGCTCCCTTCTTGCGGAGGCGCTCCTAGCCGGCCTTCTCCAGGGGAGCCCCGGGGCTGGGGTTCCGGACGGTGCCCAGGAAGAGGGGGACCCCCGTGGTGTCCTCCCTGAGGATGAAGAGGAAGGGCCGGTCGAGGGAGAAGGCCGAGATGGAGCGGGAGGCGATGATGCTGGTGGCTGCAGCCGCCTGCACTCCGGCCTCCGCCAGCTCCAGGGAGGCTTGGTGCTGGACGCTGGAGATCACCAGGGGCCCCTCGGCGATGTGGCGGAGGTCTGGGGCAGAGAAGAGCTCTCCGAGCCCTGCAGGGGGGGAGGAAGCCAAGGCTGAAGGGGCAGCTTGGGCCGACCGTGCCTCTCGGGCGCTGCTGCTGCTGCTGCTGGAGGGGGCAGGGGGGGCTCCCCTGCCTCTTGTGGGCCCTGCAGGTGCTGGGGGGACCCAAGGGGGGCTCCACCTGCCGAGCCTGCTCTCGCTCACCTGCTCCTTTTGGGGAGGGTGCGAGGAGGAAGAGAAGGGGAGGAGGGTGGAGGAGGAGGAGGGGTGGGAGGGGGAGGAGGAAGAAGAGGGGAGAGGAGGGGGGAGGGGGGAGGAAGCAGCCGCAGCTCTGGATGGAAAAGGCCAAATAGGAGCTTTTCCTCAACAGCAGCAGCAGGTCAGGGGGGGGGGTTGCAGCCTTCCACCCCACCGCCCCGCTCCCCCACACCCCCACACGGGGGTCTCTCACCTAACCGCGCTAAGGCCCCATTGAGGTCAAGGTGGCTCTCCAGGTGCAGCCTGGGCACCTTCACCCGCGTGGGCCTCTCCGTGGGGAGCAAGCTGTCGAGGTCGAGCCGCAAGGCCTCGGTCAGCACCTGGGAGAAGTCCCTGCGCAGGGGCAGGCTGGGGACGATGGCCACGAAGGAGGTGTTGCCCTTGAACGGGAAGCTGGCCACCTGGAGGGGGAGCGCAGAAGGGCCAGACCCTCCGTCAGGGGGGCCCTTCCCCTCCCCCCACGCCCAGAGGCCTCCAGGCCGGGCCCCCAAGCAGCCCCCACCGAGGGGCCACAAGCGGGCAGCCTGGCATCCATAGTGGGGAGGGGGAAGCAAAGCCAAGCAGAAACACCAGCCCTGTGTAGGTCACTCCCAACAGATTTCTAACCCCTCACTGGACACTGAGGGATGACCAGGGGGTCGGCTGGGAACAAGGGAGGAAAGCTAACGCTCTTTGGCCTGTGAACATTCCAGACTCTGCAGCCAATTATTCTTTTGGCTAATCATGGAGGGGGGTGGGGGTGGGGGAGTTTTCCTTTCCTAATTGGGGGCTGCCCTCCCCCCCTCGCCCGGCCTCCCTGCCCCCCTCTACCTCGGCATCCAGGGACTCCAGCCAGAGCCAGCGGAGGGGGAAGTCTCGCTCCTTCATCATCTCCACGGAGACCGCAGACTCCTCGTCCAGGTGGAAGAGGCCGGGGGCCGTCAAGAGGGGGTTGAACTTGGTCTGCCAGAAGCCTGGTCCATAACGGGGAGGACACCGGGGGCAGAAGGTCGGCCGTCTTTCCCTCCATCCGGCCGGCCTTCCCGCCCTCAGAGCTGGAGGGTTTGCGCTGGGAAGGGGTCACCCACCTTGGAAGTGGACGGCACTGAGGAGGACCATGGCGGTGTTGGGAGGCAGCTCGGTCAGCATGGTGGGTATCCGCCCACTGGTGGCTTCTTCCACCCACCGGTTGATGGCCTCGAGGTCAGCCTGGCTGTCCCCAGAAAGCTGCGCCGGCTGGGCTCCATAGAACCTCCGAGAGGCCTCCAGGAACGCCTCCTTGACGGGGAAGGCTGGAAGCGGCCAGCACGGGAGTCAGGACCAGGAAGCGGGGGGGGCTGTCACCCCACCCCCACCCCAAGAGAGGAGGCTGCGACACCGGACCCGCCGGACCCTGAGCAGCATTTTCTGCATGAAGAAAAACCCCTTTGCTTCTGGGGCTTCTTCAGCGGAAAGAAAGACCCCGTGGGCTTCTCCTCCTGGGGAGAGCGGCGTCCCTGGGGTCCCCTGGAGGACAGCAGCCCATCACTGTGGTGGCAATATCGGGATTACAGTGTTCCCTCGATTTTCGCGGGTCCGAACTTCGCGAATAGCCTATACCACGGTTTTTCAAAAAATATTAATTAAAAAATACTTTGCGGTTTTTTTCCTATACCATGTTTTTTCCCACCCGATGACGTCATATGTCATCGCCAAACTAATAATTTTTGCAAATAAATAACAAAAAAAATTATTATTGTTAATAAATAATTATGTTTATAAATATCAGGATCACTGTCTTATTCAATGGTGAGTACCAGTAATAATGGTGACTAAATGGTTGTTAAGGGAATGGGAAAAGGTCATTTAGGGGTTTAAAGTGTAAAGGGAGGGATTGTGATACTGTCCATAGCCAGAAATAGTGTATTTACTTCCGCATCTCTACTTTGCGGAAATTTGACTTTCGCGGGTGGTCTCGTAACGCATCCCCCGCAAAAATCGAGGGAACACTGTACAACCTGAACGGGACGGTGGGATTGAGGGCCTCCCAAAGCCTTCCAAACCTAGAAGGAGCCACGCGTCCAGGGACGAGGGCGCATCCCCTGGGGAGGGGCGGCCGTCGCTTTTTCCTTCTGAGACGTTGGTGCTCTGCTCCCCCCCTTTAAACTCAGTCACCGCACAGAGCAGTGATGGCGAAACTCTGGCACAGCCAAATCTGCCGGCACGTGAGTGGTTGCTCCAGGTCAGCCCCAGTGCGCACCAGCCAGCTCGCACGGCGGCTCCGGGAGGGCACTTTTGGCTTCCAGTGCCCCCAGGGGGGTGGGGGAGGGTGTTTTTGCCCCCAGGCTCCAGGGAAGCCTCGAGGGTGGGGAGAGCGGAAAACGGGCCTCCTGGGCCCACTGGGAGTTGGGAAAGGGGCCATTTCTGGGGGGGGGGAGCAGGAGGCCGGTTTTGCCCTCCCCAGGCATTGAATTATGGGCATGCATGATAGGGCACATGGAGGGGCTTTTGGCACTTGCAGAAAAAAAGGTTTGCCATCACCGGCACACAGCAATAGCCACCGCCCGGCAGGCGAGGTGCCATTCCTTGGACAAAGAGCCCAAAAGAGGCCCATGGAGTTTCCTCTGCTGGCAGGTGGGCCGAGGGTGGGGCGCACGCCTGGGACCCTC
Organism: Erythrolamprus reginae; assembly: GCF_031021105.1. Taxonomy (NCBI): domain Eukaryota; kingdom Metazoa; phylum Chordata; class Lepidosauria; order Squamata; family Dipsadidae; genus Erythrolamprus; species Erythrolamprus reginae. Next base: position 426,260,105 of record NC_091950.1, read on the forward strand.
CTGCCAAGGCCCAGAGGCCCCAGCTGCCCCCCTGCCCCCCTGGGTGGGACGGACACTGCAAGGGAACGGACTGAAGGCAGGGGGGGCATCCGGGCCGCTCTCCCCCTCACGCACGCACGCAGAGGGAGGGAGGGAGGGAGGGAGGGGGCAGAAATGCCCACAGGGGTGGGGGGAGAGGAGCCCACCTTTCTCCAGGAAGAGGCGGCCAGCGATGCTGAGGGCCCCCGTGTGGAGGCGCTGGGTGGCCCCCCGCAGCGCCTGGTGGGGGCAGGGCAGGGTCTCCATGTGCAGGACCTGCAGCAGGCGCTTCTGGGTCTGGTTGGCGGCCCCTGAAACGAGCCAGGCGGACTCTGGGCCCAGGAGGCAGCGGCTGGAGGAGCCTGGGGGCAGCCTGTGTGGGGAGGGCTGCAGGGTGTCCCCCCTCCCGTTCATTCCTGGGGGGCCTTTCCAGGGCTCACGGCCTTGCGCTCCCCTCCCTTGGGTCCAGTCGGCCGTTTCTGCCTTGGTGACAGCAGAACAAATGGGTGGGGGGGATATCGGGGGGGGGGAGACCGGATGCTCTTCCCTGAGGGGGGTGGGCCATTGCAAGGAGGGCGGGGTTACCTAGAGCCAGGTGGGCGAGGGCCAGGCTGATGCTGAGGGGGGAGAGGACAGTGTTGCCCCCGCCGCCTTCTCCTTCTGTCTGCCGCAGGAGGTCCACCCCCAGGGCCCACATGGCCGAGGCGACCCGGCCCACACTTCCGGGAGGGGCCCCATCCGGGCAGCCTTCCTCCTCCTCCTCCTCTCCTCCCTCCAGAGAATTGGGCAGGCCCCCCGGGACCTCCTCTCCCTGGCCGGCAGCTTCTTCCTCTGGAAAGTGGGGGTGGGAGCCCTCTGTGGGGTGCTGGAGGGGCCCCCAGGGCTCGGTGCCTGCCTCCTCTCCGGCCGGGGCCTCCAGGGAATGGACCTGCAAGCGAGGAGGGGAGGGAGAGAGAGAGAGGGGGGGGAGTCCCACCTGCCCAGCCCGAGAGCCCCCACCGCCCCTCCCCAGGTGGCCCCTGGGGGCCAGGGACTCTGAGCTTGGGTGCTTTCTTCGCCCGGCCAGGGGGCCTCATCTGTGCTGGAAGTGTGGAGGGGGGGCTGTGGGGGGGGGAGGCATTGCTCTGGGTTGCTCTACCAGTTCCAGTGTTGGTGGCGGCTGCCTTCGTGGCTCCTGATCATGTTGGATTCTTTTGACTGGGGGACGGCCTCCCTCTTGACCGCTGGCCTTTGGGCCAATCTCTGTGCTCCTCTGGCTGGGCAGATCCCCCTCCCCGGGAGGAGCCCCCTGGCCAGCCGGCCTCAGAGGAGACGCCCAAATGGGTCCCTCACCGCAGAGGGGATCGGGCCAGATAAGCCAGGAGAGAGCAGGGAGGGAACCCGGAGGTCTCCTAGTCCAATCCCCCCCCCCCACTCAAGCAGGAGACCCTGGACCAGGGGTGTGTGTGAAATTCACGGCCCACGGGCCGGACACGTCATGCGCTGGCCACGCCCACACCTGGTTTTAGCAAAGGGGGTGGAGTCACAATATGTCACATGATGCCGCTGTGATGACATGGGTTTGACACTCCTGCCTTTTCTTTGAAACCCTCCAATGACGAAGCACCCACAACTTCTGGTGGCAAGCAGTTCCACTGATTCATTGTCCTCCCAGTGAGGAAGTTTCTCCTCCTCTCCTGGACGAGTTTTCCATCCACTGCTTCTGGGGCCCTGGAGAATCCCTGGACCTCCTCACAGGCTGCTACCCTGTCCCCCTCCGTGTCCCCCCCCCCCCGGGGGTCCTTCCCCTCTCCGGACGTAACCAGACCCAGCTCTTGTCTCCGTCCTTCACAATCCCTCCCAGCTCCAGGGCTGCTTCCAAGTGGCCCTGCCCACCGCCCTGGGCTGGCAGCTGAAGGCCTCGGGCACTGCCCACCCAGCTGACGGAGGCCGTCCGTGGCCTGGTCTTGGCCTTCCCCCCCGGAGGAGTTTCTCCTTTGCCCCCCCCAAGGGCCCCCACATCCTCCTGCGCCAGCCCTGCCCCTTCTCTGAGCCCTTAAGAGCTGCCCTGCCCCGACTTCCTTCCCCACGGGGCCTCCCCACTCTGGGCCCCCAGGAGACCCTCCCAGGTGCCTCCAGCCGGGGCTGGGCGGAGCTCCCTGACTTCCTGGCCCTTGGGCCCTGAGCTGTCCGGTTTGGGGCCCTCGCTGACCTCGCTGCAGGCCGGGGAAGCAGAGGATTTGAACCTGCGTCATCAGAGACAACCCCCCCCCCTTACCAGCAGGGTATTCCTCTGGGCCCCTTCATCCCAGCCCACGTCGTGAACAAAAGTGGCCTGGAAGAAAAGTCCATGCTGAGCCACGGCCTCTGCCCCCCCCTTTGACTCTCCCTCAGCAGGAGGCGGCGTCCAACAATAGGATGCGGGGAGGGGCTCGCTCTCACGGGGGGAGGGCAATGGGGCACACCAGCCCTGTAAGAGGAAGGAGGGTGCTGCCCCCCATCCCCCTCAGTCCCCGGCTTGACCAGGGCAGCCTCTGGGAGGGAGACCCCAGGGGTTCTGCGGGGGGGGGGGGCAGGCTCAGCTGCCATAGCCACAAAGGCCCCCTTCCCTAGAGGGACCAGGATCCAACCCCAGAGCTTGGGCAGGGGCCGCTTCCCCATGGTGACCCCCCCTGCGGAAGGGCGATCGGAGGGGGGCGGAGGGGCCACTCACCTGGTCTTGCCCCCCACACAGAGCAGGGAGGCAGGCGGCCAGCAGCGTCCACAGCAGCAGAGCCATCCAGAGGCGGGGGAGGGGGCTGTGGGAGGGAAGAAGCAGCACTGACCTGGCGCTCGAGGGGGGCTATCCCCCTCCCCTTCTCCTGGCCTCGCTCTGAAGTTGGGGAGGAGGAAGGGCCACATTTCCTGGGGGGGAGAAAGCAGCCCCCCCATCCATCACCCAAACCCAGAAAAGTGGAGCGACTTCCACACTGTCATGAAAGGGCCCCGGGGGTCCAGCCCAAGGGTGACTGTGCCCCCCCCACCCCCTTCTAGCTGCCCCCTACTTCATCTCCTTCCTTCCTTGGGTGGCTGTTCCCCACAGCTCTGCCGTTGGCCCTGAAGGGGGCGGGAGGGGCCCCAGCCTCAACAGGAACCAGCAGCCACGCCCCTCGCACTCGGCCCCCGGCCGGCAAATATTGACTTTCGGTGTCCAGTTAAACATTTGTTCAGTCTCTCAAGTCCAGAGAGCAATGCAACCCCCCCGACCCCCCCCCACCAGGCCCCTCCCCCTCTGACCGGAAGGCATCAGCCCTGGCCCTCTTGGGGAGGGGGGAAGGAGGCCTCTGGACAAGTGGGGAGAAAGCCCCCAGGACCTCCTGGCCAGACTGCCCTGCAAGAGCTCCAGCTGGCCATGGCCATCTCAGGGCCTGCCCCCCTTGAGTCCCTTGGCTAAGCCCCTCTGGTCATGAGGGGGTCCAGAGGGATCCTCAGAAGGAAAAATGGGGCAGCCCGGAAGAAACCCCCCTCCCTCCCCTGCGCTTGGCCAAGAGCAGACGGGGGTGGGGGTGAGAGAAGGCAGGATCGGGCCCACTTGGGAGTAAAATGCCTCTTAAAAGCCAGCCGCTCCAACTGCAGCCCCCCCCCCCCAGTGGAGGGAGGGAGGGAGGGTCAGGCACCCCAGACAATTCCCCTGTTGGGCCAAAAAGGGCCAAAGGAGCCCCCCTCCTGGGAGTCCAGAAAGAAGCTTGCAGTCTGTTGATGGACTGCTGTCACTCGCATGCCACCCAACTCACTGAGTGACTCCGAGTGGCCAATCACAATGTGGACAATACACAGAGCAGTAAAGAACTATAAAAACAATTCAACCCTTAATTCACAATAATATGAGAACAACATTTAACACAACCAGGCAGCCGGGACGAGACGCAGCCATTCACCGGCTACAGGCCTGCCGGAAAGCCAGGAGGGTGGGCATCATGTGGGTCTCGGGGGGGGGGGGGGGAGTTGGTTCCACGGAGCCGGAGCCAACACAGAGAAGCCCCCCCCCCGCCCATGCGGTCTAGCCAGCTGACACTTTCTGGCTGAAGGCCCCGGAAGAGGAAATGGGGGGGAAGGCCCTCTGGACCCAACACCTGTAGACGTGCGGCCGCCCTTCTCTGCTCAGGGGCTGCTCCTGGGCCAGGCACCCCTGTCCACCAAGTGGCCTTTGCCCCCACGGGGGACCGAACCCAGAGGGACCCTCCTTCCAACGTGTGGAGCGAATCGCGGCAGCTGCTGTGAATGAATCATGTGGCCATCATGTGAATGCCGATTGGCCAGTGGCCGCAGGAGCCTCGGATGCCACGACCGGAGAAGCCCCACCAGGCCAGGGCCGAAGTGCTGCTGTAGGGGCCCCTCCCTCTTTTCGGCCCCCTTGTCACTTCAGTCCCAGGGCTGGGGTGGCGGCCGGATGACCCACAGCAGGGCCCTTCCCCCACGGTCCCTCTCTGACCGGTGCCAGCATCCCCCAGCCACTTCTGGGTCAGGGTGGGGGTAGGCCGCCCTTCCTTCCCGGTTTCTGCCTTATCCTGGCCATTTGGAGGGGGAGGGGGAGGTTTGGGGGGGAAGGGAGGGGCTCCTTCGTTTCTCTGCTCCCTCCTCAACTGAGCAGGGGAGGGGTTCCCTCCCCCCCAGCAAAAACTGACTGAGTCACAGCTTCTCAGGGTGTTTATTTCTTGCAAAATCTTCAACCACCAGTAAGAAAGCCCCCCCCGCCCCCCCAACCCCAGTTCCAGGGGTCAGAGGGGAAGTGCTGGGGTGGGGGGGGAGAACTGAATTAATTTCTAGCACATCTTCAGGATGGAATCGACACCCCCACCAATTGAAAAGTCCAGACCGTGTCCAGCAGAGGGGTTTCTGGGGAGGAAGGGGGGGGGGGCTCGTGGCCAAGCTAGATGGGCGGGGGCAGCTTCCAACTCTTAGCCAACAATGATGGGAAGAGCTGGAGTGGTCAGCCACACCTGCCTCCCCAGAAGCTCCACCCCCAAAAGGCAAGTCAGGTGAGGGAGAAGCCCAGCGCGACAGTACTGACCCCCCACAAAGACCACGGGATCTGCTGCTGCTCCCACCCTGCTGCTAGACCCCAAGTGAGGGGGGGGTGACCCCCCCGGCATCCGGGGGCATCTCTGCCAGCCCCCAGGGAGCATCAGGCACATACGGTGATGGGGGGGGGTTGGCGTTTCTTGGGCTGCCCTTCAGCAGGACTACGGGGGAGAGGAGGTTGTCCTTGACCTTCTGGTTCTTCCCCCCCCCAGGGCTGTTGGCCGGCCACGTTTCCATCAGAAGCAAGGGCTAGGCCAGCAGCCGGACTGTCCCGTTGTCCGAGCCCAGCAGCAGGTGGCATTTGGTGGGCAGGAGGGCCAGGCTGGTGAGGGTCCCCCGGAAGTTCTCGGAGCTCAGCTTGGTGGTGCTGGGGGCCGAGGGACCCTGGAAGGCGTAGACGCTGATCTTGTTGGCCACTGTGCCAGCCACCACCTCACTGCCGTAGAGGTCGAAGGTGTGGACAGGCTCCGAGGCCGACTTGTACACCTGCAGGGGCTTCTGCTCCAGGTCTTTCCAGACGGTCAGCGAGTGGTCGGAGGAGGAGCTGACCAGCATGTTGCCCTCCGTGGCCTACCAGGGAGAGGAAAGCAGCAGGTGGGCCTTGAGCCAGTGGGGATCCTCCACCTGGACGAAAGTGGCAGTGACAGTGCCCAGTGCTGGGACCGGGGGGGGCTGTGGGCTCCTTGGGCCCCCCCGCTACTCTGCCCAGGGATGATGCCGGGGCCAAAGGGGGCCAACAGCGCCTCCAGGGCTCTCCAGGGCTTTGCTTCCGCTCAAAAGCCCCCGGATGGGACGGATGCTGGGCAGCCCCAGAACCAGGCAGGCTGCGGGGTCTCCTGGGAGTGGCCCCTCCTGGGAGACCCCCTTCGCCCAGCCGCTCACCTTGACCTGCAGGATGTCCCCCTCGTGGGCTGACCAAGCCTTCTGGATCAGGCCAGTGCGGGTGTCCAAAAGAACCATGAAGCCAGAGGAGAAGCCGGCTGCCACGCTGCGCCCACTAGGACTGACGGCCAGGGAGCGGATGAGCCCGGCGTTGGGTCCGCTGGCCAGCCGGAATTCTGCTGCAGGACCCAGAGAGCGGGGGGAGGTCAGAGGGCAATCGGCCAACGCCCCCATGAAGAGCCCTTCCCTGTCCAGGGCCCCCCCTCTCCGGCCACTGCCCCCCCCCCCGTCACGGTGGCCCTGGGTGCTACCTGCCAGCCTGGCTTCCGGTGGTCGACGAAGCGAAGCACCGAGTCCGCGCTGGCGATGCTGATGCTGCCGTAGGGGGGCGGCATGGGGCAGAGGGCCGTGATGGGGGCCTTGGAGTCCAGGGCTTCAAAGCTGCGCACACAACTGCCTGCGGGGGAGACCGGTCTGAGCTGCACCCACCCCCCGAGAGGGAAGGGGAGGGGCCGTGCCCAGGAAGCACCGGAGGGGTGTGTGCGGAGACCCTCCCCAATGCCCTGAGCTATGTGGAGCCATGGGGCATAAACGTGCGAAGCAGAGTCTCCAAGCTCTTTCCCAATTGTATTTCAACGAAGGAAGGAAAGAAGGAAAGAGGAAGGGAGGGAGGGAGGAAGCGAAGGAAGGAAGGAAGAAGGAAAGAAGGGAGGTAGGAAGGAAAGAAGGGAGAGAGGGAGGGAGGAAGGAAAGAAGGAAGGAAGAGAAGGAAGGAAAGAAGGAAGTGAGGGAGGGAGGGAGGAAGGAAGGGAGGAAAGAAGGAAAGAAGGGAGAGAGGAAGGAAAGAAGGGAGAGAGGGAGGAAGAGAAGGAAGGAAGGAAAGAAGGAAGGGAGGGAGGAAGGAAGAGAAGGAAAGAAGGAAGGAAAGAAGGGAGGGAGCAGGGAGGAAGGAGAGAAGGGAGGGAGGAAGGAGGGAAGGAAGGAAGGAAAGAAGGGAGGGAGAAGGAAGGAAAGAAGGGAGGAGGGAGAGAGGGAGGAAGGAAAGAAGGAAAGAAGGGATGGAGGAAGGAAAGAAGGGAGGGAGGGAGGAAGGAGAGAAGGAAGGAAAGAAGGGAGGAAGGAAAGAAGGAAGTGAGGGAGGGAGGAAGGAAGAGAGGAAAGAAGGAAAGAAGGAAAGAAGGGAGAGAGGAAGGAAAGAAGGGAGAGAGGGAGGAAGAGAAGGAAGGAAGGAAAGAAGGAAGGAAAGAAGGGATGGAGGAAGGAAAGAAGGGAGGGAGGGAGGAAGGAGAAAAGGAAGGAAAGAAGGGAGGAAGGAAAGAAGGAAGTGAGGGAGGGAGGAAGGAAGGGAGGAAAGAAGGAAAGAAGGAAAGAAGGGAGAGAGGAAGGAAAGAAGGGAGAGAGGGAGGAAGAGAAGGAGGGAAGGAAGGAAAGAAGGGAGGGAGGAAGGAAGGAAAGAAGGGAGGAGGGAGAGAGGGGAGGAAGGAAAGAAGGAAGGAAAGAAGGGATGGAGGAAGGAAAGAAGGGAGGGAGGGAAGAAGGAGAGAAGGAAGGAAAGAAGGGAGGAAGGAAAGAAGGAAGTGAGGGAGGGAGGAAGGAAGGGAGGAAAGAAGGAAAGAAGGAAAGAAGGGAGAGAGGAAGGAAAGAAGGGAGAGAGGGAGGAAGAGAAGGAAGGAAGGAAAGAAGGAAGGGAGGGAGGGAGGAAGAGAAGGAAGGAAAGAAGGAAGGAAAGAAGGGAGGGAGCAGGGAGGAAGGAGAGAAGGGAGGGAGGAAGGGGGGAAGGAAGGAAGGAAAGAAGGAAGGAAAGAAGGGAGGAGGGAGAGAGGGAGGAAGGAAGGAAGGAAGGAAAGAAGGAAGGAAGGGAGGAAAGGAGGGAGGGAGGGAGGAAGGAAAGAAGGAAGGGAGGGAGGAAGGAAAGAAGGAAGGAAGGAAAGAAGGAAGGGAGGGAGGAAGGGGGGTGGGAGGAAAGAAGGAAAGAAGGAGGAAGGAAAGAAGGAAGGAAAGAAGGAAGGGAGGAAGAGAAGGAAGGAAGGAAAGAAGGAAAGAAGGAAGGGAGGAAGGAAAGAAGGGAGAGAGGGAGGGAGGGAGGAAAGAAGGAAGGAAAGAAGGGAGGAGGGAGGAAAGGAAGGAAAGAAGGGGGGGAGGAAGGAAAGAAGGAAGGGAGGGAGGAAGGAAGGAAAGAAGGGAGGGAGAGGGGAACGAAGGAAAGAAGGGAGGGAGGGAGGAAGGAAAGAAGTAAGGAAAGAAGGGAGGGAGGAAGGAAAGAAGGGAGAGCGGGAGGAGGAGGGGGGGAAGGAAGGAAGAGAAGGAAGGAAGGAAAGAAGGGAGGGAGGGAGGAAAGAAGGAAGGAAAGAAGGGAGGGAGGGAGGGAAGAAGGAAGGAAAGAAGGGAGGAAGGAAAGAAGGAAGGAAAGAAGGAAAGGAGGGAGGAAAGAAAGAAGGAAAGAAGGGAGGGAGGGAAGAAGGAAGGAAAGAAGGGAGGAAGGAAAGAAGGAAGGAAAGAAGGAAAGAAGGGAGGGAGGAAAGAAAGAAGGGAGGGAGGGAGAGAGGGAGGAAAGAAGGGAAGGAGGGAGGAAGGAAGGAAAGAAGGAAGGAGGGAGGGAGGAAGGAAAGAAGGACGGAAAGAAGGGAGGGAGGGAGGAAGGAAGGAAGGGAGGAAAGAAGGGAGAGAGGAAGGAAAGAAGGGAGAGAGGGAGGAAGAGAAGGAAGGAAGGAAAGAAGGGAGGGAGGGAGAGAAGGAAGGAAAGAAGGAAGGGAGCAGGGAGGAAGGAGAGAAGGGAGGGAGGAAGGGGGGAAAGAAGGAAGGAAAGAAGGGAGGAAAGAAGGGAGGGAGGAAGGAGGAAAGAAGGGAGGAGGGAGAGAGGGAGGAAGGAAAGAAGGAAGGAAAGAAGGGATGGAGGAAGGAAAGAAGGGAGGGAGGGAGGAAGGAGAGAAGGAAGGAAAGAAGGGAGGAAGGAAAGAAGGAAGTGAGGGAGGGAGGAAGGAAGGGAGGAAAGAAGGAAAGAAGGGAGAGAGGAAGGAAAGAAGGGAGAGAGGGAGGAAGGGGGGAAGGAAGGAAGGAAAGAAGGGAGGAAAGAAGGAAGGGAGGAAAGAAGGAAAGAAGGAAAGGAGGGAGGAAGGAAAGAAGGAAAGAAGGGAGGGTGTGAGGAAGGAAAGAAGGAAGGGAGGGAGGAAGGGAGGGGGGTGGGAGGAAAGAAGGAAGGAGGGAGGAAGGGAGGGAGGAAAGAAGGAAGGGAGGAAGAAGGAAAGAAGGAAAGAAGGAAGGGAGGAAGGAAAGAAGGGAGAGAGGGAGGGAGGAAGGAAAGAAGGGAGGGAGGGAGGAAAGAAGTAAGGAAAGAAGGGAGGGAGGAAGGAAAGAAGGGAGAGAGGGAGGGAGAGGGGGGGAACGGAAGGAAGAAAAGGAAGGAAGGAAAGAAGGGAGGGAGGAAGGAGGAAAGAAGGAAAGAAGGAAAGAAGGGAGGAGGGAGGAAAGAAAGAAGGAGGGAGGGAGGAAGGGAGAGAGGAAAGAAGGAAGGGAGAGAGGGAGGAGGGGGGAAGGAAGGAAGGGAAGGAAGGAAAGAAGGAGGAAAGAAGGGAGGGAGGGAGGAAGGAAAGAAGGAAGGAGGGAGGGGAAAGAAGGACGGAAAGAAGGGAGGGAGGGAGGAAGGAAGGAAGGAAAGAAGGGAGGGAGGAAGGAAGGAAAGAAGGGAGGGAGAAAGGAAAGAAGGAAGGAAGGGAGGGAGGAAGGGGGGAAGGAAGAAGAGAAGGAAGGAAGAAGGAAGGAAAGAAAGAAGAGAAGGAAGGAAGGAAAGAGGAAGGGAGGGAAGGAGGAAGGGTGGAAGGAAGAAGAGAAGGAAGGAAAGAAGGAAGGAAAGAAGGAAAGAAGGGAGGAAGGAAGGGAGGGAGGGAAGAAGGACGGAAGAAGAAAGGGAGGAAAGAAGGGAGGGAGGGAAGAAGGGAGGGAGGAAGGAAGGGAGAGAGGGAGAGAGGAAGGGGAAGGAAGGAAGAGAAGGAAGGAAAGAAGGAAGGAAAGGGAGGAAGGAAGGAAGGAGGAATGAAGGAAAGAAGGAAGGAAGGAAGGGAGGAAGGAAAGAGGGAGAGAGGAAGGAAGGAAAGAAGGGAGGGAGGGAGGAAAGAAGGAAGGGAGGGAGGGAGGAAGGAAAGAAGGAAGGAAGGAAGAAGGGAGGGAGAGAGGAAGGAAGGAAGGAAAGAAGGAAGGAAAGAAGGGAGGGAGCAGGGAGGAAGGAGAGAAGGGAGGGAGGAAGGGGGGAAGGAAGGAAGGAAAGAAGGGAGGGAGGAAGGAAAGAAGGGAGGAGGGAGAGAGGGAGGAAGAAAAGAAGGAAGGGAGGAAAGAAGGGAGGAAGGAAGAAAGAAGGAAAGAAGGGAGGGAGGGAGGGAGGAAAGAAGGAAGGAGGGAGGAAGGAAAGAAGGACGGAAAGAAGGGAGGGAGGAAGGAAGGAAGGAAAGAAGGAAAGGAGGGAGGAAGGAAGGGAAGAAGGACGGAAAGAAGGAAGGGAGGGAGGGAGGAGGAAGGGGGAAGGAAGGAAGAGATGGAAGGAAGGAAAGAAGGAAGGAAAGAAGGAAGGAAGGAAAGAAGGGAGAGAGGAAGGAAGGAAGGAAAGAAGGAAGGAAAGAAGGGAGGGAGCAGGGAGGAAGGAGAGAAAGGAGGGAGGAAGGGGGGAAGGAAGGAAGGAAAGAAGGAAGGAAAGAAGGGAGGGAGGAAGGAAAGAAGGGAGGAGGGAGAGAGGGAGGAAGGAAAGAAGGAAGGGAGGAAAGAAGGGAGGAAGGAAGGAAAGAAGGAAAGAAGGGAGGGAGGGAGGGAGGAAAGAAGGAGGGAGGGAGGAAGGAAAGAAGGACGGAAAGAAGGGAGGGAGGAAGGAAGGAAGGAAGGAAAGAAGGAAAGGAGGGAGGGAGGAAGGAAGGGAAGAAGGACGGAAAGAAGGAAGGGAGGGAGGGAAGGAGGAAGGGGGGAAGGAAGGAAGAGATGGAAGGAAGGAAAGAAGGAAGGAAAGAAGGGAGGGAGGAAGGAAAGAAGGACGGAAAGAAGGGAGGGAGGGAGGAAGGAAGGAAGGAAAGAAGGAAGGAAGGAAAGAAGGAAGGAAAGAAGGGAGGGAGGGAGGAAGGAAAGAAGGACGGAAAGAAGGAAGGGGGGAAGGAAGGAAGGAAAGAAGGAAGGGGGGAGGAAGGGGGGAAGGAAGGAAGAGAAGGAAGGAAAGAAAGGAGGGAGGAAGGAAAGAAGGAAGGGAGGGAGGGAAGGAGGAAAGGAAGGAAGAGAAGGAAGGAAAGAAGGGAGGGAGGAAGGAAGGAAAGAAGGAAGGAAAGACGGGAGGGACGGAGGGAGGAAAGTAGGAAGGGAGGAAGGGGGGAAGGAAGGAGGAGAAGGAAGGAAAGAAAGGAGGGAGGAAAGAAGGAAGGAAAGAAGGAAGGAAGGAAAGGAGGGAGGGAGGAAGGGAGGGAGGGAAGGAGGAAGGGGGGAAGGAGGGAAGAGAAGGAAGGAAAGAAGGAAGGAGGGAGGAAGGAAGGAAAGGATGGAAAGAAGGAAGGAAGGAAGGAAGGAAAGAAGGGAGGGAGGAAGGAAAGAAGGAAGGAAAGAAGGGAGGGATGGAGGAAGGAAGGAAGTAGGGAGGGAGAGGAGGGAGGGAGGGCATTTGGGGCTCTACCTGTGCACCTGAAACTCTGCCCAATGGAGTGCTGAGCCTTCCCTTACCTGCTTCCCCACCACTCGATGACCCTCTGCCATGGTGTGGTAGGGGGGCTGGGCTGGGAGCTGCACGAGGGGGGGAACCAGTTGGCGGGGAGCTCTGTCCCTGGCCGGGGTCTTTAGGGGAGGGGGGCTTTCCTCCAGCTCAGGTGAGGAGGGGTCCCTCCATTCAAGGAAGAGTCGTTTTAGGCCCCAGGATGGCCCAGCAGGGAGCCTCAGGGGGACCCCCGGCAAGGGACTGACCACGATGGCATTGGACAGGAGCCCCTTCGCCAGCCCCCTCCCCCCAGGGAGACCCTGGCCCAAGCGCTCCGGGCTCTCTCCATGCTTGTGGGGAGGGGGACGGCCAGACACGGGGGGGGGTCGCCTACCGGTGGGGGCGTCCCAGATATGGACAGTGCCGTCGCAGCTGACCACGTGCTGGGGGGCCTCCAGCAGGCCGACGTAGAAGACGGCCTTCCTGTGCCGGTCATAGGTCAGCCGTGGCTCCGTCTCGTGACTGCCGTCCCCGCGGTTGTAGAGGGCCCACAGCCGCACCGTCTTGTCCTTGCTGCCGCTCAGGAAGAAGTCCTCCCCACCCAGGGGGGCCAGGCACTTGATGGCCCCCCCGTGGCCCACAAAGCTCTGCAGCTTGATCTGGTGGAAGTGGAAGGGGGCCTCGGGCGGCCCCACCCCCACCTCATACTGCCAGTGGGCCAGCCAGTTGCCCAGGAGGAGGCGGGCGCTGGGCCTCAGCTCCTGCCTCAGCGGCTCCCCCTCCTGGCCGGCCGGCTTGGGCCGGGGATTGCCCCGGGCGCCTCTGCAGAGCTCTGGCGGGGCCTCCGAGGGCAGCTGGATGCGGTTGCCCACCAGCACGCCCCCGAAGGTGCCCGAGCGCGGGTCCTCAGGGAGGGCAGGGGAGGAGGACGGCCCGGCCCCTAGCACCTCCTGCTCCACGGGGGCCCCGCCCGGCCCAGCCGCCACCTGCCTCTCGGACGAGGGACTGGCCTGCTCCAGGTAGAGGCCGGCCAGCCGCCTGACCGAGGCGTGGTTGGGCACGATCACATGGAAGGCGTCACCTGCCAGGAGGGAAGAGAACCATGGAGAACGAGGAGCCCCACGTGGGGGGGATCATGGCAAAAAAACCCACGGGGAAGCCCGGCCCCCCTCCCCCTCCCTCGCAGGGTGCAGGAAAGAAGAGCGGGCGGGGGGCACAGGGGTCTCACCCAGCAGGCAAGAGAAGGGCACAAAGGCCACGTAGGCCATTTCCGGGCTGAAGACTTTCTGGAGCTCCAGAAGGGCCGAGGGGTCCGGGGAAGGCAGCTGGCCCTGCAAAAGGGGGGCCTCCCGTCACCCCTGCAGGCAGGCTGGAGGGGAAGGGAAGGGCCGGCCGCTCACCCATCACTCCCGGAGCAGCCACTGTCCACCCAGGCCATCCAGATGGAGCTCCTGTGTCCACCCAGCAGGACCCCCCAAAGGCGTACCGGAGGAGAGGACCTGGGGATCCCTCTGAGGTCCCCTCAACCATGCCCCCCCCCATCAGGGACCCTCCGCCACGCCCCCCCCGACTCACGGGCTCTGAGGGGAGCAAGGAGAAGGTCCCGAAGAAGCCCCGGAGGGTGTCGCGGAGGTGCTGCTGCGCCATCTCAGGACCGATCCGTAAACCAACCAGCAGCATCAGGTGGATGGTTTTGAGGCACAAGACGACGCGGCCCTGGGCCCCACTGGGGAAACTGGAGGGGGGGAGAGACCCTCAGCACCCACCGCTCTGCCCAGCCTGCCTGCCCTCTCCCCCACCCTGGCTGCCACAGGGCCCCCGCAGGCATCGCTTAAGTGGCTGCCGGCAGGGCCTCTTCCTTCGCAAGGCCTGGTGGCGCCAGGGCTGGAGGGTCTGGCCTTGCTCTGCTGGGGGGGGGGGCAGGCGCACCTGAGGGTGGGCGAGGTGAGGAATCCCAGCAGGGGGAGCAGGAGCTCCTGGCTGATCCTGGGCAGGATGTCCATCAGGGTGCTGTCCGACAGGTAGACCACGATCTTCTGGCCAAGCGCCACGGCTGCCAAGAGCCCAGCTTCCTTGCGGCTGTTCAGGCGGCTGGCGGCCGTCCCACTGCCAGGGGCCACCTGGAGAGAAAGGCTGCTGACGGGCGGGCCCAAGAGCCCCCCCCCGCCATGTCCCAAGCCACCGCCGAGCAGGAAGGCTGCGGCAGAGGCGCCACGACAGCACTTCCAACCGTGGCAAGTGGGATCCCTGACGGGGATGCTAAGGTCCAGCCCACGGAAGGAGGGACGGGAGCTCAGGACCCCTTTGCTCCAGGAACAGATTCTCACAGGGCAAACGCCAGGGGTCCCGAAGGGGCAGACGTCACGCATCGGGCAGGCCGACATGTCGCTGAACGGACGGAAGGAGGCGAGGAACTCTCCAGAAGGGCCGGACAGTGGAGGGAGCCGCATGGCGAGGCAATGAATTGGACAGCCAGCCGGGGCAGGGGGGGGGGGGTGTTAGAGACTGGGCAGATGGGCGGGAAGAGCGGCTGGCCAGAGACGGAGGCAACACGGGCTGGGAAAGGGGGAGGAGCTGCCAGCACTCTACGCGGCCTTGGTGGGAGGGCTGCAAGGGGCTCCCACTGCCCGGGCCCTTCGTTCGGCCTGCTTCAGTCGGTGGGTTTTAAGAGGAGGCAGCGCAGAGCCAGGGGCAGGCAGGGGGGTCTCCAGGAGAGGAGGAGCCGCTGGGGTGAGACGCGCCCAGGAAGGGGCCCCTGGCACAGCGGAGACGGGGGGGGGGGGTCCTGCTGCTGCTGCCGCCTGAGCTGGAAGAGCCAGAATAATAAATGGGGAACTGCACGAGGGGACCACAAGCAGAACGACCACAAACAACGGCCCCCACCCCTCCCCCGGCAGAAGGGCTCCGGCCAGGCAGCAGTGGCTGACAAGATGGTCCCTTCAGTCTCCCCTTCATTCATTCTGACTTCCACGCCAACTGATCCCTCCTGGGACCCCGGAGGCCTTGCCTGGGCGGAGGCTGTGCTCCATAGGGGAGCCCCTCCAGCCCCCGGCCTCCAAGAGCTCCTCTCCCGGACAGAGGCTGCTGGGCCTGGCTGAGGGCCACCGTTGGGTGCTGATGGAAGGCCAGCCCACCGTCCATCGGCTGGGAGGGCGCGAACCCTCCAAGAAGGGCTCCCTGCCCGCCCACATCTGCCCCGCCGTCTCTCCTTACAGCCAAACTCGGAAGGGGGGGATTTCTAACCCAAGGAAAGGGGGCTGCGGGTCTCCCATTGCAAGCACTAGCAGTCCTGCAGGGGTGCCCAGTACGGCCAACGCTGCCCGGGTGTCCGTGCGGGGGCAATGGGAGTTCAGGGGAGGGCGGGGGCAGAAGGCGGAAGACTGACCAGGTAGCTGGTGTAGGGCAGGTAGAGGTAGGTGAGCACCGGCTCCCCGTAGAGGTGGGCTAGGTGGATCAGGCAGGTGAGCGCCGGCTCGGAGACCACGTCGCCCATCACGGGACGCCTTGGCTCCAGGTTCCCAGCATTTGGGGGGCCTCCCTCGTCCGCCCCGGCCACGAACTGCTGCCTGCTTGCACCTGAGGGTCAATGGGAGTGTTGCCCGGGAGATGGGAAAGAGGCGCCCTGAGCGTTGCCAGCCCTGCCGCACAGCCCCCCCCCCACACACACACATCCCGTCCCAGCAGAGGTGCCTACCCAGGTAGCAGGAGGCCAGCAGCCGGAGGAGGTTCCTGGCGACGTACCGGCAGGCGGTGGTGGGGCCCAGCTTGGCCGACAGCCAGCGTACCATCCTGCAGGCTGTGTCTGAAAAAGAAGAGGGCGGGTAGACCCCAGACCCCCCCCCCAGGCCCTGCCGGCTGCTCTGCTCACCGGCTGTACCCATCCCTGGGACAGCCGGAAGAGGCAAAGCCTCTGGCGGCTATGTTGGGGCTGTGGGGCGCCCGCTGCCTCCTGGTTCCCCCCTCCTGGATCCTGATCCCCAGCTGGGGGGCGCTCCTGCTCTGCAAGCCAGCCAAGGAAGGACCTGCTGCGTAGATGAACGCCCAGCACCCCCAGAACCCTTCACAGATGACACCGAGCAGCCACTCACCCAGCAGAAGCCTCTGCTCTTTGCCCACGTCCTGGCCCAGCAGGTCTTGCCGGCTCTCCCCAGCCTCGGCCAGCCCACCTTCTTCCACCAGAGCGGGCTCCGCAGAGCGGCCAGCAGCACCCAAGACCACCGGCTCTTCTGCAGACGAAGCAGCCTCCTTGCAGCCTCCTTCCTCTTCCTCTTCCTCCTCCTCTTCCTCCTCCTCCTCCTCCTCCTCGCTGTACTTTGGCTCCTGGCTGCCATCCAGGCACGGGAGGCCGGCATCTTTCTCCTGCGGGCCGTCCCCCAGCAGCCCCTGGCCGGCACCCCCCTTCTCGCTCAGCTGGCCCAGGCTTAGGGCCTCGGCCAGGTAGAGGCCGTTCGGAAGCTCCTCGCTCTCCAGCGGATAGACCTGGTCATGCAGACTGACACCAGACATGTAGTTCGCCAGCTCCAGGCCGGCCTCCCCCTTGGGCTCCTCCCCAAAGGACCGCGAGGCCGGGCTGCTCCTGCCACTCTCCTCCCCGTCCTCCCTGTCCTCCTCCTCCTCCGCCGCGCTCAGCAGCAAAGCCTTCCTCTCCCCCTGGCAGCAGCCCTCTGCACCCCCCAGCACCTGCAGGATGTGGGGCAGCAGATGGGCGAGGAAGGGTTGCAGCCCCAGCCGGGCCATCAGCTGGGCCACAAAACGGTCCTCGTAGAGGTGGAAGCGGCCACGGAGGTCCCGGGGGCTCTCGTAGACCCCAATCAGGAGCTTGAGCAGGTACTTGTTGGCGTTCTTGGGGCCCAGGGCCCTGGCGATGGGCTCAAAGAGGTACCAGGCAGCGTGGACAGCCGTTCTCCGCTCAGACAGCAGGGCCAGGACGAAGGGCAACAGGATCTCCAGGCCTTCAGGAGTGATGCCGCTCAGCACCCCGTCCAGCTGCTGCCACAGCTGGAAGACCAGCTCCCGGCCCTGCCCCTCGTCCCCAGCCTCCTGCGAGAGGCAGGTCCGGATGAACCTGTGCAGGGCCGGGAAGTACGCCGGGAAGGGCAGGACCCCGCTGTAGGGGCTCAGCAGCTGCGAGGGGCACGGCGGGGGCAGGCCTTGCCAGACAGGCTGGTAGGCAAAGAGCTGGGGCCCACGGCTGCCCTGCCCCGCTCCGAGAAGCTGGGAGTCAGGAACGGTCAGCTGCAGCAGCACCTCCAGCAGGTGCTGCAGTGGGGGCGGGATCTCCTTGGGGCAGAGCCAGCAGAGCCTCCGGACGGCCTGGAAGCGCTCCTGCAGTGAGGCCGTGGGCTTGGCGCTGCGCAGCTTGGGGGCAAAGAGGATCTCGCCCACCAGCACCCCCAGCACCTGCATGTCCCTCTGGAAGAGGTCCGAGAGCGCCACAGGGAGCCGCAGGGGGGGCTTCTCCAGCCGGCCCACCACCCCGTGCGCAGCCTTCAGCAGGAACGCTTCCCGCTTCTCCAGCTCCTCCAAGGCCAGAAGCAGCTTGTGGCCCTCTGGGAGGACCAGCCTCTCCTCCACCCCTTCCCCCTGGAGGAGGAGGAGGGGGGCAGAGGCCTTGCCCCTCCAGCCAAGAGGCCTGCTGTCCACGGGGAAGCCGGGGCTTTGCGTGGGGGGACCGGGCAGTTCCGAGGCTCTGCTGGGCACTGGGGTGGATTCCAGGGCCTCCGCTCCCTGCTCCACCTCCTCCCCCAGGCGCAGCCCAAACTGGCTCTCGCAGGTGGCTGCATCAATGACCAGCCCAGCGGCCCCCTGGCTCCACTTGGGGGTCTCCATCACTCGTGTCTCCTGAACTGTGGGGATGAGGGGCCGGGTGAAGAGAGGGGCCTCCAGAGGCAGAAGGGTGGCCCCTACCAACCGCCGGGGATGGGGCTGATCGAAGAGCTGCACGACTCCGTAGCAGGTCAGGTGGGTGTGGTTGTCCACCAGGTGCAGGCAGACGTTCTTCTCCTTCACGGCCTCCTTGCCCAGCAGCTTATAGCCAAAGGTGAGGTCCACCCAGTGGTGCAGGTCCTGCGAGACCTCTGGGCTCTCCAGCAGGGCCCGGTGGGCAGCGACGAACTCTTCGCAGGAGCCGTACCAGGGCGGCACCTCCAGATCCGGCATGTCCGGGTGGATGGACCTGAAGATGGTGGGGTCTGTGTAGAACTCGGGGATGCACTCGTCGGGGGTCCAGGCCTGCATGCGCTCCAGGTTGGCAGGGTATTCGTTGGGCTCCCACTGGGAGCGGACGTGGGCGCACAGCACCGCCTTCGGTGTCCGCCGGGCCGTGTAGACGTAATAGGTGATGTCGGAGAGGACGTCTGAGATGTGGTGAGGCACGTGGGGTTGCTCTCCACTCAGGCCGCTCCCCCCCACCACAAAGGCCTGCTTGGTCATCTCATAGGTGAAGTCCAGCTGCTTGTCCCCCTTGTTCAAGCGGAACTTGGACTTCCGCAGGTCCCTGAACTGGCCTCCTCGAGCGGTGAAGTCCATCACCCAAGGGAGCACCGGGTGGTAGTTGGGGTCTCCCAGGCGCCGCCCTGCCAATCGGTTCAGGTGCATGAGATAGTCAAAGTTGCTGAGGCGCCCGTGCACCCAGTCCAGCACCAGATCTCCGAGGTCTGGCAGAGCCCCTGGCCGCTCTGCAGCAGTGGGACCCCCGGTGCCCTGTCCCTCGGCTGACCCCAGGCCCTGAGTGCTAGAGGCTGCCGCCACGGCTCCCCCCTCCTCTTCCCGGCCCAGCTGCTCGTACCCTTGAAGTGGGACCCGGAGCCGGGCACACAGCTTCTCGTCCACCGCCACGTCTTCCAGCGAGAAGATGCCACACGCCAGGCCCGCCTCATGACAGGCCTGCATGGCCAGCAAGACCTGGAAGAGGATGAAGAGCAGCTTGGCGTGGCTGTTGGTCAGTTTGGCGGGGCTGAAGGTGATGAGGTCCCGCAGGGAGTACCAGACGTAGGGGAAGATCAGGAACAGCATCTCTGGGGACTCCACCAGAGCCTCGGCCTGCAGGACGCTGGAGAAGTGCGGGGGGGCGTGGCTGGGGGTGTCGTCCTCTTTAGCAGGGGAGGAGCCAGAGGGGGTCCTCCCCACGGGGATCACCGGGCAGCAGTAGAGCTTCTGCAGGGCGGCCCGGAGCCCCTCCAGCACTTGGACGGAGGCCGAGGCCGGGGCCGGGTAGTAGCGCTGGACGTACGCCTGGTGGGCTTGTTTCCATAGATTCCGATAGTTCTGGGCAGCCACCCTGCGCATGAACTCATGAAGGGCCTCTGGGGCCCCTCGGGACTCCTTCTGCACGTCAGCACTGGGGGTCAGCTGGTAGCGCAGCCAAACTTTCCGCAGCCCGTGGATTTCCACTCGGGCCCAGCCGGGGGGCAGCTTCTGAACCGAGTGCTGGAGACAGGCGCGGACCTCCAGCTCGCTGAGGCCTTCGGGCTGTGGGCACAAAGGAGGGAGCACCCCCCGATCTTTCAGGCTGGCCAGCCATTTCAGGGGCACGAGAGCCACCGCATGGGGGCCCCGGAGCAGCAGCTGACGGCGGCCGATGCCCAGGTCTCTCTCCACCTGCGCCAGGAGGGGGTCCATTCTGGCCACGGCAGCTCCTCACTGTTCCTCCCTGCAGACAGAAAGACTCCGGGGGTCACACGGGCCCCCACCAAGAAGCAACAGCAGAAGGGGGGAAGCAGCCCCGGTCCCCCCCCCCGTGGCTGGAAGCTGCAGCACACACACACCGCCTCCTCCCCCCGCCCCATGTTGGTGGCCCTGCATTTGCCCCCCCCGCGGTCTGCAAGGGAGCTCCCCGCCCCTCCCCCGCGCTCAGCGCCCCTCCCGTCTTTGCGGCCGTGGCCCCGCCGAAGCCGCCTCCGACCGGGCGAGCGGGAGGGGCCTCCGGGCTGGCGGCGGACTCCGCGGAGCGCGAGGAGGGAGACGGGGGGAGAGCGGCCCTTCCGCCAGAGCCGGACTCACCCGGAGCGCGCAGCGGCCCCGCCTCCCGCCATGTTGGATCAGCTGATGCGCCGGTCACGTGGCGGCGGCGCTGCCGGGGGGGCGGTCCTTGGGGCTGCCCCCTCCCTCGCGGGACCCCGTGCGGGCCGCGTGGGGCCTGGAGCGTCTCCGCCCCGCCTCCCTCCCTCCCTCCCCGAAGGGGGCTCCGCGCGTGCGGGGGCGGCCAGTCCTGGGCGCTCGACGGCCCCGGCGGGGGGCGCTTCTGCCTTGTGGCGGCGGCTGACCACGGGGCGTCAGAGGCAGCCTCTGGGGTCGCCTCGGGGCCAAACCCGCGGCACCCCCAGGGCACCCCCGCCCGCCCCGAGTTCCTGGGGGGGGGGGGGGACTGGGAGCTCAACTTTGGCTGCTGCGATTCGAACCGCTAATGTGGTGGTGGGGGAACTGCCGACCGGCCCCCGCTTAATTCGAGAGCCCCGCCGACGGCCTGAGTGTCTCTCCGGAAGAAGCCCCCCCCCCCAGCGCGCCCAGGGCTCCCGAAGTGGACGGCCTTCCGGCGATTCCTGTGTGGCCAAGGCCTCCGGGCGCTGGTCAGCGTGGCCGTTAGGAGCGGCAGTGTTGCCTGGCGGAGGGCGTTTAGCCTCTCAGACACACCCCGAAGTTGCAGTTGCTGCTGCCCGCCGTCCGCCCCACTTTGGAAGACAGCACGGCGGGGGGGAGGGGGTCAAGCCGCTCCAACTCGGGAAAGGCCCCTTCTGCCCTGGACTGGCCGGAGGGCCTGCTCGGGGCTTTGGCCAGCTGAACGCCGGATCCTTCCCACCGCAGCCTCTAGGGCAAAACCCTGTGGAGGCAACCCTGGGCGGGGTCCAATTGTCCTCTGCTTCCCCCCCCCCACTCAGGGAGGGAGAGGGCAAGGCGGTGGCCGGGAGTGTCGGAGTCCAGGGGCAGCTGAAGAGGTGGGCCAGAAGGGGCTCCTGCCCTTGTCCAGAACTCCATAGGCAGGACTCCTCCCCCCCCCCCCCCGGCTCAGTGGGAAGGAAGCCTGGTGGCCGTCCTCGTGGGCCGGTGGCCAACCTTGGCTACTGCTGGGGGGGGTGCGTTGTGGCCAAGCATTGCTCTGGACGCAGAGCCTTTGGCTTCAGCCCCCCCCCCTCTCCCCCCAGCTGGAAAGGGCAGCTGTCCCTGGGCTCAAGCCAGGATCTCGCCTCCAGATGGGACGCCCACAACCCAGGGGGGCTGCAAGAGGCGGCTCCCCCCACGGCCCCTCTCCCGCTGGCCTTTCAGGGACCCGTGAAGGCCCTGCTCCCCCCCCCCCCCCCGCATGTGGGTTTCCTCTGGTTTCATTCTTTGCTTGTTTATTGTGTTGGTTTCTTGCTCCGGGTGTTTTCGGCTGTGATCCGCAGGGTCCCGGGCATCTGGCCGCGTACTAATCCCAGAAGCAAATGCCTTTCAGGTTGGACACTGGTAGAAACGGAGGTCAGCTCTACCTTGACCCCTTTCCCACTCCCAGAATTGCTCGGCTAGCAGAGCGGCCAAGGGAGGGAAGACCTGGCGCGGGGGGCGCCCCTCCGGCTTCTCCTCTGCTCCGCACCGACGGAGGCGCCGGCACAAGACGGGGCCGCGTGGAAATGCTCCGAAGGGGGCGCCGCCTCCGCCCGACCGGGGGCTGCTCCGGGACCTTGGCCGCCAGCGGGAGACGCCAGGCCGCCGCCTGAGTCTGTGACTCAACAGAAAAGCAGCGCCCGGCCCCGCGCGCCTTCCCGGCCCCTCCCCTCGGGGCGCGCCCGCTCCTGCATCGGCCCCAAGGGCTCGGCCGCCGTTCCCCCGGGAGGGCTCCAAACAGAGCGCTTGGCTCCAGCCGGCCTGCGCAGGGCGGGGCGCGTGGGGGGGGGGCCTTCCCGTCCACTGGGGGTCGCTCGCTCTGGCCCGGGAGGGGGGGTCGCGGGGCGCGCTGGCCCTTTAAGGAATCTGCGCAGTCATCGGCCGCCCCGCCAGGAGTGCCAAGTCACCGGGTTCAACTCAGTCCTCTCGGCCACGCCCCCGGGGGCCCTGATTGGCCCGCGGCCGAGGACGGCTCCACTTCCGATTGGGTCTCGCACTTTGCCACAACTTCTCGGAATCTTGCCGACGTCACCGGAGTGGAATTCTTAAAGCCGCAGTGCGGGCGAGGGGCGCCCGGGGACCCTTCCTGGTGCGGGGAGGGGGCGGCCTCCGGAGGCGCGTTCGGGCCCCGCTGGGCTCGGGGGGTCGCGTCTGCGAGAACCGGGGAAGTTTCGCCCCTGATAGGCCCCCGCCCGGGTGGAAGAAAATGCCAACTCACAGTGGCGCTGGGCATGACGGGAGGGCGCAGACGGGGACGGGACTACATTTCCCAGCAGCCTCCTCCACGCCCTGCCAAGGAAAGGAAAGGGGTCCCTGCCGTGGGTCTTGCCCGGCGGCCGGCACGTCCATCAGCCAGCCGGGTCCCCCATTGGCCGCTTCCGCGAGGAGGGGCGGGACGGAACCGCCTCCGCCTCCGCCCATTGGCCTGTCCGCCCGCCAATCCGAGGGCGGAGCGGCCGGGCGGCGATTGGGCGGCAGGCGCGGCGTCCAGCTGATCAGAGGCAGCGGCAGCCGGTGAGCGAGTGGCCGAGGCGGAGGAGGAGGCGGCGGCCGGGCAGAGCCAACGGCAGCGGGACCAGGGCGGCGCGGGCGTCCGGGCCACTCGGGGCCGCGGCGGGCAGTCGAGGGGGCGGCGGCCGGGTCACCTTCCGCCTCTCTTGCGGGCGAGGCGGCGGGGTCTCTGCCGGGGGCGGGCGGGGCGCCCGGGTGAAGGGGGCCTCGAGGGGGGGCTGGCCCGGTGTCC
This sequence comes from Erythrolamprus reginae, assembly GCF_031021105.1. NCBI lineage: Eukaryota > Metazoa > Chordata > Lepidosauria > Squamata > Dipsadidae > Erythrolamprus > Erythrolamprus reginae. The sequence goes on from NC_091950.1 coordinate 426,282,520, forward strand.
AAGGGGGAGCAGCGCCCGCCCGTCCACCCCGCCGCCCCGAAGAAACTTTCCGCCGCGCCCCGCCGGGCCAGAGACTTGGCAGCCGCCGTCGGGGCCGCGGCCGGGACGCCCCTGCTGCTGCTGCTGATTCATGCCTCGCAGCCGGGGGCGGGCGGGGCGGGGCGGGGCGCCGGGCTGCCTGTCCTTGGGCCGAAGTTCAGCGGCGCCGGAGGGGCCGGCCGACGGCTGGAATGCGGAGCATCCGGAGCATCCGCGCGGGGAATGCGCGTCGGGGTTGGCGCGGCCCCGCCGGGGCTCCCTTGCCCGTTGCACGCGGGTGCCAGGCGGGTCCGAGGCTGCGGAGGCGGCCCGAGACGGCGCCCGGTCTCCATGCTGGCTGGAGAGGGGAGGCCCGACCCCTCCCTCCCCTCCGCTCGCTCTAACAGCGCCCCTCTCCCCCCCTCCCCAGCCTGGCGCTCCGGCCCCTTCGGCTACCCGCAGCAGTTCTTCAGTGGCACGCTTTACGTCCCCTCCGGCAACTAAAGCTGCCAGTTGAAGAACTGTTGGCCGTAGCTGCACTCGCCCAGGGCCGGCTGCTGACGGACAGACGGACGGATGGAGAGAGCTGCTGCCCAAGGTCCCTGGCAGGTAAGGCGACCTGCGGGCCTCTTCTTCTCAGGAGCCCCCTGGGACCCCCGGGCCTCTCCTGCCGGTCTCATTAGACGGCTGCAAATGGCCGAGGACCGCTTTGTGCTGCCCCGCCCAGTCAGGCCTTGGCCTGCTGCCTCGGCCAGCCCGGCTCTGTGGACCGACCGGGATGGGGGCGGGGGCCAGAGTCCCAGATCTCCTCCTCCTCCTCCTCTCGCAGCGGGGCCTTGGGCTCAGGCCCCCCTCTGGTGCTGGCTCTGAACCTGCTTCCCGGACCCCAAGACCCCCTTCGGGAGCATCCCCCTGCCTGGAGGACGGGTGGCCTTGGCCAGAGGGTCCCTGGCTCCACCGGGGTGCTGGGTGCCCTGGGCCTCGGTTCGGTTCCCAGGAGGTGCCGGGAAGAGGCAGGTCTGGCCGTGCGGAGGGGGGGCTGGGTGGAAAGGGGCCCCTGCGACCCTGTTTCCCCCTCCGTCCAGCAGTGGGGGGAGGGGCACCGGGACCTAGGAGGCCTGCCAGCTGGTCCGAGGAGAGAGAAGCGGCCCTGGACCCCCCCCTGCCTTCTCCTGTCCCCAGACAACCTTTTTGGGGGGGGGGGGGTGCAGAGGATAGGCTTCCCTGACATTCAGCAGTCAGTGCCCTCCAGTTGTGGGGATCGATGCCAGGGTGCTCACTCCATCTGCTGGCCGAGCATGGAACTGCTAGGCCATGGAAGCTGGTGGTCCAAGAGAGAAACCCAGAGGGCTGTAGCAGTTTGGGGGGGGGGGGGGGGCTCTGCTTCTGCCTCAGAATTGGGTGTGTGTGTGTGTCCCTGCTTCCTTCATTCTAAGCCAAGAAGGAACATAGTGTACATGGGCAGTCGTCCCCTTCCCCCACTTTTGGGCCTTTGTTGCTCCATCCTCTTCCCCCCCCCCTTTGCCCTGCAGTGGGATTCCCCCCCCCCCCACGACCGCAGCTGTAAATAACGAGACCCCAGAAGTCAATCTCTTCTCCAGGGTCTTCAGCCTCTTCTTCAACAGAGGGAGGATTTGAGAAGCCTTGAACGGGGGCTCTGCCCGAGACCGAGCCTTGAAGATGCCTGGCCCTCCTGGCCTGGCTGGGGGATTCTGGGAGTGGAGGTGGTCAGGGCTGCCTGCCGGGCGCCACAGAAAGGGACCAGAACCACGAGATTTTATTCTTCTCGGTTTATTTCAGCCCAGCGGGGGTGGGGGGGTGCTTCTGCCTGTGACCCGCAACCATCCAGGCAGATTACTGAGGCGGCTCTTTCGTTGGCAGCTTCTTCCCCTCCAACATGGACCTGCAAAGAGGCCGCTTGCCTTAGGGGGCCCCCGGAAGGAGGGCCGGAGGGCTGGCGGGGTGGGGGGCAGCACTTACTCTGCCTCCTGCTTGGAGATGCGTTTCCCGGAGTGCAGCTTCTCCGCTACCACAGCCACGAGGGGGTCAAAGTTCAGGCTGGCCGCTGCGGTCACCCAGCCATCCCTGGGGGGGAGAGAGAGGTTAGGGGGGACGAGCCGTCTCCCTGGGGAGGGGGAGGGGTGCAGGGACCCGCTGCTGACTGGGAAGGCTGGGTTTCCCCTCTGCCCCCATTGGCATTTGGGTGGGGCAGAACTACGGGGAGCGCATGAGAGTCCAGCTCACCTGAGGTAGAACAGGAGGAAGCGTTCCTGGCCCAGGTCCCCTGGTGGCACCGTCTCCGAGTGGCCCCGCGCATGGCCTGGGGAAGAGCAGGGGGAGGTCTGAGCAGTGGCCCCCCCAGAAGCCCCCCCCCTCCCAGACCTCGGAGCTTCCACCTTGGACGTCTTGCTGCCCTCCTTGGACGACTCGCCCCCGGCTGCCGTACCTGCGTAGCGGATGGTCTTGCCCTGCAGCTTGGTCCAGAAGAAGGGCACCGTGTGGAGCGGCCTCCGCCTGCGCAGCATGTTCAGGGCAGCCACGTGTCCTGGGCAGGAGAGAGACCGGCTGTCTACCCCCCCTCTGCTCCGGCCGGCCGGTCCATGCGCTCGGGGAGGAGGGGGGATGGGGGGACCCAGTGGGGCCCTTGCAGAAGGCCTGGCGATCGAGGGCAGCCCTGCGCCACCCATGCCTGGAGACCCAGCCCAGCCCCACTCTGGGACGGCCACGGGGCTCCCCTGCACTGGAGCACAGAGGCCCACCAGGTAGTCAGTGCAGGCCGAGGGCTCCATTCGGACAACAGCCCCCCCCCCCATGCAACCCCCCCCACCCAATAGCTTCCGCCAGGCCAGGCCAAGTCGGATGGCCCACGGGGACTGGATGGGTCTGATTCTGCTCTGCCCCCCTTCTCCCCCTGGGGCGGGATTGGCCCCTGGCCAGAGTCGAGCTGGGAGGAGGGGGCGGGTACCGTGGGCCTGGGCAATCTGCCAGTGGTGGATGGAGGCGGGTTTCCCACCAGCCAGGGCCACGGGGAAGGAGGCCACGTCCCCCGCAGCAAAGACAGACGGGGCGCTGGTCTGCATGAACTGGAAGGGAGCAGAGGGGCTGGTCAGAGCGGGGTGGGTGGGACAGGTGCCCCCCTCCTCCCAGGGTGACCCACCCACCCTCCCCCTGCTTACCAGGTCCACCAGGATGGCACCTCCGCGGTCGAGCCCGATGGAGCCCCCCAGGATGAAACTGCTGTTTGGAGTGACGCCTGTGGAGAGGAAGGGGCGCCTTCTATCAGGCCAGGGCCGGCCCCACTCCCCCCCCAAGGACCTGGGGGCATCCTGGCCAATCAGACAGCTGCGAGGAAGACCCTGCCCCCTTACAGATGCAGCCAGCAGCGAAGCCCCACTGCCCCCCCAGTCTTTGCTGCTCCCCCTGGTGGCCAGAGGAGGAAATACTGGACCTGTTCCATCCTAGTCACAGTTCATTGGAAATGGTAGCAGCCGGTGGCCCTCCCTCCCTCCCCTCCCCCGTCTGCTTCCCCCCTCCTCTTTTAGTGTGAAAGTGGTGCCAGAGCACCCCCCACTCACCAATGCCCACCACCACCAGGTCCGCAGGAAGAACAGAGCCGTTGCTAAGAACAACGCTGGTGACCTGGGAGGGAAAAGGAGCCAGAGGTGCAGCAGCCCCCCACCCACCCACCCACAGTCCCGGCCTGCCAGCCTCTGGGGCAGCGTGGGGTCCCGTACCTTCCCGTCTTTTCCCTTCATCTGGGCCACCTCTGTCTTCATGTGGAACTGAACCCCCTGGGCCAGGAGCATCTGGGAAGGGGGGAGGGAGGGTCAGTCTCCTTGCTGTAGTGCCCTCGTCCAGGCCCCTCCCCTCAGGGGCTCTGCAACAAGAGGGGGGGGCTGCAAGGGATTGAGCCCAATGGGGGGACTCCTGCCCAGGAAGGAAATGGCTACAAGAAGAGAAAGTGAGCTGCAGGTGTTTCCTGGCAAAACATCCAAGATTTGCTGCCTCAACTCAGCCGCCCGGATTCGGCTTCGTGGAGTTGCCCCTGGGGACCCCTCCCCTCACTCCGGGAAAGCAGCCCTCATTGCGGTGGGGTCAGTGGGCCCTCCCTACCTGCATGGCCATGAGGCCCACCTGACCCCCCCAGGCTCTGCAGGTAGGGCAGCTCCTCTTTCTCCACCACCTGCAGCTGGGCGGCTTTGCCAATCAGGCCGGCTGCCACCTCCATCCCTGCAGGGGACAAAGGCCACGCATGAAGAGTCGGGGGGGATAGCCACCGCCCCCCCACTTCATGGCTGTGGGTGCAGATGAGCCCAGGGGCCCCCTACCGATGAAAGAGGCTCCCACGATCACGACCCTCTTGCCCAGGGCCAAGTCCAGGATCAGGTTGGCGTCCTCAGGGGTGAGGAGTAGGCGGACGTTCTCCAGACTGCAACCGGGGCACCGGAGCCTCCGAGGGCTGGGCAGAGACGAGGGGGATCTGTCACAGCCCTCCGTGACCCTCCGCCATGCTCCACCCCCACTGCCAGGTGGCGCCATTTACCTGCTGCCTGTGGCAATCAGCAGGCTGCTATACGCCTGGGATCTCCCATCCTGGAAGTGGACCATTTTGCCTGCGGGATCCAGAGAGACCACCTGCAGCCGGGGGGCGGGGGGTTACATTTAGATGCAGAGAAGCTGGGCACATGCCCAGTGGGAGCCCCCTCCCCCCCATCCAGGCTGAGGGGGCAGCACTGGGCCTCCCCACAGAGACACTGCTGGCAGGGGACAGAGGGGGGGCAGGCGCCAGTGGAGCTCCAGGACACGGCAGGCTGAGCCGGCTGCTTGGCGTCAGGGGGGCACCGAGGGTAGGTTGTGACAATCCACCCCGACCCACCTGGCTTTGCGTCCAGACCTCGATGTCGTGGGCGTCCAAGAAGCTCTGACTTCGGAGGTAGAGGCTCTCTGCTGGGGCCCCCAAGTCCTAGGAGGAGAAGTGAGGCAGGTCAGCAGGGGTGGGTGGAGGAAATTTGCCCCCCTTCACCCAACTGGTAGCGATGGCCGGATCACCAGACCCCCAGACCGCTTCCCTGGTCGCCGCTGCTTGAAAGAGGCTGGCAGCAAGCCCTCTGCCCATGCGCAGAGGGCACACTTCCGAACCGGTAGAGAAGAGAAACACACACACCCCTGAATTGGGGGCTCCTCTGTGCCCAGGCAGGGGGGGTTGCCTGGGGCCCTTTCAGCAATCAGCCCTTTCAGTTGCTCCCTTGTGGGGTGCCTCAAGGGTCGGTCCCCTCCCCCCTGCTATTCAATATCTACATGAAACCACTGGGTGAGATCATCCAGGGGCATGGGTTGAGGTATCGGTATGGGGATGATACCCAGCTGTACATCTCTACCCTATGTCCAGTCAACAAAGCAATGGAAATGATGTGCCAGTGTCTGGAGGCTGTTAGGGTCTGGATGGGTGTCAACAGACTCAAACTCAACCTGGATAAGACGGAGTGGCTGTGGGTTCTGCCTCCCTGGGACAATTCCATCTGTCCATCACCCTGGGGGGGGGGATCATTGACACCCCCCCCTCAGAGAGGGTCCGCAACTTGGGTGTCCTCGATCCACAGCTCACATTAGAGAACCATCGTTCAGCTGTGGTGAGGGGGGCGTTTGCCCAGGTTTGCCTGGTGCACCGGTTGCGGCCCTATCTGGACCGGGACACACTGCTCACAGTCACTCATGCCCTCATCACCTCGAGGTTTGACTACTGTAACGCTCTCTACATGGAGTGACCTTTGAAGAGTGTTCGGAAACTTCAGATCGTGCAGAATGCAGCTGCGAGAGCAATCATGGACTTCCCCAAATATGCCCATGTCACTCCAACACTCCGCAGTCTGCGTTGGTTGCCGATCAGTTTTCAGTCACAATTCAAAGTGTTGGTCATGACCTATAAAGCCCTTCATGGGATCGGACCAGAATGTCTCCGGGACCGCCTTCTGCCACACGAATCCCAGTGATCGGTTAGGTCCCACAGTGTTGGCCTTCTCCGGGTCCCGTCGACTAAACAATGTCGTTTGGTGGGACCCAGGGGAAGAGCCTTCTCTGTGGTGGCCCCAACCCTCTGGAACCAGCTCCCCCCGGATATCAGAATTGCCCCCACCCTCCTTGCCTTTGGCAAACTCCTTAAAACCCACCTCTGCCGTCAGGCATGGGGGAATTGAGACATCTCCCCCGGGGCCTATACAGTTTATGCATGGTATGGTTGTGTGTATGTTTGCTTTTAATAATGGGTTTTCTAGTGTTTTTTAAATTATTAGATTTGTTGTATATTGTTTTATTGTTGCTGTGAGCCGCCCCGAGTCTACGGAGAGGGGCGGCATGCAAATCGAATAAATAAATAAATAAAACATCAGCATCCAAAGAGAGGGGGGCCTCCCACTTCTTCCTCCTCGCCAGGGCTAAACCCCCCCCCCCGAGGGAAAGGGAGGGGTCCTGGGCCTATCCCGCTGCTGCTTCCAAGGCCCAGAAGCTCAGGGCAACCCCCAGAACAGGAGTGGGGGTGTCCCCCTCACCTTCTGAGACACCCTCCCCGCACACTATTCAACTCACTGCCCTGCCCCCCCCCCATGTTCCAAAGAACACTCCTCCAGGCCAAACCTCGGTCAACTTGGTCTTGTCGTAGGGAAGGTGGTTCTCCCAGGTGGCCATGAGGATCCTGCCGGTGAAGCCCTCTTGCCGGAGGGTCTCCGCACAGGTCAGGGCTGCCGGGCCTGGCAGGGAGGGAGGGAGAGGTCCAGCCCGGCTCTGCCCCCTTTGCCCCTCCCCCCGGCCACAGGCTCACCTGCCCCTAGCATCAGGACCGTCTGCGGGTGCAGCTGGCACTCTCTGGCCATGGGCTTCACTCTGCGGCTGCTTTCCAGGTCCTGTCAGGGAAAGGAGGGAGGGAGGGAGGGGAGCAGGGGGAGGGGGATGCCCTGCCGGCCGCTACAGGTCAGGCACGGAAGCCACCTACCTTTATCCTGGCTGAAATATACACCTGCCCCTCCTCCATGGTCACCTGCAACAAGAGGGGGGGTTCCTGAGAGGCCCACGGAGGGGGTGGCGGACTGGAGGGAGCTCTTTTTTTGCACAGGGCCCCCCCCCGAGATCCCCCACCCCCCAAGCAGGAGGACAGGAAGATAGAGGGACCATTTGTCGCCCCCCGCCATCCACCACCATCCCCGCAGTGCCAAGCTGCCTGGCTGATCCCTGTGGCTGGCATAGTTCCCTCTAAGCTGAGCAGTGAGCAATCGCTCACTTAAAAATCATCATCAACTCAGAGTTTTCCAAACACCCAGAAGCCGAGAGGGAAAGAGTGAGAGGGAAGGAGAGAGAGAGAAACAGATAGAAAAAAGAGAGGAAGGAAAAGAGAAAGAAAAAGAGTGGGAGTAAGGAAGAGAGAAAGAAAATCAAAATCTAGTTTGAAACTAGCTCAACTATTTAAGTGGCATTTTGATATTGATAGAGTTGCCCTATTATGAGCTCACTGTTATACACACACAGGACAGTATTTTATTTTGAAATTCTCTGAGGCAAAACAGGGTGGGTTTTTTGTTTGTTTGTTTGTTTATTTATTTAATATTTCTGTGCCGCCCAGTCCTGAAGGGACTGCCGCTCAGACACTATACTTTTCCGCCCCCCGCCCCCACAAAAAAAAATTAGAGGGAACACTGGTGGCTGGCCAGCCCTGACACCCCCCCCCCGTGACAAAGGCCCCTCCTGTGGTGGGTGGCATTGGCTCCGGGGCCCCTCCCTGTCAACCCCCTCACCCCCCCAGCTGGGCTCCGGCTAAGGAGAGTTGCGCTCTGCTTGAGCTGGGAGGCAGCTGTGCAGACGGCCGGTTGGCCTAGCGGTTAAAGCACCGGGTGAGAAAGAGGGAGACCCTCCTGGAGTGGCTGCCCTGCTTCCTCCCAAGGTCATGGCTGGGGGGGGGGAGTAGGAGGAGGGAGGACGGGTGTGTGTGTTTCTTTGTAGAAATAACAATAAAGGTGGAATAGCAACAAGGAACGTCTGCCCTTGAGTCCTTATGAGGGTGGGATATAAATGGATAATAGAGTCTGGCTGAATCTCCAGGAGGGGGGTCTTTAGATCCTGGCCAGGAGGCAGAGCGGAGGCCATCCGGGGCTGCTGAGCCAAAGAGTGGGGCTGCCCCACAGGGTGGAAGGAGGCCCTGCCTCAGTCTGACGGCACATCACTAGCCCACTGGGCCTCAGCCTCTGGGGCGCACTCACAAGCAGCTGCACTGCTGCCCAGATCTCAGCCGTGGATCACCTGTGGCCTCCTTTCCCTCCGTTAAGGGCTCCAGAAGCATCTCTCCCCCCCAATGAAAAGAGACTTTGAGGGGCTGCTGGAGAAGATGCCCCGCTCCCCAGAACAGTGAATGGAAGCCTCCGGCACCGTGCATCGCCCTTGAAGTGGGGGGTGGGCAGAGTTCAAACGTACTTGGAACACAGGCAGACCGTCAAGGGTGGGGTATTCTTCAATGTCGCCTGTCTCGGTGCTGAAGCAGGCCCCATGCCAGGGGCAACGCACGCGGCCCTTTGCCAAGTAGCCTAAGACCCAGAAAAAGGAGACCCATGGGGGGGCTGGAGCCCACGACGACGTCCCTGCTGGACAGCCCCTCACCGTATGCACCGCCTGGATCCACCCGAAAGCAAACGCCCCCCTTCTTCCTGGCCCAGAGGGGGGGCTGCATGGGGGGGGCTCACCTTGGCAGAGGGCGGCTCCAGCATGAGGGCATCGGCCGCCCAGTGCGCGGACAGTCAGGTCATCCCTCAACAGCAGCACTGGGCAGCCGGCCACCTCCACCTCCCGCATCCTGCATCCAAGGGAACGGAAGAGCCTTGGGTCAAGAGGCCCTTGCTAGGCCCAGGAGCCCCTCCGTCCCCACCCACCATCCTGGGAGCCAACGGACGGGGATCGGAGGGTCCCTGTCAAAGCCAGGACCGCCCCTCTTGGCCATGAAAGATGTGATAGGAAACAGTGGTCGCGCCCCCCCCCCACCATTAACCAAGAGGAGTCCCTGGCTGAGACCCCCCCCTCCTCCCAGGGGGCCTTGCAACAGGGGCTGCCTTGGGAGCTCAGAGGCCGTTCAGAAGCCCCGATCAGCTGCAGGGTGATGGGAGGGAAGGGGCTGCAAAGGGCCAGCCAGGAAGCCTCGGTGGCCTCTGGGGGGGATGGACGGGGCCCAGACATACAGGCAGACCCCAGGGACACTCACTCTCCCTCCTGGAGCTCATCTTCCGAGCAGACACGCTGAGTGACCAGGGCATCCGCTCCGTCCTCTTTCTGGGCTGAGACTGGAAAGAGAGAGGGGGAGGGGAGAGTTGGGGAGACCCTCTGGCATATCCCCCTCCCCTCCTGCCAGGTTCTGCCGGGGGGCACTGAGAGGGGGCCTAGGAAAATCCACCCACCCTGCCTGCCACCAAAGGCTCCACAAGCTGGGCACTGGGGCAGCCGCAAACACACACACACACACACACACACACACACACACACACCCTGAGAGGATGAGAGCTCCTCAGCCAGCGCCCCTCTTGGCTGCCATGGGGGAGGAGGCTGGTTTCCCTTGGGGCAGCTGCAGAAGCCGCCTGGGCACAAACCCTTCCACCGCACCTCTTCCATAAGCCCTGCCAGAGGCGCTCGCACCCCCCCCCCCCCAGGAAGAGCTGACCCGCCCCTTTGAGCAAGAGGGAAGAGCTGTGGGGGGTGTCTGGCTTGTCTTTTGGCTCCCCCCTCCCCCCCCAGGAGTGAGAGGGGGCACCGGCCCAAGCCTGGCTCCCTGAGACTAGAATTCACAGCCGCCTGGTTCCTCGCCCCCCCCCCCAACGGGCGCTCTGCGGTGAGAGGGAGACGGTCTGTGCTGGGAGGCAGGAACTGGAATCAAATTGGGATGCAAAGCTAATGAAGTCAAATGGGTTTGGAATCGGGGGCTCCCGCCCGCCCCCCCCCGCCCCCCCCCCGCAGAAAGTGCTCGCCCTTCCATCAAGCAGCCTAATTTTCCCAGCCCCGCCCAAGTCGCCGCCTCCCCCCTCCGGTGGCCTCTTCACTCGCTGCACCCCACGATGCCCCCCGCCCCCCCCCGCGGGGGAGAATTATCCACCTGGCTTCAAAGAAACGCAACCAGATGCGGAAAAGCCGGGCGCCTCCTCCCGCCATTCCCAGACAGACAGGTTTCCCAGGCTGGGGATTTGGAGGGGGGGGGTGTCACATTGAAGCCGAGCGGGGAGGGGGGGCGCGACGCCTTTGCAAGTCCGGCATCTGGCAGAAGGGCGCCGAAGGGGGGTCGCTGTGCTCTCCCGCCAAAGGAAGGAAGGGCGGGTGGGCGGTTCTGTGGGTCCAGCTGGGCTGCCCCTCGTGCGGGGTTAAAGGGAGCCCCGGTTGTCGGACCCCAGCAGAGAGCAAGGCAGCAAGCCACCTCCGACCCCTGCTGTGCCCCCTTTCAGCCCCCAAAGCCCCCCAGGGATCCAGAGCCTTCCCGGAATGGATCGCGCGACCCTCCCGCTGACAAAGCGGGGGCAGTGGGGAGGGAGCTGCCGCGCGAAAGCCTCGGGGAGGGAGGGGCCTTTAGCCTCCAGAGCCCCCCGGCACGGCAGTCAAGGTCCCCGCTCCCGCAGCCAGCCCCTCGCCCCGTCCTCAGAGCAGCCGCCGCGAGGAGCCGAGACTCACCGGGGCTTGCCGGGGCTGCCATCGGGGGAGGACGCGGCAGGGTGGCGGCGGCGGCGGCGTCTCGGAACAAAAGAGCGCACGGGACAGCCTGCAAGCGGCCCATCCAACCTGGCGCCGCCTCCGAACTTGCCCAAAGTGGGCGGCGTGCAATTATCTGGGCAGACGACTAGCGGCCGGGGGGAGCGCGGGGGCGCGGTGTGGGGGTGGGCGTCGGCGTTGGGGCGCTGCCCACTCCCGCGAAGCGGGGGCTGCTGGGCCTGCACCGCAGAAGCGGGCCGCTCCCGGAGAACAAGCGAGGAGGCGGCTTGGCGTTGCGCCCGGCGAGGGTCTCCGTGCGAGCACCACCACCTGTTTCGGGGCGCAAGCGTCAGGCTACTTCGGGTCGGCGCGCCGCCCACTTTTCCGCGCCAGCAAGACTCGCACGTGCCCCGAGCGGGGAAGACCGACCAAACCGGCACTGATGCCAACCGGGGAAACCCTCGCTACCTGACTCTAGGCGGCCGCAGCCTACATCGAGCGGGCGGGCTGAGACGGCGCTCCCGGCTCGGCGGTCCTGGGCGAAGGCAGCTGGCGGCACGGCTGACCTCAGCGGCCTGGCCAGCGGGTCCCCGGGGAGCGCGGAGGGCTGCATCACCCGCTCGCTTTGGCCTCCTGCCGCCTGCCGCCCCGGACAGCCTGACCAGGCGGATTCCCGGCGGCGCCAAACACTCCTCTCTCTCCTCCTGAAACCCCGAAAGTTGCGCTTGAAGCCCCGAGGCTCGGGCGGTCCCGTGCCCGGCTCCGCGTCTCCGCCGCACCGGCCGCCCTGCCGAGCCGCGAGGGTTGCCGAGCCAAGGCCGGGTGGCCATGCCAGGATCCGGCGCCGCTGCGGGGGAGGCTCCGGGGGACCGGCGGCGGGTCGTGGCTCTCTGTCCCAGCGGGAGGGGCGTCGCCATGGAGACGGGGCGGCCGGGGAGCCAATGGCGGGCGCCGCCGGGGGCCTGTTTGTCCGCCGTCACACCCCGCGGCTCCTCCCGTTCCCGTCCGGCCCTCGGCGGTCTTGGCTCCCCGCTGCCCTCGGGCTTGTTGCGCTCCGCTCGGCTCCGGGCGACGGCGAGTGGCGGGGCCGCGGGCTCGAGGCTCAGGCGGCCTCGCGATGGACTCCGTGCTGCTGGTGGGGGGCTCGGTGGGCGCCTTCCGCCTGCTCAACGCCGTCCTGGAGCGCCTGGTGCCGCCGCCCTCCCCGGCGCTGACCGTCCGCTGGAAGTGGTGCAACATTTGGACGTCGCTTGCCCACAGCCTGCTGAGCGGCCCCTGGGCCCTTCTCGGGTGGGTGGGGGCCGCGGGCGGAGCTGCGCCGGGCGGAGCTGCGCCGGGCGACCTCTCACAACAACCCCCCCCCCCTTTCTCCGGCCGCAGATTCTACTTCTACCCGCCGATGGGCGAGGATCTCATCGACCAGTTTTCGCCCTCAGCGCACTGCTTGCTGGGCATCTCCATCGGTAAGCGCCCCCCCCCCCCCGCCTCAGACCCTTTCCCGGCCAGCCCGCCCACCCCCGTCCGCGAAGAGCGAGGCAGGGCGGGAGGCGAGAAGAGAAAGCGCTTCGGGGGGCTCGAAAGAGCTGAAGCAGAGAAGCGGCCCCAACTCTCCGAGGTCAGCCGCCCCCTTCTTTTCTCCCGCTGGATGGGGGGGGGGGTAGCCCAGATGCACGTTGCCGACCCTGTGGAGCAGCCGCCTCCTCCTCCTCCACCTTCATCCTCCTCGCTTCTGTGCCGGCATCTGGCGGGGGAGGGGCACCGGTGCCTGGCGTCCCCTTTCCATGTGACCGCGGGGGGGGGCACACAATCGCTCCCTTTCCTCGCTCCGTGGCACCCGCTGCTGTCTGAGACGCCCCGGCCCCTTCCGTCTGAGGGAAAATCATAGCTTGGTCCCCCCGCCAACTGCGGCCAAAGAGCGACGACGGAAAGGACCGTTCCGCGAAGTTTTCTGCGGATTGGATTGCGGTTCCCAGGAATTCTAGACAACGGGGCGTGATAGGGAAAGCCCCCCCCCCCAGATAGGGGGAGTGGGAGGGTACACCACCGGTGGCTCTTCCCGGTTGGGGGCTGGGCCGGGCAGGTGAGGGGCGAGCGAGGACGGGTCGCCAGGGCGGTGACTCCCCTCCGGAGCCCCGATCTCTTCTCGTGTTGCACCCGGATCCCTCGCGGGGGAGGGGGGCAATTCCTAGGGGGTGCCGAGTGTCAGCTCAGCCTCCTCCGCTGGTGCCCGCTTGCTGCTGCTCTGGGCGATCGTGAAGGACATTCGATTATCTAGTCCAACCTGCTGCTCAAGCAGGAGGCCCTTCGGACAGGGCAAGAGTTGCACTGAGGAATGGCAGAGAGGGCCCCTCCCTGTCTCTTGCAGTTCCCGTGCACCCCTCCCCCAATCAGCTGATCCGGACATTGGCTCAAGGGTGGGGGTGAGGAGCTGAGGAGCCGGTTTTTCCTACTGTTCAAGCGGAGGAGGCAATTCATACCTGGAGGTTGGCTGAGAGGCGCCTCGTTTGACAAGGCGGCCCACCTTAGAATACTCATCCTCTTTCAACGGTTTTCTCTTCAGGCTTCCCCAAACCCCCCTTTCCTTAGACAAATTGACAGTATTAGGGGCGACCCCCACTCCACCACCTCTAATGGACACTTCTAGTGGTAAAACCAGAATCAGCCTCTGGCGTGTCCAGATGTGCAGGCAATAAGCAGCGCTGGCTGGCAGCTGCTTGTGCGCATTTGGTTCCTAGTTCAATTTTCCTGGCTTTCGCTGGAGCCAGGTGGAATAAAACCTCTCCAGTCCCAGGAGAAGGGTAGCATAGACATCAAATCAATCAATCAAACAAACAAACAAATAAATGTTTTCCCCAAGTTAAAACCTTTTATTACTTTATTAGGAATAAAACTTTATTAAGGTGATGCTTCAAAATGTTTAGAAACACACCAATGTGTACTTGTGCTAATGCAAACTTCTGTGTCTATTTTCAGGTTAAAGTTTGCATGTCTTTAACTGTTACAAAAGGAATTTGAATCCCTATAGGATTAAGTTTGGGGTTAGGATTAAGTTAATCGCCCTAAGGCTCCTAGGGTTTTAAAAAATTGTTTTTCCCCCTGGTGGAGGAAATTATTTAAAACTGCATAGAAATAAAATATTTTATAGAAAATGGGAAATGAAGGCTGTTGTTACATTTCAGGGGCTTCTTTTCCTGAATTCAAGGTGCTGATTTTAAAACTCCATAAAAATTAAAGGCATCATTTGACTATTATTTTTTTCACAATGCACAAAACAGGGTTTCCTCCTTCCCCAGTGCAGTGGAGCCCAGAGTTCAGTCCACCGCTCCTTCAGTTCTGGTTTGAACCCATATGGAATTGGGGTTAGGTTTTGGCTAATTGTGTTGTCGCCCTTTTCCCTGATGGGATTTGACTCCAGGTGTGGTGGCCATCCTGACCTGGGAGCTCCAATCTCGGGAGGAAGGGAGGGGCTGCTGTGCAGGGAGGGTCAGTCTCAGACCCGTGATTGATGTCTGCATCCCCATGTGGGATTTGCTTCCTTGGGTGATGTCACGGATGGAACAGGTAAAGCACAGGCACCATTTTGCACCATTACTGCATTTATATGCTGCCTTAATAATTTCTAAATAACTTAAAGTAGCCAAGATGAAAATACATCTACAGCAACTCCTCTGCCAGCCAGCACTCCCGCCCCCTCCCTTACCTGGCCAGCCCCCTCCAGCGTCAAGCGCTGCCCTCAGGGCTCCATTGGGCAGCTCACTTCTCCGCCTTTCCTGCCGCTTTTTGTATTCTGTACCCAAGACCTGTGATGCCACCCTCCGGGGGGGCCCTCTGCCCTTCCCCCTTCTTGGCCTTTGTGCCTGTGATCTTGCCTGGCTTCCTTCAAAGCGAAGCGTTGGCCTTGAGCCAGGCCCAGTCCTTTTCCTTGGGGGGGCCATAGGATAATCTCAGAGCTGCAAGGGGCCCCAGAGGTCTCCAGTCCACCTTGAGCAGGGGAACCGAGACAGTTTGAGGCAAGCGACTGTCCAGTGTTGGAGCCCCCACGGCTTCTGGAGGAAAGCTATTCTGTTAGTCGATTGCTCTCACCACTAGGGATTTATTCAGTGAGGCATTTCAACCCAGGATGCTGGCGCTGCTGTGGTGGGGTCCTTGAGGGGCGGCTGAAGATGAGCCGGCCGGGAGGGAGGGCTGAGGCTACCCTGAGCCACTGCTCCCTTCCGGCTCCCCTGGCGCCCTCCCTCGGACTCTGGACCCTCATTGCTAGAAGGACCTAGAGGGGTCGCAGCAGGTTCAGAGAGGCGCCCCCTCCGGACAGGCCCTGTGGGGAGGAGTGGCTGCCGGAGCTGGCCATGGGGGACAAGCAGGAGGATCCATGTCTTCCAGGGCGGGGGGCACCAGGAAGTCTGAGGCAGCCGTCTGCTGAAGCTGCCGGAGGAGACGATGAAATCTTGGGTTGCCCCAACGGCAGAACGCGGGAAGTGATGCGACCGCCGTGGGGCTCTTTGGCTGCACCGCTCGGACTGTACCTGGACGCCGGGTCTCCTTTTGGTTGCCCAAATGCCACAAGAAGGGCGCTGGGCGGGCAGTGAAAAAAAGGGAACGGCTGGATCCCAAGGGGAAGACGCAAGAGGCCCCACTCGAATGCCCCCCCCGGTGGGAGGGGGGAGATGCCCTGGTTTTACCCTCACCAAGGGGGGGGGCAGGCCCAGAGCCCATGTGGTGAAGCTCTGCAGAGGGGGAGCCAAGCTTGAAACCAGCCGGAGTCTCCTGAGTGGGGGTGCTCTGAAGTCGCAGCCGGCCTCCTGGAGGGGCTCTCGGGCTGCCGTTGGTGTGGGGCTTGGGAAGGGGGGGGCCTCCAGCTCCCTTTCCAGGGGTTTGATGCTGCGACTGCTCTGCACCACGGAGAGGCCAGGGAGTAACTGGGCCGTTGTGTCTGGGGGGCACAGAAGGGGCCCGTAGAGGTCAGGGCTCCTTGCCCACGGCTGTAGACCTTGGGGGGGAGGGGCTATTGCTGAAACATGAGGGGGGGCACAGGGAAGAAGAGATTTGTCTGCTGGAAATCTGAATTTGCTATCTAGGGAAGTTTTTCAGAGCAGGCTGGGCAGCTGAAGCCGGCCATCCCTTTCATGCTTTTCCCTGCCTTGCAAAGGGTCGGACAAGACAATCTTCTCGGTCCCTCCGACCCACATGGTGATGATTTGGTGGGAGGTTGGCATGGCGTGCGAAGGCGCCCACGGGCACTTTAGCCAACTTAGTCAAGCAGAGTGCGCAGAAACTGCCGCCTGAGCCCCCTGAGAGGTCCCACCTGCTCGCTCCCTTTCCATTGGAGTAAAAACGGGCATAAAGTTCAAAGACACCTCACCGTTTTTAAACCTTCAACGGAGGAGTTGAAGCTGCACCTTGATGGCAAAAGAAGCTGGCTAAGGGGGTCCTCTTCCTGGGCCGCTTTGACAGCCTCCCCTTCTGATGATGCAGACGGGGGGGGGACACAGGGTTGGGCTTGAGCTAGGCTGGACGTCATCCAAGCAGTGGGCCCAAGAGATGGCCCCGGAAGGAAGGTGCCAAGGCTCGGCTCGGCTTCCCTGGTTGCCCGGCCCCTCCGCTTTCCCCAGCCGGCCTGGAACGCAGGTGTATGGTGACGCCGGGAGGAGAGCCAGGACTGAGAGAATGGGCAGCTGGTTGACGGGGCCTCTCTTCGTCCACAGGGTATTTCCTGCAGGACTTCTCGGACATGATATGCCACCAGGAGCTCCAGAAATGCTGGGAGCTGCTCTTCCATCACTTTGTGGTGAGTTGCTGGCTCACACGTTAAGGCAACGGGGCTGTTCCGGCCGAGAGGGCAGTGGGGAGGGTGCAGGCTGGGTGAACTGGCAGGGAGGCCTGGGCTCTTCCCGGGGCTGGAGACAGCTGAACAAGGAGGCTGGGACTCGGGACATGTGGCCAAGGTAAAAGTGGCCAGGCCCTGACGTGGCCTGCGAGCTCAGAGGCGAGAGGCCTTTTGCTGTTTGCTTCCAGGCCCTTGCCCAGGCCACGGGGGTCCACTCTGTTTCAGCCCAAATCTTTGCTGCACTGTGCCCCCCCTCCAGCTGGCCCTCTTACCCGGCAGACGGGGCAATAGCAAGGAATCCCCCTCCTTCTGCCGCAGCTCCTGTCGGTTGGGGGGCCAACCCTGGGTCTCAATGCAGGAGGGGGGATGCGCAGGCAGAAGGGCCCCTGAGCCTGTGCAGACGGTGGTGGCTGCACGGCGCCTGGGACTCCTCCCGGAAGGGAGCCACCGTACTTTGGAAAACCAGCCCCTGCAGGCAGCTGCCTCCTCTCCCCGTTCTCTGGGTGGCCCACGTCAGGATTAAATTTAGCACAGGCTGAGGCTTCCAACTTGAACAGCTCAACTCCTCACAATCCCTCTTAAGCGCGACTTGCAGGGGGGTGGATGGGGGGGCAGGATTGTTCTGCACAGCTGCTCAAGGAGGTTCCCGTCCCCAGCAACGGAGGCTCCGAATGGTCTCCAGCCAACAGAGGGGCTTCCCTGCCCCTCCTGTAAGTAGCTGCCAGTCTGGGGATGCCCAGGAGAACCCGTGGGGGCTTCCCATCAACCCCAGAGAAGGCACGGGGGCCATCAGGACTGAGGAGGGGCTGGGAGGTGCAGTTGAAGCTGCGAATCAATGTTTTAAACTCTGGCTGACTGGCTGGGGGGGTCTGAAGGCATCAAGTCTTCCCTGCAGCCTTACCTGCCCTGCCCTCTGCATGGAGCCCATTGTCTGGAGTCTGGGGGCCCAGCAAAAACAGGGGGGGCTGGTCCATGGATTAGGAGGCAGGTCAGGTGGTGATCTGCTGGGGGTGGGGCGGAGGGGGACAGCTGCCGGGCGCTTTCAGTGGTGATGATCAGGAAAGGGGGGGTTGTTTCCTATCCATTGCAGGGGTGTGTGTTTGTGTGTGTGCAGGGCAGGGGGCTCGGGGGAGGGGGGAGAGCCAGCCCAGCCAGCTGTGCTGTGTTCCAGGTGATCGTCTGCTTCGGGTTTGCCTTCCTGGCCCGACGCTTCGTGGGCTTTGCGATGGTGGCTCTGCTGGTGGAGATCAACTCCATCTTCCTGCACCTGCGGACGATCCTGCGCATGGCCGGCTTGGCCCACACCGCCTCCTTCCGCCTGGCCAGCCTGGCCAACCTGGGCACCTACCTGGTGTTCCGCATCCTGATCCTGGCCTGGATGAGCCGCTGGCTGGCCCTCAACCGGGGTAACGTCCCGGCCGTCCCCTACGCCATGGGCACCGCGGGCATGGCCGTCATGCTGCCCATCAACATCGTCCTCTTCTACCGCCTGCTGCGCAGCGACTTCCTCCCGTCTCGCAAGAGGTAGCCGCTCCCTGCCAAGCGCTGGGGGAAAGACGGGCCGGCCAGGCGGATCCAGGCAGGGCGCCCAGGCAGGCAGGCAGGCGGGGGGCCGGGGGCGCGGGGGGGCTTGGCCCAGCTTCTCGGGAGCCTTCCCCCCCGATCCCCCCACGGCCGAGAGATGCGGACAGGAGCAGGGCCGGCCTTTCCGGAGAGCCCCGTGGAGCAGTGTCGTCCTGGCTCTGCTTGGCGGGAAGGCTGGGAGGGCTGGCGAGACAGCCAGGGGGTCTCCACTTTGCCTCCCGTGAGGGAGGGGGCTTATTGAAACGACTTCGCCCTGCACCCCTGTGTTCTGGCGTTTACTTCTGGTACGCTTCCCTGAGCAAGGTGAGCCTCCTGGGGGCAGGGGCCCTTCGCCTCCCCCTTCCCCCCATGCCCCTTGGCCGTCCCCATGGAAGGGGCTTGGAAGGCCGTGGCCGAGAGACCATCTCCCCTCCCGATGCCCGTGGCAGAGAACAGCACTCGCTCAGGACTCGCTCCCTGTTGGGGATTCCGATGGCTGAGAGGTCCTGCACATTAATTTCACCAGCGCTGGTGCAAAAGGGCCCGGCACACACTCGGGGCCTGGGAATCGTGGGGATGAAAGAAAAAAACCGCCCAGGACGGGTCGCAGCCTGTGGGGTTTTCCTGGGAGCATCACAGTCCTCTCTCCCCTCCCAAAAGTTCCAAGCGGGCCCTGCAGCCGAGGAAGGCAGCATTCACTCAAGGCTGCTCCGGCACGATTGCTGCCCTCGGCCTCTGTCCCTTTCGCCTTCCCCAACTGAGCCAAAGGCCCTGGGACTGCCCCCCTCCTGAAGCCAACGGCCAGTGCCTTTCACCCACTAAGTGCCCAGTCATTACCTCCAAACCTAGGATTGCAAAGCAGTTTTTTTCCTTTGTGTAACAAAGATGTTAGAAGATGTGTGAGTGCACACACCACAATAAAGGCGCTGCAGTGAATGCTAATTTTTTGGCCCTGCTTGTCAGGCAGATGGAGCCTCTGTGGCTGGCGGAGGGAGAGCCAGGGGGCTGCCCAGGGTGGGAGCATGTGTGGGTAGAAGTGCACAGATGACACAGACCCCAAGGGAGAGGCGGTAGTTGTCCCCAGGTGGACGTTAGTATGTTCTGCCCTGAAAAACCAAACCTCCTCCAACCGTGGCACGGCCAGTTACTGTATATAAGGAGTGACCAGACCCCAGGCTCACACATGCGCGCGATGTTATGTCTGCAAGCGACACTTGCACTCAAGGGCACCAAGGATTGCAGAGTTCAATAACTGAGACACAAAGACAGTGGAACCTCCACTTACTAAATTCCTAGGAGATTCCTAGAGAGGCCCCACAGAGGCTTCTCCCCGCCTTTTCCAGCCCTGTTTCCTCCCAGAAGATTCCCCACAGAGGCTTCTCCCCGCCTTTTCCAGCCGTTTCCTCCCAGAAGATTCCCCACAGAGGCTTCTCCCCGCCTTTTCCAGCCCTGTTTCCTCCCAGAAGATTCCTAGAGGCCCCACAGAGGCTTCTCCCCGCCTTTTCCGGCCCTGTTTCCTCCCAGAAGATTCCCAGAGAGGCCCCACAGAGGCTTCTCCCCGCCTTTTCCGGCCCTGTTTCCTCCCAGGAGATTCCCAGAGAGGCCCCACGGAGGCTTCTCCCTGCCTTTTCTGGCCCTGTTTCCTCCCAGGAGATTCCCAGAGAGGCCCCACGGAGGCTTCTCCCTGCCTTTTCCAGTTAGTTTTGGAGGCTTGAGTTCTTAAGTGGAAAATGGTTCTTGAGAAGAGGCAAAAAATCTTGAAACACTCGTTTCTTATCTAGAAAAGGTCGTAAGTAGAGGCGTTTGTAGGTAGAGGTAACACGGTATTCTCCTTTATTGGAATTATTATTATTATTATTATTATTTATTAGATTTGTATGCCGCCCCTCTCCGAAGACTCGGGGTGGCTTCCTCCAACCAATTGCTGTTTTTTTCTGGCCAACTGATGGGAACTGATGGGAAGGAGCCTCCATCTCAGCCCCTTTGGGTCCAATGTCTCTGGCAAGGGGTGGGGTAGAAAAGGTCAACGTGTTCTGGAGGGCTGGCAAAGCACTCAATAGCTGCTGCGCTTCCTGAGCCTTGAGCAATGAATCTGTCTGGGTCAAGAAACGGGCTGAGCCAACTGCCGCGCTAGCCCCGGGCAGTAGGCAGATCCAGTCAACTGGCAGCAAGAGGCGGAGCCTAGAAGAGTAGGAGAGAATAGAAATTAGAATGAATATAGAACAGAATACACAGGAGGTCATCTAGTCCAGCTACCTGCTCAATCCTACACCCGTGTCGGCAAACCTATGGCACGCATGCAACAAGGGGCATGGGGGGCCATATCAGAGGGCAGGTGAGCCTTTGCCCCGTTTGTGATCCAAGCTAATTTTCGGCCTAGGGAAAGGCCGTTTTGTCCTCTGGATAATTCAGGGAAGCTTCTCTGGAGGCAAACCCCCCCCCCCCCCGATTTGCCTGTTTGGGCCTTTTTTTCACTCACCAGGCTTCAGAAAGGCCTGTGCGCATGCGTGGGGGCAGCAGGGGGGCATTTCATTTCATTTCATTTCATTTATTGGATTTATATGCCGCCCCTCTCCGAAAACTCGGGGCGGCTAACAACAATCATGAACAATGTACAGTAAAAAATCCAATACTAAAAAACTAACTTAAGACCCCTAATGTATAAAACCAACATACGTACAAACATACCATACATACAGTTGTATCAGCCTGCGTGGGGGTGGGGGAAGATGTGTGGGCACATCCACACACACACCTTTTGGCAAGTGAACCAAAAAAGGTTCGCCATCCCTGTCCTACACCACTTCTGAAAGCAAGGCGTTCCACTTGCTAATTGTAAATTGTTTTCTCCGTTTCTTGTTCTACTCTCTGGTGTTTTGGAGAATAATTTGACCCCTTCAAATTTTGGAACACTGCTATCATGTCACCCCCAGATTTTGTTTCCTCCAGACTAGCCAAACCCAAACCCTGCAACTAAAACATCACAGGTTTTAGTCTCCAGGCTTTTGATCATCTTAGTTGCTCTACTCTGAACTTTTTCCAAAGTCCCAACGTATTTTTTGTAGTGTGGCAACCAAGATTGCAGTGTTCCAGGTGTGGCCCTACTACTAAGACTTCACATGATTTTGATTCTATGCCTGTTTATGCAACCCAGGATTGTTTTAGGTTTTTTGGCTGCTGCCACACACTGCTGGCTCATATTCAAGTGATTGTACAGTAGGAGAACAAAGTCCCTCTCACAGTGACGGGTTTTGAAAGAGGTCTCACCAAATCTGGAACTTTGATTTTTCCTGACTGAATATAACAGTCCCCCCCACACACACACTAACATTCATATTGTTGCATAGGGCCTAGTGTTCAGGTCGGTCAGGATCCATCTGGAAGTTGAGCCTGTCAGGCAGGCCACTTTAGCATCGTCCGCCCTGCTTGTCCCTTCGTCTCTTGTCGGAGAGGTTGGAAAGCCTTTTAAGAGGGAGCCTCGGGGTGCCCGGCCGCCCCCGCCGCCCCCTCCAGCAGAGGCAGACCCCTCGTATTAAGGGCTCCACCGGCTGGGAACGACGCTGCCGGTCAGCCTGGCCGTGAGAAATGGCGGGGAGCACACTTCGTCCACGACCTCCCTCCCGCCCCCCGCCCCCCCGTCAGGAGGACGAAGCCAGGCCGCTGCCACTGCTCCCGGGCCTGTTGGAGGCGGCGGCACGAGGCCCCAGACGGTCCCGCGCGAGGAGTCCGCCTGGGGCCTCGTGCCGCCGCCTCCCACAGGCCCGAGAGCAGTGGCTTCGTCCCGAAAAGGGGGCGCGCGGGGTGGGGGTGGGTAACGGATCCACGGACCAACCGCCCCCGCCAGACAACCTCCCCCCCCCCCGCAGCCGACACCGGAAGGACTCAGATCGTTTCCGAGGCAAACGGAGAAAGAAACCGTCCTTCGGAGCCGGCACTGATTGGCCAGAGGCAGCCCTGGACCCGCCTTCACATCCGGTTTCGGAGGCCTGCGCCTGCGTATTCTCGGCGGGGAGCGTGCAAAGCGGTTCTCGAGGCCCGCCATTAGCGGAGTTTCTGGCTGAGGAGCGAAGGGCGTCCCTGGTGGGAGCCGGCGGGGCCCGCAGCCCTCGCGAGGGGAAGGCAGGTGCGGGGCCCCCCTCCCCTCCCGCGCCCTTCGCCCGCCCTGCCGCTGTGTGCGCCCGCGAGCCCCCCACACACAGCGCCCTGCCCCCCCTTCGGTTAGGGGCCCGGGAGGGGGGAGGGGAGGGGGGCGGGGGGGGGGTCCCTCGGACGCCCACCCGGGCCGCTGCAGCTGGTTTCTGGACTGATGGGCGTCCCGTGGAGCCGGACCGCCGCCTGGCCCGCTTCCCTGGGGGGCCTCGGAGGGCGGAAGGAGGCCTGCTTGGGGGGCGGGAAGGCAAAGGCCCCACCGGAGGATCCTTGTTGGGGGGGGGCGGGAGGGCGACTGGCCCGGAAAGCCCCCAGGCCCCCCCCCCCGGGCCGCATCCGTCCACTCCTGGCAAGGGGCCCACACCGCTGCCGCTTCGGTGGCCCCGCGGGTGCCTGGGAGACGCGATGCTCCTGGAAGCCCCCTCGGCCCCTGTGCGCCCCCTCCCTGCGCGGACAGAGGGGGGCGGGAGGGGGGGCGGGAGAAGGCCGCTTGCCTCGTGCTGGGCGCCACTGCAGCCTTTGCCCCGAGGGGTCTCCATGCCCAGGGTCCCGTTGGTGGGAAGGGGAGCGGGGGTGAGCTGCGAAGGGGCGACCGAAGCTCTGCGGGTGGCGTGGGTGACCCACCGCGGGGTGACTGGCAGCCTCTGGTCTTGTGCATCGGACACGGCCTGCATGGAGCCCCCGGGGGACTGTCGCTTGCTGGTGCTGCCGGTGCTTCTCCCTCAGTCGGAGATTGTCTCTGCCCTTCTCCCCAGGCGGCGTTGCTCACCATGGCAGGCGTCTTCCCTTTCCGGGGCCCTTGCCCCCCGATGCCCACCCCCTTGACTCCGTTGCCCGACTACATGTCGGAGGAGAAATTGCAGGAGAAAGGTATGTGGCCACAGGGCGAGGCTTGGTCCCCGCGGCTGCCATGCCGGCGGTTGGGTTGGGGGCAATGCCGGGGGCTGAGGGAAGAAGCTTTCATGCCGGGGGGCCCCCCCTCTCTCTGTAGCCCGCAAGTGGCAGCAGCTGCAGGCCAAGCGCTATGCGGAGAAAAGGAAGTTTGGCTTTGTGGATGCGCAGAAGGAGGACATGCCGCCAGAGCACGTCAGGAAGATCATCCGCGATCACGGAGACATGACCAACCGGAAATTCCGTCACGACAAGCGAGTCTACTTGGGGTGAGAGTGACCGCGGCTTCCTTGGGCTGGGATGTTTGGGCAGTGGCGCCAAGCAAGAGCCAGGCGGGAGGGATGTGGAGGCTGAGAGGTGCGCGTCTCCAGCACCGGCCTTTCCGTGGGGTGGGGAGGGGAGGCCGGGTGTGTGTGTGTGTGTGTGTGTGTGTGTGTGGTTCAGTTTGCACCCCAGAGGATGCCCCCTGCTTCCCACCTTGGACGTGTGGCAGCCCCCAAAGAGGGAGAGAAGAGAGCGAGCCCGTCCCACCGCTCCAGGGTCTTCTTCCCAGGGTGTGAGAGCCTGAGGGGGCCGGCGGCAGGGGGCCCCCAGCACAGTTTCAGCAGGACCCCCCCCCCTGGGAGAATCTTCCCGCCTCCCAGGAATGCGCCGCTGCCACAGCCAGGGGCGCTTGGGCTTGGCCCCCTCAGACGGGGCGACAGGACGGGGGTCAGGCAAGGTGGAATGTAGATCAACCAACGGGCGTGAGGAAAAAACTGAAGATGACTTGGTGTGGTGTGAGGGGACTCTGGTTTCCTTCTCCCCCGACCCCCAGGCCAGGCCGAAGGGGGTCGGTGGGGTCCCGTGCTTGTGCCTTGCACTCCGGTCGCTCCGGGGGCTGTTTCTGCCCACCCTCCCCTGCATGGCTGTGCAGCCGGCACCACGCGCTTCTCCCCTCTCCCCCCCACCCACCCAGGGCCCTGAAGTACATGCCCCACGCGGTCCTGAAGCTGCTGGAGAATATGCCCATGCCCTGGGAGCAGATCCGGGACGTGCCGGTCCTCTACCACATCACGGGCGCCATTTCCTTCGTGAACGAGATCCCCTGGGTGATCGAGCCCGTGTACATCGCCCAGTGGGGGTAAGGGGGCCTCCCCAGCTGGCATGTGGGGGGGAGGGGGAGGGGCATGTTGGCCACAACCGGCCTTAGCACCGTGGCTGATTCCTGGCACTGGACGTGCCCCAAGGTCCATGTGGATCATGATGAGGCGGGAGAAGAGAGACCGGCGGCACTTCAAGCGGATGCGGTTCCCGCCCTTTGACGATGAAGAGCCCCCCCTCGACTACGCGGACAACATCCTGGACGTGGAGCCCCTGGAGGCCATCCAGCTGGAGCTGGACCCAGAGGAAGACGCGCCCGTCTTGGACTGGTTCTACGACCACCAGCCTCTGAAGGACAGCCGCAAGTGTGTACCCCCCCCTCATGCCCTGGGGGAGGGGGGCAGGGGAGCAATAAGAAATGGTGCCGCTGGTATCTCCCCCCCCCCCACTCCCATCCCTGGCCGGAGAACCAGTGGGGGTTCCAGGTCCCCGACCTGAAGGGGGGGGGAGGCGGGGAGGGCTTGAACCCGGATCAGGGTGGGCCTCTCCTTTGCTGGCCCCATGGAAAAGGTCCTGCGGTTCCTGCTCCGACCTCTGTGGGGAGCTGCAGAAACAACCCCCTCCGTGGGGGGGGTGGCAGAGGGGGCTGAGTTCTGGTGTGCAGGACGAAGGCATTGTGGGGGGGCTCAGTTGCTAAAGGGTCCCGGGGGGGGGATCCCCCTGCCTGTTCTGTGCAGGTACGTCAACGGCTCCACCTACCAGCGGTGGCAGTTCACCCTCCCCATGATGTCCACCCTCTACCGCCTGGCCAACCAGCTGCTCACGGACCTGGTGGACGACAACTACTTCTACCTCTTTGACCTGAAGGCCTTCTTCACCTCCAAGGCCCTCAACATGGCCATCCCAGGGGGGCCCAAGTTTGAGCCCCTGGTGCGAGACATCAACCTGCAGTGAGTGGCGGAGACTTTGCCTTGCGGGCAGTCTGTGTGTGGGGGGGGGGCTTGTTTGCAGCAACCACCCCCCGGCGTTGCCCTGAGTGACGGTCCGAGTGGGGTGGGGTCATCATTGGGGTGGACTGGCACTTGGGACAAGAGCCTGAAGTGCGCGCGTGTGTGTGTGTGAGAGAGAGAGAGAGACAGAGTGGAGGATCGCTTCACCTTTGCCTGGATGGAGGGGGGCGTCTGTGAGTAGGAGCCCCTCTGAGTGGCCCCCTCCCAAGGCAGCTTCCCCTCCCCCGCCTCTTGTGGCTCTTCCCAGGGACGAGGACTGGAACGAGTTCAACGACATCAACAAGATCATCATACGGCAGCCGATCCGGACCGAGTACAAGATCGCCTTCCCCTACCTCTACAACAACCTCCCCCACCACGTCCACCTCACCTGGTGAGACCGGCGGCCGGGGTGGGGTGAGAGCAAGAGGGTGGGCCGGGCTGACCCTAGGCCCCACTCCGAGGGGAGGGAGGGGGGGCTCCAGCCGGCCTTCAACCCAGTCCAGGCGATGGCAGCACTTCCGGAGTCGTTCTCTTTTTGTGTGTGTGTGTGGGGGGGGTCGTCTCTTCGTGTTAAGAGCATCTCGTCCCCTGCAGGTACCACACCCCCAACGTGGTCTTCATCAAAACGGAGGACCCCGACCTGCCTGCTTTCTACTTTGACCCCCTCATCAACCCCATTTCACACAGACACTCGGTCAAGGTGAGGCTCTGCGGTTTGGGGGCGCAAAAGCCTGCGTTGGGGAGGGGGCTTCCGGGGAGCCTCTGACCTCCGCCTCTGACCCTCCCAGAGCCAGGAGCCCCTCCCCGATGATGACGAGGAGTTTGAGCTGCCAGAGTTCGTGGACCCCTTCCTCAAGGAGACCCCCCTCTACACGGACAACACCGCCAATGGCATCGCCCTCCTCTGGGCACCGCGGCCCTTTAACCTGCGCTCCGGCCGCACCCGGCGGGCCCTGGACATCCCTCTGGTCAAGAACTGGTAAGCGCAGCGGAGGGAGCCCGGTGGTGGTGGGCACCCTCCTCGCGGCTGCTCTGCTTCCTGCCCCCCCCCCCCCGGCCTGCCCCACCCCCCGCCTGGGGCTCTGCTCTGACGTTGGCCACTTCCCCCTCCCTGACCGCCAGGTACCGAGAGCACTGTCCCGCTGGGCAGCCGGTGAAGGTGCGGGTGTCCTACCAGAAGCTCCTGAAGTACTACGTCCTGAACGCCCTCAAGCACAGGCCCCCCAAGGCCCAGAAGAAGAGGTGAGCCATAGCCCCCCACCCACCCACCCACCCGGCTCATTCTTGGGGCCTCCCTCCCCCCCCCGGAAGGAGGAGGGGGCAGCTCAGACTGGCTGGGGGGAGAGGGGCTGGCGACACAGTGCCCCCCGCCCAGAGCGCCCTTTGCCTCCTGCCCCCCTTCCCCCCCCCCCAGGTACCTCTTCCGCTCCTTCAAGGCCACGAAGTTCTTCCAGTCCACCAAGCTGGACTGGGTGGAGGTGGGGCTGCAGGTGTGTCGCCAGGGCTACAACATGCTCAACCTCCTGATCCACCGCAAGAACCTCAACTACCTCCACCTGGACTACAACTTCAACCTGAAGCCCGTCAAGACCCTCACCACCAAGGTGCCTCCCCCTCCCCTTGCTCTCTGTAGCAGGGAGCCCCCCACAAGCGCCACTTCCAGGCAGCTGCGCCCACGGGGGAGGGGGGAGCATGGGGGGAGGGGGGACCGTGCGGGGACTGTCTCTGCTGGAGTGCCCCCCCTCCCACTGCTCAGGGTCTCTTCTCCCCACTCGGCAGGAGAGGAAGAAGTCTCGCTTTGGCAACGCCTTCCACCTGTGCCGCGAGGTGCTGCGCCTGACCAAGCTGGTGGTGGACAGCCACGTCCAGTACAGGCTGGGAAACGTGGACGCCTTCCAGGTGGGTGTGGCGCCCTTCTCCTGAACTCCGTGGGTGGAGTTGACCCCTGAGCTGGGTCCCTCAGCCCCCCGCCGTTCCTCCCCACAGCTGGCGGATGGGCTGCAGTACATCTTCGCTCACGTGGGGCAGCTGACCGGGATGTACCGCTACAAGTACAAGCTGATGAGGCAGATCCGCATGTGCAAGGACCTCAAGCACCTCATCTACTACCGCTTCAACACCGTGAGTGCCGCGGGGGAGGAAGCCGTGCCCCCTAGGGCCCCTCGCCTCTCCGCTGGCAGCGGTTTCCAGCCGGGGCTCGAGGGGAGGAGGGGGAGGAACCTCCGCGGTGCAGCGTGGGACCCCCAAGTCGGGCGGGCCCCTTCCCTTCTGGGCGGCAGGTGGGGCTGACCCAGCGCTTCCCTCCCTTGTCCAGGGGCCGGTGGGGAAGGGCCCCGGCTGTGGCTTCTGGGCCCCGGGCTGGCGCGTGTGGCTCTTCTTCATGAGGGGGATCACGCCTCTGCTGGAGCGCTGGCTGGGGAACCTCCTGGCCAGGCAGTTTGAAGGTGAGCGGCCCCCCTCCTTCCCTCCTGGGGGTGGGGGACGAAGCGGTGCCCCCCCGTGAACCCTCGTCATAGTTGTGGGCCGCTTGTTCTCCTGTGGGGGTCCCAACCTCCCCCCGTCCCTGGGAAAAGTTTCCTTCGGAAGTGCCACAGGGACTGCGTAGTTTGGGAAAGAGCTGCCTCCCCGATCCCGAGGGCTCCTGGGCACCCGGCCCCATGCTCCACTGGCCCTCTTGCCTAGCGTGGAGTGGCTTCCCCCCGAGGCTGAGGGGCGGGGCCACCCTCGAGGCTATCACGACGCCCAGCAACAGGGGAGAGAGGAGACCCTAGTGGGGGTCCCTGGTGGGCTCAGCCTCTCTCCTCCCGCTGCTCTCGATGAACTGGCCCCTCGCAAAAAGGGAGTGGCCCCGCTCCCCTCCCTGACCACTGGCCCAGGCGGTGGCGCTTGCAGCCAAGGCAACTCGGTGCGAATCCTGGCAGGATAAATCCCCCCCGCTGCTTCTGTGCTGTGGTCGATCACTTTTTCTCTAAAAATCAAAGTCCTTTCAAGTCCAGCTGAGAGCTTTTCTGTTGTCCTGGGGAGATCCAGGGGCAAGGTCCAGAGAGCGACCTCCCTCTCCCCTCCCTCCCTCCCAGGCCGTCACTCCAAGGGGGTGGCCAAGACCGTCACCAAGCAGCGGGTGGAGTCCCACTTTGACCTGGAGCTGCGGGCGGCGGTCATGCACGACATCCTGGACATGATGCCCGAGGGGATCAAGCAGAACAAGGCCCGCACCATCCTGCAGCACTTGAGCGAAGCCTGGCGGTGCTGGAAGGCCAACATCCCTTGGAAGGCGAGTGCCCCCCCTCCCTCCCCCCCTTCCCCTCCGCCTGGGGGCCGGCCGTTCAGGGGCCAGCGCTCCCTCTCCCTCACGTCCCGCTGCAGGTCCCGGGGCTGCCAACCCCCATCGAGAACATGATCCTGCGGTACGTGAAGGCCAAAGCCGACTGGTGGACCAACACAGCCCACTACAACCGGGAGCGCATCCGCCGCGGGGCCACCGTGGACAAGACGGTCTGCAAGAAGAACCTGGGCCGCCTGACCCGCCTCTACCTGAAGGCCGAGCAGGAGAGGCAGCACAACTACCTGAAGGTGGGCAGCCCCTCGTGCCTCCCGCTGGGCGGCTGGGGGGGAGGCCGGCCTGGCACTGACCCTGCCGTGGTTCCCCCGCAGGACGGTCCGTACATCACCGCGGAGGAGGCCGTGGCTGTCTACACCACCACGGTGCACTGGCTGGAGAGTCGCCGCTTCTCCCCCATCCCGTTCCCCCCCCTCTCCTACAAGCACGACACCAAGCTCCTCATCCTGGCCCTGGAGAGGCTGAAGGAGGCCTACAGGTACCCTGAGGGGGGGGGCTGTAGGGGGGGGGGCTGCGTGGAGTGCTCAACGTCCCACAGCGCAACACCCGGCTCTTCCCGCGCGGAGTGCATCCTTTTATGCCTGGGAGGTCATGTGGCAGGAGGCCCCTCTGGCTCCCCCTGGCTCCGTGCTTCCCAGCGCTCTCTGGGCTGCTCCCCCACACTGCCCTCCCCCGCTCCCTCCCTCCCTCCAGTGTGAAGTCTCGCCTGAACCAGTCCCAACGGGAGGAGCTGGGCCTGATCGAGCAGGCCTACGACAACCCCCACGAGGCCCTTTCACGCATCAAGCGACACTTGCTGACCCAGCGAGCCTTCAAGGAGGTGAGCGGAGGGGAGGGGAGGGGTGGCAGCCTTGGCCAAGCGTTCCTCACCCGGGCGTGGCTGCCGCCTGGCTGGCAAATGCCCTGACCAGCCCTTTCCTTGGCCAGGTGGGCATCGAGTTCATGGACCTCTACAGCCACCTGGTCCCTGTCTATGACGTGGAGCCCCTGGAGAAGATTACGGATGCCTACCTGGACCAGTACCTGTGGTACGAGGCGGACAAGAGGCGCCTCTTCCCTCCGTGGATCAAGCCGGCCGACACAGAGCCGCCTCCGCTGCTGGTGTACAAGTGGTGCCAGGGTGAGTCTGCGCGGAGGGTCTCGGCCCGAGAGGCAGGGACAGGCTGTACAGGAGGGAGGAAAGGGCCGGCCAGGGGGTGGGGGCCTTCCTCCCTTGCAGACCCCCGACGTGGCTTTGGTGGCTCCCAGGCATCAACAACCTCCAGGACGTGTGGGAGACCAGCGAAGGGGAGTGCAACGTGATGCTGGAGTCCCGGTTTGAGAAGATGTACGAGAAGATCGACCTGACGCTGCTGAACAGGCTGCTGCGTCTCATTGTCGACCACAACATCGCCGACTACATGACAGCCAAGAACAACGTGGTCATCAACTACAAGGTAGGCTGGGCTGACTGCTGGGCTGACTCCCGGCGCAGGTGCGACCCTGGAGGTGCCCCCTTGACCTTCTTCTCCCCTGCTCCCCAGGACATGAACCACACCAACTCCTACGGCATCATCCGGGGCCTGCAGTTTGCCTCCTTCATTGTCCAGTACTACGGGCTGGTGATGGACCTGCTGGTGCTCGGCTTGCACCGGGCCAGTGAGATGGCCGGCCCCCCACAGATGCCCAACGACTTCCTCAGCTTCCAAGACTTGGCCACAGAGGTGGCGCACCCGATACGCCTGTTCTGCAGATACATCGACCGCATCCACATCTTCTTCAGGTGTGGCCCTCATGGGGGGGGGGGGAGGCAGCTGTGTCCTGGCAGGGACGGTGGGCTCAGGGGGAGGTTGGGATTCTGCTCTGTCCGTGTGGTGGATTCCCAGCCGCCTGCCTTGTCGTCCCTGTTTGGTCAGCCTGGGGGCCTCATAGGCAGACCAGTGGCGGTGCTCCTGTCCTGGGGCCCATTGCCTTCTTTCAGGGGCAGCGTGCGGGGTGGGTTTGTCCATTTGCTTCATTCATTACTCGGACTTCCGTGCCGCCCTTCTCTGCAGGCCCAGGGCGGCCGACAGCAGAGTACGGAAGCAAAACCGTCTAAGGGATCCATTGGTTTAAAGAATCTGAATTTTATCTAAAGCCCCAGTTGCGGACAGCGGCAGGGGCGGTTGCTGACCGCGCTGGGCTGCCGTTCTGCAGGTTCAGCGCCGATGAGGCCAGGGACCTGATCCAGCGCTACCTGACCGAGCACCCGGACCCGAACAACGAGAACATTGTGGGCTACAACAACAAGAAGTGCTGGCCCCGTGACGCCCGTATGCGCCTCATGAAGCACGACGTGAACCTGTGAGCACGTGGCTGTTTGGGGGGGGGGGGCTGCCCTCCTGGAAGGGCCGGCCCGTGAACGCTGTGCCTCCTCCCTGGCAGGGGCCGTGCCGTCTTCTGGGATATCAAAAACCGTCTGCCGCGCTCGGTCACCACGGTGCAGTGGGAGAACAGCTTCGTGTCCGTGTACAGCAAGGACAACCCCAACCTTCTCTTCAACATGTGCGGCTTCGAGTGCCGCATCCTGCCCAAGTGCCGCACCAGCTACGAGGAGTTCACCCACAAGGACGGCGTGTGGAACCTGCAGAACGAGGTGGGCGGCTTCCAGGAGAGCCTTGGCGTCCGGGCGGGTCAAAAGCCCCCCCCAGCCCCCCCACTCATCGCTCTCCGCTCTCGCAGGTGACCAAGGAACGCACCGCCCAGTGTTTCTTGCGAGTGGACGATGAGTCCATGCAGCGGTTCCACAACCGGGTCAGGCAGATCCTGATGGCCTCAGGCTCCACCACCTTCACCAAGGTAGGGGGGGCCGGGGGGAGGGAGGGAGGGAGAGGTTCTCCAGGGAGGCGACCGCAAGAGGAGTCCCTGAGTCCCCGCCCCCTCTCCTCTCCCGCCGTCAGATCGTGAATAAGTGGAACACGGCCCTGATTGGCTTGATGACCTACTTCCGAGAGGCCGTGGTCAACACCCAGGAGCTGCTGGACTTGCTGGTGAAGTGTGAGAACAAGATCCAGACCCGGATCAAGATTGGCCTGAACTCCAAGATGCCCAGCCGCTTCCCTCCCGTGGTCTTCTACACCCCCAAGGAGCTCGGGGGGCTGGGCATGCTGTCCATGGGCCACGTCCTGATCCCTCAGTCTGACCTCAGGTGAGGAGGGGCGGCTGCGCCATCTTGCTTGTGGGGGGGTGCGTGTGTCGTTCGACCGCAGCTCCCCCGGTTGAGCAAATTGGGTCCCCTCCGTAGGTGGTCGAAGCAGACGGACGTGGGCATCACTCACTTCCGGTCCGGGATGAGCCACGAGGAGGACCAGCTGATCCCCAATCTGTACCGGTACATCCAGCCGTGGGAGAGCGAATTCATCGACTCCCAGCGGGTGTGGGCCGAATACGCCCTCAAGAGGCAGGAGGCCATTGCTCAGAACAGGTGGGTTCGCGGGGGAGGGGGAGAGAAGGCCACCACAGGGAGCGCTCCGGCTGGGCGGCCCCCTCCTGCCCTTTACGCCCTTAAAGGAGCTCTCGGGTTCATCACAGTAGCCGGAAGCAAAGTGACCGGGCCCAGGTGCGAGTGCAGCCGCTGGGCCCGGTGAGGCCTGTGGTGGTGCAGACCAGCTTCTCCCCGTCGCAGGCGCCTGACGCTGGAGGACCTGGAGGACTCGTGGGACAGGGGCATCCCCCGCATCAACACCCTCTTCCAGAAGGACCGGCACACGCTGGCCTACGACAAGGGCTGGAGGGTCCGGACAGACTTCAAGCAGTACCAGGTTTGCTCCCTCCTCCACCAGGCACGGCCCCTCCTCCCCGTGGCAGATGCCATGGAAGACCACCCAGGACTCTGCAGCCCCTCCCAAGGCCCCCCCTTCTCTCCCTCCCCCTCCCCACTTCCAGGTGCTGAAGCAGAACCCCTTCTGGTGGACCCACCAGCGCCACGACGGGAAGCTCTGGAACCTGAACAACTACCGCACAGACATGATCCAGGCCTTGGGTGGCGTGGAGGGCATCCTGGAGCACACGCTCTTCAAGGGCACCTACTTCCCCACCTGGGAGGGGCTCTTCTGGTGAGGAGGGCTCCGGGCCATGGCCTCTGGGGACGGGGTAGGGGGAACCCACAGGCCCCTCCTGGCGTGACGTGTCCCGCTCTCCTGTCTGCCCAGGGAAAAGGCCAGTGGCTTCGAGGAGTCCATGAAGTGGAAGAAGCTGACCAACGCCCAGCGCTCGGGTCTCAACCAGATCCCTAACCGAAGGTTCACCCTCTGGTGGTCTCCCACCATCAACAGGGCCAATGTGAGTCCCGCTCCTGTCCGGTGCAGAGGGGGTGCCCTTTGTGGGTCAGTGTGAAGAGGAGGCCTCACACACCCCTCGCCCTCCCCGTCTCCGGCAGGTGTACGTGGGCTTCCAGGTGCAGCTGGACCTGACCGGCATCTTCATGCACGGCAAAATCCCCACGCTGAAGATCTCCCTGATCCAGATCTTCCGGGCCCACTTGTGGCAGAAGATCCACGAGAGCATCGTCATGGACCTCTGCCAGGTGAGGGTCCCGGGGCTCCTCTCCCGGCCAGCTCCCTGGAGCCCCCCCTCCCCACTCGCTCCCAACCCTGCTTCCTCCCTCCCCCCCTCTCTGCCGGTCCCAGGTGTTCGACCAGGAGCTGGACGCCCTGGAGATCGAGACGGTGCAGAAGGAGACCATCCATCCCCGGAAGTCGTACAAGATGAACTCCTCCTGCGCGGACATCCTCCTCTTCGCCTCTTACAAGTGGAACGTCTCCCGGCCCTCCCTGCTGGCAGACTCCAAGTAAGCCCGGGGCCCCCCACCCTCCCACCCCACCCCCCCTGCCTTCCCCCTGCTGACGGCCTCCCGCCCTTCCCCCTCCAGGGACGTGATGGACAGCACCACCACCCAGAAGTACTGGATCGACATCCAGCTGCGTTGGGGGGACTACGACTCCCACGACATCGAGCGCTACGCCCGGGCAAAGTTCCTGGACTACACGACAGACAACATGAGCATCTACCCCTCCCCCACCGGGGTCCTCATTGCCATCGACCTGGCCTACAACCTGCACAGGTCAGTGGGTCAGCCGCAGGGAGCGGGGCGTGACGGGGCCGGACCGTTGGGCCATACCCGGGGCAGGCAGGCTCTCTTGGGGGGCTCACGCTGCGACCCACCCCCCCTCCCTGCAGCGCCTACGGGAACTGGTTCCCCGGGAGCAAGCCGCTGATCCAGCAGGCCATGGCGAAGATCATGAAGGCCAACCCGGCGCTCTACGTGCTGCGGGAGCGGATCCGCAAGGGGCTGCAGCTGTACTCCTCGGAGCCCACCGAGCCCTACCTGTCCTCCCAGAACTACGGGGAGCTCTTCTCCAACCAGATCATCTGGTTCGTGGACGACACCAACGTCTACCGGGTCACCATCCACAAGGTGAGGCGGGAGGGGCTCCCGGGCGGGCGGGTGGGGGAGGGGGCTGGGCGCCTGCTGACAGCCACCCGCGTCTCTTGCAGACCTTCGAGGGGAACCTGACCACGAAGCCCATCAACGGGGCCATCTTCATCTTCAACCCCCGGACTGGGCAGCTCTTCCTGAAGATCATCCACACCTCCGTCTGGGCCGGGCAGAAGCGTCTGGGCCAGGTGAGGCCTTGGGCGGGCCCCCTTCCCTTTTGGGGCAGGCAGGGAAGCCCCCCCCCCTTCTCACCTCTCATGCCCTCGCCGCCCCTCTCCCCCCCCCCGCCAGCTGGCCAAGTGGAAGACGGCGGAGGAGGTGGCGGCTCTGATCCGGTCGCTGCCGGTGGAGGAGCAGCCCAAGCAGATCATCGTCACCCGGAAGGGCATGCTGGACCCCTTGGAGGTAGGCCGAGGGCAGGGGAGGGGGGGGAGGCCCCTGTGGCCTGGGAGCCGTTGGGAGCCCTCACCTGCCCCGACAGGTGCACCTGCTGGACTTCCCCAACATCGTGATCAAAGGCTCCGAGCTGCAGCTGCCCTTCCAGGCCTGCCTGAAGGTGGAGAAGTTTGGGGACCTCATCCTGAAGGCCACCGAGCCCCAGATGGTCCTCTTCAACCTCTACGACGACTGGCTGAAGACCATCTCTTCCTACACGGTCAGCCCCCTGCCCCTCGGGTGCCAAGCGGCCTCTGCCCCTCCCCTCTGGGTGGGCGTGGGGTGCCAATCCCTCCCCCCTCCCTCCCTCCCCCCCAGGCCTTTTCCCGCCTGATCCTCATCCTGCGGGCGTTGCACGTCAACAACGACCGGGCCAAAGTCATCCTGAAGCCGGACAAGACCACCATCACCGAGCCTCACCACATCTGGCCCACCTTGACCGACGAGGAGTGGATCAAAGTGGAGGTGCAGCTGAAGGACCTGATCCTGGCCGACTACGGCAAGAAGAACAAGTAGGCT
The DNA here is from genome assembly GCF_031021105.1 of Erythrolamprus reginae. Lineage (NCBI taxonomy): Eukaryota > Metazoa > Chordata > Lepidosauria > Squamata > Dipsadidae > Erythrolamprus > Erythrolamprus reginae. The sequence goes on from NC_091950.1 coordinate 426,317,487, forward strand.
GGGCGCGGAGGGAAGGGGGCTGGCAGGGGATCTTGACCAGCACCCCGAAGCCCTGACGGGGGTGGGTGGGTGGGAGGTCCCCCGGAGGCCTCCTCGGTCTGCCAACCGGTCCCGTCCCACGCGGTCTCTCTGCCAGTGTGAACGTGGCCTCCTTGACCCAGTCCGAGATACGGGACATCATCCTCGGCATGGAGATCTCGGCCCCCTCCCAGCAGAGGCAGCAGATCGCGGAGATTGAGAAGCAGACCAAGGAGCAGAGCCAGCTGACCGCCACCCAGACGCGGACGGTCAACAAGCACGGCGACGAGATCATCACCTCCACCACCAGCAACTACGAGACGCAAACCTTTTCCTCCAAGACCGAGTGGCGGGTCAGGTGGGCAGCGGGACGGGGGGAGGGGGGAGGGCTCTATCCCCCCCAGGTGTCCCTCACACCCTCCGCTCCCTCCCCCCCAGGGCCATCTCTGCGGCCAACCTGCACCTGCGCACCAACCACATCTACGTCTCCTCGGACGACATCAAGGAGACCGGCTACACCTACATCCTCCCCAAGAACGTCCTGAAGAAGTTCATATGCATCTCCGACCTGCGGGCTCAGGTGCCCCCCCCCTGCCTGCCCTCTGGGCTCCGTCTCTGCCCCACTTTTTGCGCTCTTGAAAGGGGGGGGGAGCCGGAATGGCCTCTTGGGCTGAGCTGCGTCCAGCCCACACGCCCCCCCCCCGTTCCCCCCTTTGCCAAGACCCTGGGCTGCGAGTGCCCGGCTGACCTGGCCTCCCTCCCTCCCACCCAGATTGCAGGGTACCTCTATGGGGTGAGCCCCCCAGACAACCCCCAGGTGAAGGAGATCCGGTGCATTGTGATGGTGCCTCAGTGGGGGACCCACCAGACCGTCCACCTGCCCGGCCAGCTGCCCCAGCACGAGTACCTCAAGGTCGGTGGAGTGGGGGGGGGCTTCCGTTTCTCCAGAGGAGGCAGTGGGGCACAAACGCCCCCTGTGCGGGAGGGGCCATCTAGGCTTGGCCTCCGTGTGCTTCACACTGCCTGACACACACACACACACCCACACACCGGCCTCTCCCTCAACCACAGGAGATGGAGCCTCTGGGGTGGATTCACACCCAGCCCAACGAGTCCCCCCAGCTGTCCCCACAGGACGTCACCACCCACGCCAAGGTCATGGCCGAGAACCCCTCCTGGGACGGGGAGAAGACCATCATCATCACCTGCAGGTCAGCCCCCGGGGACCCCCTCCATGGGGAGGGAGGGAGGGGGGAGAAGCAGCCCCTCCTCCTCCTCCTCCTCGCTGACCGCTCTCCCCCTCTCCTCCCCCCCACCCCCGCAGCTTCACCCCGGGCTCCTGCACCCTGACGGCCTACAAGCTGACCCCCAGCGGCTACGAGTGGGGCCGGCAGAACACGGACAAGGGCAACAACCCCAAGGGCTACCTGCCCTCCCACTACGAGCGGGTGCAGATGCTGCTCTCCGACCGGTTCCTGGGCTTCTTCATGGTGCCCGCCCAGAGCTCCTGGAACTACAACTTCATGGGTGAGTGAGGCCCTTGGGGCGTGGGGGGCACGGAGAGGGGCGTCCCTGGCTGTCCAGGGGAGGGGAGGCGAGTGAGGGGGTGGGCTCTGGAGCAGCAGGACTCTCCCTCTCCCCTGGCAGGCGTCCGTCACGACCCCAACATGAAGTTTGAGCTGCAGCTGGCCAACCCCAAGGAGTTCTACCACGAGGTCCACCGCCCCTCCCACTTCCTCAACTTTGCCCTCCTGCAGGAGGGGGAGGTCTACTCAGCGGACCGAGAGGACCTCTACGCCTAGCCCCCCCCCCCTTGTGGGGGGCCGTATTTCTCCTGTATAGTGTCTGTGTCCACGTGACGTTTCAGTCGTTTAATAAAGTTTTGTATACTGTAGTAGAGGCGTCTCCTGCTCAGCCCCTCCCACCAGGCTCAGCTCGGTTCTGGGCGGGGGAGGGCAGAAAGTGTGTGTCTGGGGGGGGGGGGCAACGACCCTACATCTGCATTGGTTGCCGATCAATTTCCGGTCACAATTCAAAGTGTTGGTTATGACCTTTAAAGCCCTTCATGGCATTGGACCAGAATATCTCCGAGACCGCCTCCTGCCACACGAATCCCAGCGACCGATTAGGTCCCACAGAGTTGGCCTTCTCCGGGTCCCGTCAACTAAACAATGTCGGTTGGCGGGCCCCAGGGGAAGAGCCTTCTCTGTGGCGGCACCGACTCTCTGGAACCAACTCCTCCCGGAGATTAGAACTGCCCCTACTCTTCCTGCCTTCCGTAAACTCCTTAAAACCCACCTTTGCCGTCAGGCATGGGGGAACTGAAACATCTCCCCCTGGGCACGTTTAATTTATGCATGGTATGTCTGTGTGTGTGACTGTTAGCATATGGGGTTTTTTAAATATTTAAATATTTTAAATTTGTCTGATTGCTTATGATTTGTTTTTTACATGTTGTGAGCCGCCCCGAGTCTTCGGAGAGGGGCGGCATACAAATCTAAGTAATAAAAATAAAAATAAAATAAAAAATAAGAACCTAAGAAGAGCCCTGCTGAATCAGGCCAAAGCCCATCGAGTCCAGCGTTCTGTGTCACATAGTGCCACCCCCCCCAATTGTCCAGGGGGATCTTGAACAGAAAGAGAAGGCAAGACAAGACCCTCCCTTTCCCTTGACCCCCAACAAATGAGACCCAAGGGAACCCTGCCTGGCTCAACCAACATGGAGGCAGCACTTGGACATCGGTTTCAATCACCACCTATGACACACTTGTCCTCTTCCATGAATCTGTCTCGTCCTGCCTTGAAGCGATTGAGGCTGACAGCTGTCACGACCTCTTCTGGAAGGGAATCCCATCAACCAAGGACCCTCTGGGGGGAGAAATGTTTCCCTTGATTTGAGCTTTAGGGAGGGGCCCCTCGTCCTAGTATTGTGGGATAGAGAAGAGAATTTTTCTCTGTCCACCTTTTCTATCCCCTGCATGATTTTATACCCTTCCATCAAGTCCCCCCTTCAACGTCCTCTTTCAAGGCTGAAGGGACCAAGGCATGGCAACCTGGTTTCATGAGGGAGGGGCTCCATTGCCTTGGTCATTCTTGTTGCCCTTTTTTGCACCTTTTCCAGTTCCATTCTATCCTTCTTGAGGTGTGGTGACCAGAACTGTACACAGTGGTCTCACCATCAATTTCTACAGAGGCAACACAACACTTACTGACTTGTTTTCGATTACCTTCCTAATCAGGCCAAGCATGGAATTTGCTTTTTTTTACTGCTGCTATGCACTGGGTTGACCTCTTCATTGAGCTGTCCACCAAGACCCCTTTCTCGGGTTGTCTCAGAAATCTTGGTCCCCATCAGTTGGTGGGTGTCTTTGGGGTCCTTTGCCCCGATGTGCATAACTTTGCACTTGTTTAGGTTAAAATGCATTTGCCCCTTTGTTGCCCACTCCCTCAATTTGAGAGATCCTTCTGGAGCTCCTGACAATCAGTTTCACTTTTCACTACCTGGAACAATTTAGTGACATCAGCAAACTTTGCTACCTCACTATTTGCTTCTACGCCCAGATCATTAATGAATAATCATTAATGGCATCGCACCAGAATACCTCCGGGACCGCCTTCTGCCGCACGAATCCCAGCGACCGGTTAGGTCCCACAGAGTTGGCCTCCAGGTTCCGTCGACTAAACAATGTCGTTTGGCGGGACCCAGGGGAAGAGCCTTCTCTGGTGGCCCCAACCCTCTGGAACCAACTCCCCCCCCCCATATCAGAATTGCCCCCACCCTCCTTGCCTTTCGCAAACTCCTTAAAACCCATCTCTGCCGTCAGGCATGTGGGGAATTGAGACATCTCCCCCGGGCCTATACAGTTTATGCATGGTATGGTTGTGTGTATGTTTGCTATTAATAATGGGTTTTTTAGTGTTTTTTAAATTATTAGATTTGTTGTACATTGTTTTATTGTTGCTGTGAGCCGCCCTGTGTCTACGGAGAGGGGCAGCATACAAATCTAATAAATAAATAAAAAAGTAATGGGCCCAAAACTGAACCTTGGGGTGCAACACTTCTTACTTCTTTCCATCCAGAGAATTGTCCGTTTATTGCCACCCTTCGCTTCCTACAATTTAGCCAGTTACCAATCCAGGACAAGACCTGACCTCTAATTCCGTGGCTGAAGAGCTTTTTTAGGAGCCTTTGGTGAGGGACTTTGTTAAAACATCAACTGGGTCCCCTTTATCTGTGTGTTTATTTACACCCTCAAAGAATTCTAGCAAGTTAGTAAGACATGATTTGCCTTTGCAGAAACCGTGGTGATTGTCTTTCAGCAATGCCTGTTTTGCTATGTGCCCAGTAATTTTATCTTTCATAATGGTTTCCATCACTTTACCTGGAACTGAGTCGGTTCCCGCCGCCCAGCTGCTAAAAGACTCGGGAGGGAGGGGGGGCAGCCTGGACGAGGAGTGTATTTTGGGGGGGCTGTCTGGGCTGGAGGAAAACACTTTCGCTTCTCGAAAGGGAGAGTGGTGACATCCTCGCGCAACGCCCCTTCCGGGCCTCGCCGCCACCCGCGCGACCGGGACAGCGCCCGGGGGAGCTGTGGCACCTTCCCGCGCGGTACGGCAGGGAGAGCGGTGGGCCGGGTCCCTCCGGCCGCCAGCGGGCAAGGCGGAGCGAGCGAGCGAGCGAGCGAGGGGAAGGCGGAGCGGCGCCTCCTCTTGGCCCGCCCGAGCGCAGTCGCCGTTGGGCGGGCCGCGCTCTGCAGCCGAGCCGGGGCAGCACCGCCGTCGCCTGTCCGGGGCCGGAGCGCGGTGCCCGGTGCCCGGCCGGATGGAGGCGGCCTACGTGTACCGCCTGGCAGCCGGGCTGGGCTCGGAGCTGCAGCGGCTCTCGGAGGACTTCGGGGAGGCCGCGCTGGCCGGGCTGGTGCCGCAGGTGGTGCGCCTGCTGGAGCTGCTGGAGACGCTGGCCACGGGGGGCGCGGCGGGAGGGCTCGCCGGGGCGCCCCAACTGCTGCCGGCAGCGCCGTCGGGCGAGGAAGCGGCCGAGCGTTGGCGGCAGGTGCGGCGGCTGTTGCGCGCGGCCCGGCGGGGGAGGGCGGCTTGCGGGGCTCTGCCGCGGGTCAGGAGCGCCCCCTCCTCCTCCGGGGGCGGCTCGGGAGGGGGGGGCAGCGGAAGGATCGGCCCGGGTTGGCTCTCCCTCCGCTGGGCGCCAGTTGGAGCGAGCGAACGAGCGAGCGGCGCGCTTCTTGCCCCGGCAGGCGTCGGAGCAGCGGCTGGCCGAAGCCCGGGAGCGGGAGCGGCGCCTCCAGAACCGGCTGGCCCAGTTGGAAGAGGAGCAGCAACGAGCCTGGAGCCGCCTGGCCGAGGAGCAGACCCAGGAAGGTGGGGGGCTTCCCTGGTCGCCGCCCCCCCCTTGGGCCGGGGAGGGGGGGAGTCTCTGGGCCTCCACCTGCTGCTCCCACCTCGCTTGAACTTTGAGCCGCGCGAACTCCGGCAGGCGCTGGGCGGACTTCCTTGTTTTGATGCCGCGGGTGGCGCCCCGGAGGGAGCGGGGGCGGGGGCGGGGGGGGGTGGCTTTCACAGACCGCAGTTCGCTTGGAAGGCTGCCGGGAGCGGCTCCACCGGGCGGGCGTGCTTGGGAGGGGGCAGAACGAGCAATTGGGGGGGGGGTGTCAGTCAAATGTAGCCTGCCTGCTTAAGTCCTTAGACCCGGGGTTTTCCTGCGGGGGGGGGAGGAGGGCGGCGGCGGCCCCGGGTCTCCTGTGCGCGGCTCTGCTGGGTGGCTGGATGGGCCAGGAGAGGAGGAGAGGGGGGCTTCCTCCCTCCATCGCCTCCCCTGGAAACTCCCACTTAGGCAGCGCAGCCAGTAACGAAATCTGGGCCCCCAGGAGAGGCAGGCGGGACTGACGCTGGCGCTGCCCTGGAGGATGCCCCTCCCTGGAGAGAGAGGGGGGATCTCCCCCAAGGGAGGGTGGGGGCTGAACACACCTGAAGCTCAAAGGCTGCAGTCATGGGTTGGGCAGTGTGGATTCTCCCTGAAAGTTCACCATTTACTTTCTGAGCAGACCAGGCCAGTTGGATGTATTTAGCGGGGGGAGGGGGTGTCTGCCACTCACATGATTTGGGGTCTGTCTGTCTTCTGTTGAATTGTTCTTACTACAACTTCCCTGCCTGGGTTGTCTGGGCTACGCAGCCTCACTGGCAGCCTACAGGTCTGAAGAACATCAAGAAAGGCACCCACTGTGAATGCCACCATATGGGGGGTGTCACTCTTGTCTGGAAAGGTGGCTGAGGAGTGGGTTTAGGGAGGTGGGGTCCCTGGCACTCTCCCTCGTGCCGGAGGAGCAGGAGATGCCGCCAGGGCAGCCGATGTCCGTAAGCAGAGAGGGGCCGTCTCCTGTGTGCTGCAGCCCGGCTGAGCGGCAGGCCAGGTGGCCCCTCACTCGAAGGCTCCTGTTGCGCCTTACGTCCCGCTCGCCCGGCCCCAGCTTCTCCTTCTGGCCCTGGGAGGTCTCTGTGGCTGAAAGCTCAGCCGAGCGATGGCAACACCAAAGGGACCCCACAGAACCGCTCTCTGTCCTGCCCCAGAGAAGCCCAGCCCCCCCGAGCGGGAACTGATGCGGCAGCTGAAGGCGGTGGTAGACCGCCAGCGGGACAGGATCCGCGCCCAGGACCACGAGATCCAGCACAGGGCCTGCGACATGGAGGCTGTGAGTGCCAGCAGTGGGGGCGGTGGAGGGAAAGCTGGGGGCGGGTGTGGCGGGGGACTCCCCCCCCAGCTGCTGAGGGCGGTGGGGGGGCTGTCTCCGCAGCTGCAGGAACAGCTTAACCGCTTCATGACCATGAACGAGAACCTGCGCCGGAAGCTGGCCGTGGTGGAGACCCAGCTCAGAAGCGCCCTGGAGAGGAAGCAGGAGGTAGAGGCCCTCTGGGAAGCGGGACAGCAGGGAGAAGCGGCAGAGCCCACTAGGACTGGCACCCCCACGGTGAGAGGGACGGAGCGAGGGCGGTGGGGGCACGGGGGGGGGCTGGCTTAAAGAGAGCCTGAGGGCCTCGGCCGTGGGCAGCCCTCAGCCTTTCCAGGGAGGCCAGGTGAAGAGGGCCCCAGGCAGTCGGGGAGGGGGCGGCGGAGCCTTCCTCTCAGGTGCCCCCTTCCTCCTTCTGGGCCTTGTAGGGTTCCTGCCCCACTTCAGGGTGGCTTCTGCGAGGTCGTCGCAAAGGTGGCCCCCGACAGTCCTCCTCAGCTGGGCTCCAGGGGCCTTGGGATGGGGGGGTGCTGGAGAGGTGTTCCGCTGAGGAACATGAGGCTGATGGCGCCCTGAATCCACCCGGGGCGCTTTCCAGGCGAAAGGGGGGAGGCGGCCCCCACAAGCAGGGGGCCAGCAGGGTCTCTGCCTTCGTTTTCCTCCCCCTTTTATCTGGTGAGGATAGGCCTGGCTTCAGGCTTGGCTGGAGGGCAGCAGTGGGAAGGTGCCCTGTCTGTCTCTCCTTAGGAAGAGGAGGCAGGGGGGGCGGGAGGGGCTGCAGCCCCCCCTGAAGGCCCCTCTGACCAGCGCACCTTCTCCAAGGAAGAGCTGCAGCAGATTCTGCAGGAGCGGAACGAACTCAAGACCAGCCTCTTCTTGGTGGAGGAGGAGTTGGCCTACTACCAGCGGTCAGTCGGTCTGCCTGGGCACGAGGGGGCGGGAGGAGCGGGAGCTTCTCTCCTGAGGGGCCCGTTGCAGCCTCACAAACTGCCTCCTTGGCCCCAGGAGAGCTGGGCTGGTCCTGGCAGGGAGGAGCTGCTGCAGGGTCCTCTATTTGTGTGTGTGTGTGTGTGAGAGAGAGAGAGAGAGAGAGAGAGACGGTGTTGCCCAGCCCTGCTGAAAACATGGGGTGCTCGTACCACCCCTGGGACCACCCCTCTTCTTCAGTGTCTCGGTCAGAAAGTGTTTGGAGAGAGAGAGAGGGGGAGTGAGAGGGAGGGAGTGAGAGAGAGAGAGGGAGGAAGAGAGAGAGGGAGAGAGGGAGGGAGAGAGAGAGAGGGAGAGGGAGGGAGAGAGAGAGAGAGGGGGAGAGAGAGGGAGGGAGGGAGAGAGAGAAAGGGAGAGGGAGGGAGAGAGGGAGAGGGAGGGAGGGGGAGAGAGGGAGAGGGAGGGAGGGAGAGAGAGAGAGGGAGAGGGAGGGAGAGAGGGAGAGGGAGGGAGAGGGAGGGGGAGAGAGAGAGGGAGGAAGAGAGAGAGGGAGAGAGGGAGGGGGAGAGAGGGAGGGAGAGGGAGGGAGAGGGAGGGAGAGAGGGAGGGAGAGGGAGGGAGGGAGAGAGAGAGAGAGAGAGGGAGGGAGAGGGAGGGAGAGAGGGAGAGGGAGGGAGGGGGAGAGAGGGAGGGAGAGAGAGAGGGAGAGAGAGGGAGGGAGGGCGAGAGGGAGAGAGGGGGGACTTGTTGGGGTTGGGCCACAAAGCCTGCGGTGCTCAGCTTCATGCTCCAGCGCTGTTCTCACCTTCTTTTACTTTTCACACCTTTGGGGAGCAGAGGGTTTATTTATTTATTCATTTATTTGAGTTAAAAGGGACCTTGCAGGTCATGAAGTCCAACCCCAGCAGGCTTAAGCAGGAAACCCTTTCTTGCCTTCCAGCCAAAGGAGGGGGGATTCCTTGGAGATCCTCCGGTGCCCCTCCCCAAGAGACACCTGGGCAGCCTCAAGCCCCTCCAGTCCCCAAGCCACTTAGGGAGGGCTTAGTGTTTGGAAACGCTTCCCACCAAAACACCCCTAATTGAAACTCTTCCTTCCTCACCTTCTGGAACCAGCTTGGAAAATTCCACCTGGTCGTCCTCCACTTGGTGGCCATTTGGTGCTTGAAGGTGGCTGCGGGGTCTCCTTGTGGTCTCTTCTCCAGGAGGCTCCCGTCTGCCAGGCATCTTCTGTGGGGTCTGGAGATGCTCCCAGCCCTGCAAGCCTCCCCCCCTGAGGCCTGGCCTTGCCCACCTGCCCACGGAGCCAGAGGCCGAGCCTGCCAGGTCACCTGGAGACAGAATCACGGAGGGAGGGGCTCTATTCCAATCTCCTGCTTCAGTGGGCTACCCAGACAAACTGTCATCCCGTCTTTTCTTCAAGTGTTGTTGGAGCGTCCACACTTCCTGGAGGGAAGGCCTCCTCCCTCAACCGCTGGCTGCCTTCAGGGGCTTTGGAGAATAGGGGGTCAGCCCCTTTGACAGTGGAAGGCTGCTATCACACTACCCCTAGTTTTAGGGGGTCTCCATAAAACCCTGTTCATTTTAAGCAAAAGAGTGAAAACAGTGCCCTGGGCCCCTAGGCCTCTAATATAAGCAGCTTTTAAAAAGCTTGGGAGAGAAGCAAATGACATCAGCTTCGGGAATCTGATTATCTTTTAAAAAATGGAGTTAAATGTTTATCCAGAAAACTACATTTGAATTTTGAACATTTGCCTATGTTAAGCCTCATATGTCTCCACAGGTAGAAAATTCTGAGTAATCAACTTTTTTTTTCATTCCTAACTTTTTGCATCCCAAAACCCCCTACTTTTCATTAACTTATTACATTGTTTTATCATGATCTGGATTAATCCCAACTCTTTCCTCCAACTGGGAGTGTTTCCATTTTACTACCTACCATGAAAAGAGTTGTTGAGGTTGATGACCTGCCTCCCGAGGAGCTTGGAGAACAGCAGAAACTTCTCACAGCAGCCAAAGCGGTTGCACTGTTTAAATTGTTGCTGGCCGGAGAGTCCACCGCTGGGTCCGGCGTTTTTATCCACCTACCCAATCCTGGGGTGGGCAGGTGCGGTCGGTGGCCTTAAAGGTATCATAGCAGGAGGCGAGCTGTTCCTGGGAAAGCTGCCTTTTGCAATTGACCACTGGGGATTTTGTCCATGCCGATGGCGATCAGGTGGCTGCAACTACTGGCGTCCCCTTTGCTTTGCTTGCCCCAGTCGCTCTGCTTCTATTGGCAGGTCTTTGTGCTTCTCCAGGTCTTCCGCTGCCTCCAGGTACTGCAACCTCCACTGGCCAAGCCTGGTTTTGTTTCCCTCCCCAACCGTTGTTCAGTCTGGAGTGACACGTGGCAGGCACTGCTCTGTTTGAGTTTCTCCACTTTCTAGGGCTTCCTCTGTTTCACGGCCCCTCCCCTCGCAGGCCTCCCAAGGCCCCAGTGGGGCCACTTTGCCACCACACTGCCCCGTGCAGTCTGTGGGGTCTTCTTGCAGCAGGGGCTCCACGGCCTCTTCAGCTTCTTTGCAGAGACTGCACTGACCTTCCGTCTCTGTCTATCAATGGCATGATAGGTGAACCAAGGACGAGGGTGTTGGTAGACCCACAGATTTCTTGGGGGGGGGGGGGGAGTTTGTGTCAGTGCTGCTCCTTCTTATGTCTTAGAGAAAACTTTGCCTGGGTCGCTGTCAATACTATCTTATTTATTTTATTTATTATTTATTTAGATTTGTATGCTCTCTTGCTCTCCAAGACTTCAGGAATACTTCATCGGCTTGCTATATTATATAATTATTCATTTTATAAAGCCATCCAAAATTGCCTTTCTGGTGAGCCTGGGGAGGGAGGGAGGGAGAGAGATAAATTTAATAAATAAAAATAAAATTTATGACTTTGGGCAGCTCACAGTAATTAAAAAATATAAAAAACTAAGTCTATTCCCCCAATTGTATAAAGAGAATATAAAAAAGACCACCATCAGACATTGTCCAAAGTGAGGCAAAGTAGCATCTGCCCACCTGCCATTTCCTGCCCAAGGACCCCCCCCCCCACAAACCTTCATGCTCTTGGCTCACGTTTATAGGATGTGGGACCCCGGCACATCCCAGTGTTGTCCTGCCGGGTCTGGCGTAGCAGGGCCAATGCTGCACGTGACTGGGATTCTGCCCCCCTCCGGTCAATGCGGCCCCTTGGCCTGTTTGGGCCGCTGTCGCACCCGGCTGGGTCCCCTCCCCCCAGTTGTTAGAGGGGAGGGAGATTCCGGCCCTGAGCCCGAGCTGCTTCTGCCTCCAGGGAGCTGCTTCATGGGGAGCGAGCCCCCGCCCTCCTCCTGCACACCGTGAAGTCTGCCATCAAGAAGCAGCGCAAGAAGATCTGGGCCAAGATGCTGGGCACCGAAGAGGAGCCAGCGGGCAGGTGGGTCTCCCCCCGTCAGCCCCCGGCCAGCCTTGTCCTCCGCAGGCACCGCCTCCCCCCCCACTCGCTCACTCTCTGGCCCACGTGGGCTCTCCTGCAAGAAGATCCCCTGGGCCTGGACAGATCAGAAGCCGATAGGACCCGGCCTCTGGGACCCCTCAGCGGTCTATTAATCTGCCCCCCTCTTGAGCTCCAAAGCCTTGGCAGGTGAGGCTGGTGCCCTGTAGATCCTGGCACTGACCAGAAGAGGGCGCCCTGGTCCTTCTGCAGCCATGCAAGGCAGGTTCTCCAAGGGGGGGCGAAGTGTGTATCCTCAGGTAGTTTCTCCAACTCGGCCCTGCCTTAGAAATAACCTGGCCCAGTAGCCCACCTCCATGCAAAGAGGCGGCTTGCCCAGGTGCGTGTGTAGGCGCCATAATTTCATCTCCTGGGGTCCGGGTCAGCCAGCGGAGGGAGAGGGGGCAAAATCAAAGGGAAAGAAAGAGGCGGACGGCAGTGGCAGCGCTCCAAGGAAAGGTCTCTTCCCCACACACAATCTCAGCACTCACACACACACACCACACTGAGGGGTCTGCAACGCTGGCTCTGTTCTGTTCTATTTCAGGGAGCAGGAGGAGGAGGAAGGTGAGGAGTGGCCGCTAGGCTCTCCTGGCTCCGACTGCACTGATGGCCTCCTGCCCGAGTCCAGAATCAAGAGCTTGTGAGTCTGGGCTGGACAGAAGGGGGTGGGGGGGCCGGGCTCCCGAGGGCTCTCTCGGGGACAAGGGGAAGGAAGCAGCCCACCGGCCCTGGGGGGGCTGTTCTGGGACCCCCCCTCCCTGGGAAGCTGCAGTGTTTGGCTTATGGCTCAAGCAGCTTCTGGCCCCTTGGCCGAAGCAGGGGAGTCGGGTGGTCTTTCTGTCCCAGCCCAGCCTAAAGCCCCGGGGTTGAAGTCCTGGTGGTGGGGGTGGGATTCTGCCTGAGCCCCATAAATGCCAGGCCCCTTTCCTCTCCTCCCACCCTCCGAGGAGTTCCCCCTTTTGGCCTTCATCTCTGCTTATTTCTTTCCTCCCATCTCAAATATTCTTCTTCAGAGTAAGTAGCTCAAAGTAGTGAACACTGTGCTCCTCCCCCCCCCTCTTACTCCTCCCTCCCTCCCGCCCTCCCAACAACCACCCTGTGAGGCGAGTGGCCCAAAGTCCCCCAGCTGCCTTTGGTGCCTAAGGCGAGACTAGAACTCACCGTCTCCTGCCAGCCCCTTCCCCATTAGGCCGGGTGGATTCCTCAGTCGGCTTGGGGCACAGAGGGGCCCCTGGGGGTCTGCAGGCCACCTCTCTACACATCGGGGGGGGGCAGTGGGCAGAGGGGCTGCCTGGCTCCCTGTTCTCAGGGCTCTCCTCTCTCTCCCCCCTCCCAGTTTCACCCAGTGGTATCGCAGCCCCCCCCAGCCCAGCCCCCTGGAAAGCAGCCCCGGGACCTGGGAGATCCTCAGCGCAGACGACGTGGGTCTAGCAGAAGAGCAGCGCAAGGAAAGCCCCCCACCCGGGGGCTCCTCTGCCCCACCACCTTGAGGCTCTCGGCTGGACTGGTAGCCCTCCTCTTCTGGGCCCCCAGAGGGACGCTGGGGCAGCGCTGGGCCGGTTTTGCCCACAGACTGTGCAGAAGGCAGCCGGGAGCGGCTCTGCGGGGGCTGTGCCGCCTGCCGTCCCCCCCCCAGTCCACCTGGCCTTCCCTCCACACAGGGCCTTCTGGGGACACCATCCTGCCTCTCTCGTCCTCCAGGAGGGCCGATTGGGGTGCAACCTTTCAACACACCGCAAGGACAGAAAAGCAGAAAAGGGGCAAGTGGAGATGAAGACGAAGAAGAGCCCCCCTCCCCCCATTACTACATGAGAGGGAGGGGGCAGGGCAGGATGTCCCACCCCACCAAGATCTCCCCCCTCCATATGCCACTCAAAACAAGCCTTTCATGCAAATCTTAACCTTGGAGGAAGCCCCCCTTCCATGGGGGGGGCAGGAGACAGATGGGGGGAACTGGGAGCATCTGGGACCCCCCCTCAAGACTTCTGGTGCCCCCTCCCCTTTCCCTGACGGGGGAGGGAAGGGCAGCTCCGCCTGCTGTGACCTCCAGGAAAGGGGCAATGGGGGGGGCTGGCAGAAGTGGGAGTCCGCCGTGGGGGTGGGGGCTCCTGGTCAGGCCGAAGAACAAGCACGCAACCTTCTTTACCTTGGGACCAGTGAGGGGCCCCTGCGGGAACAGTCAGGAACACAGTACCGGCAGCAAAATTTGGAGCCCCGCCCCAGAGCTCCCAATTTGCACTGAAAGATGTTGAAACAAAATGCACAAGCCACGCCCACAGGGTGGTAGTAAAAATGTGGGTAGCCCATCACTGCTTGGAACCCAAATAAAGTTCTCTGTTTCCGTTTTTTGGGCCCTGCTGCCCCTGCTTGCTCCCCCCTGTGCGACCAGTCCGGGTTCAGTGGCGCCCTGCAGGTCTTCCTGGGGGCCCCCACCCCCACCTTAAAGCCTTTGGGGCCTCTGGGGGGGGGGGCTCCTGCCAGAACCCAATCCTAAACCCACCCACCCCAGACCCTCCTGCCAAGCAGCCTCTCGGGCGACGGTGCCCCCCTGCGCCCCTTCCTCCTCTGCCCGGCCGGCTTCCTCGGGAAGAGCCGCAGGAAATAGGCGGGAGGCGCTTCTGAGCCGACTTCTCCCAGCCGGGCCCCGGGACGATGGAGCGCCGCGCGGTTCCTCCACCTCCTCCGCCTCCTCCACTGCCGCTGCTGCTCGGCCAGGCGGTGCCCGGGCGCGGCTGGGCGGAGGTGCTCTCGGGAAGGCACGTGTGCGAGGCGGAAGAGAGGTGAGGGCGGGTGGGGGGAGGCAGCCGGCCGGCCCCGCTTCTCTCCGACGGTCGCCCGAGCGCTCCGGTGGGCCGGGCAGGGCAACCCCGACGGTGGCGGCCTCCCCGCCCATTCTCCGCCCGAGGCCCCCGGGGGCTTCCCGTGCGCTGACCCGAGGTGGCAGCCCGGCGGAGGCCTCCCGGTTCTTGTTAGGCTGCTTGAGTCTCGCTCCGCCGTCCGGCCAAATGTCCCTCGGAGCGCCCCGGACGGTTCTTCTGGGCTCGCTGGCCCGGCAGCGATTGGCTCCGAGAGACTGGGGAGGAGGCGGTTCTGGGGGGGGGGGAGCTGTCCAGGGCCTCAGCCTTCCCTCCCTCCCAGTGAAGGTAGGAGGGCGACTGGGAGCAGAGTCCCCTCCCCAGTAAGCCTCCGCCACCGCTTGGCCAGAGAGCCAAAGGAGGCGGTGGTAGAGCCAGACCAGGGAAAAACAGTTTTAGCAACCATGCCCGAGTGTCCCACTCCGATTTCACTGCTGACCCCTTGGGGGGAAGGGAGCCTGCAAGAGTTGGAAGGGACCTTGAAGGTCTTCCAGTCCAGCCCCCTGCACAGCCCCCCTCCCTTCCTAGGAGCCCCCACCGCTTCTGGAGGGAAGCCGTTCCTCCGGTTAATTGATCTCAGGGTCAGAAAGAGTCTCCTGAGTTCTAGGCTGGACTTCTGTTTTCCTGCCTTCCTTCTTCTCCTGCCTTCAGGGGCTTTGGAGAAAAGGTGGAAACACCCCCCCCCCGCCTTTCCCCTCCTGGGGGTGGGGGGAGGAAGGGGTTGCTGTGGCCTTGGCTCAGCTGCAGGCGTGCCATGACCTCCAGGCCCAGCTGCCCTCCTCACCCCACCCGCCCTACCTGGGGGGGGTGCTGTGGTTAGCTCTGACCCAGCTCCTGCCCCAAGGAATGTGGAGGTGGAGGTGGGGGAGACATCCGCATGTCACAGGCCTGTTTTCCTCCCAATAGAGTCAACTAGTGAAGTATCCTCTGACGAAGGAAGTGTGGGTGTGATGGAAGAGGGGGGCTTGGTTGTCAGCCCAGGGGGAGATCAATCTATCTTCCTTATCTTCTTTGGATTCAGAAGAGGAAGGTCTGACAGATCCACGCATGCGTAGAGCTATGCATAGTAGAGAACAACTGAAGACCTATTACAGGAGATAAGAGAGGCCACCTGGGGTTGGGTGGGGCTCCCGTAATTAGAGCTGAGCAACGTGTTGGCTTGGCTGTTGTGGAAGATGATCTGACCCTAGTTCGTCAAGGTGAATTCTTGTTTCCTGATTATATTCAAGACTGTGTTTGGATTCCTGGACTTTGGATTACACTTCATTGTGAGTGTTTATCACTGTTTGGACAACAGTAGCTGTGACCCAATTTCACAGTTACTGAGTTAATAATTGGACTTCGTTCTTGTATTGTATTTCAACTGTGCCTTGTTGCTACAAGAAATCCCTTTGAAGTTTAAAAGGAAGTTTTTCTTCTCTTCTGTTGATAAAGAACATTTCTTTGCCTTCTATCTTGTGTGTGTGTCTGATTGGACTAATTAACCTGTAATTAAAGACGGTTGGCACATGCCAGCAGAACCGGGGGCAGGGACTGTGTTGCTTTAGGGCCCAGCCCAGCCTGTTTTCCTTTTAATCCCCGTCTCTGCTCTTTCAGCCTGGCCACTAGAGGGCAGCCTCCCCCCATGGCAGCAGCGTCGCACCCCTCACCCTTTGCCATCCCTCACACCTCCAGCCTCGCCAAGGGCAAGCGGCCTCCCGTCTCCTTTGCAGAAGGGACTCACTTTGGCCCTCCGGAGGCCCTCAGCCCCGCCCAGCAGCCCTGAGGGCTCGGTCCCGGCAGCTCCCCTTCCCTGCAGGTCAGCTGCCCCGCAGGGAGCTCGTGCCTCACCCAAGGCAGCTTGTGTCTGTGAGCCCATCGACGTGGCCACGGGCCAAGACAGAAGGGGCAGCAGAGACCCCCTCTCGGGCTGCCCAGCAGCATCAGGGGGGGGGGAGGAGGCTGCCTGGCCACAGGAGGTGCTGGGTGCTGCAAAGGGCCACTCAAGGAGGAAGCTGGCCCCAGAGGAAGAGCCCAGCACGGCCGAAGCCCAAGGCCTGCTGACTCCTGACGAGCGGGCGAAGAGTGGAGGGAGCAGTGGCAGCCTGGAACCGTGACACACACACCCCACCCATGGAGGGGCTCAGCCAGGGAAGCCAAGGGGCAGTGCCCCCCTGGGTTTACCTCAGAGTGTACAGCTGTGTACAGCCCCCTCCCACAAACAACCAGGGTGGGGGAGCAAAGCCTCAAGGGGCCCCGCGTGGAGGAGGCCCATCCGGCCATGCCCTAGAAGGGACTGGGCCCCTGATGGTCTGGCCACTGGACAGGCTAAGCCCGGAGCCTGCTGATGCCCCACGAAGCCCCTCCTCCCTCTGCCGCTCAGGAAAGCCGG
Organism: Erythrolamprus reginae; assembly: GCF_031021105.1. Lineage (NCBI taxonomy): Eukaryota > Metazoa > Chordata > Lepidosauria > Squamata > Dipsadidae > Erythrolamprus > Erythrolamprus reginae. The sequence continues at coordinate 426,333,905 of NC_091950.1, forward strand.
TGGCAACAGCCTGGCGTCTGGATAGGTGCTGCTTTGGGTATCTCCCAGGCACTGCCTTGCCCGGGTAAGGCAGCTGGCCTGGAACTGCGGGTCCCTGCCCACGCCCCTGAGCCCTGCAGCCCACCGTGGGGCTCTTTTCCTTGTGGAAAGGGTATGGGGAGCTGCCAGGGGTGGACAGCAGGGGGCGGTCTTGGGCAGAAGAGGTTCCCCCCCACACACACACAATCCCCCCCCCCCGGGACCCTTTGCAAGCAGAGACCCGGAAGAGCCAAAGATGAATCACAAGGATGAAGACCCCTATGGACTCCACCTGTATTCGGATTAAAATGATTAACGAAACCCTGGTTGCCTCTGCCTGGTCTGTCCCTGGTTGGACTCACTAAACCCTGGTTTATAGTTGATGGTTCACTAAGCCTTGGACTTCTTATTGCAGTGTCTGTTCCCCCCCAACCCCACTGAAGCAGGCCGGTTCCTTTGCCCCCAGCCCACCCGCCACCCCCCTCTTGGCTGGGAGAGTCCAGAGAGCCCTGCCGCGGGGGAGGGGCTGCTTTGGCCCCTGAATGTGACCCCAATTGGGTTCTGTAATCCTTCAAGGGGGGCTGAATGAACAGGCCAGGCCCGAGCTGTGATTTGTTGCCTGACTTGGCAATCACAGCGTGCAGGGTGTGGAAAGTGATGCCCCCACGGAGCAGCTGAGACAAAGGGACGATGGGATCAGACGGAGCAGGGGGGCCGGCCCTGCCGAAACCTCGCCAGGTTCGCCTCCCCCCCACCCCCCCAAAAGGGCCCTTCTCGGAGTCTCCTGGAAAGCCTTCCTGAACCGTCCTGCCAAGAGGAAGAGTCCATCCCTCCCAAAGCTCGGGGCTCCATCAGGTGGGGCTGGATGCAAGTCCCAAGTGGGGGCTCTCGGGTCTCTTCGCAGGAGGAGCAAAACCTCGCCAAGAGCCCGGCCTGAAATCGCCCAAGGAAGCAGAAAGGATCCCAGAACAGCTTCGTCTCTCTCGCTGTGCGTGTGTGTCTGCGCGCCTCTTTTGCCCTGGATAAAGTCGAGGGTCCCCCCCCCCCCATGCTCCTCTCGGGGTTTGCTGAGGGAAACACCTTCTGGGGGGCACAGAGGACGACAGGGAGCCCGGGGGGGGGGGCAGTGCTACGCAGCTGGGACTGGACCAGGGGAAGACGGGGACTCGGTTGCCTCAGGCGGACCCACCGAACCGACCCTCCGAAGGAAGCCTAGTCTGCGGAGAGGGGCGGCATACAAATCTGATTAAACTTGGAACTTCGGTCCGCCTGTCAGGCCGCAGCCCAAGCGAGCGATAGGTATCGGTTCAGACGCATCAGCGGGAGGGAAAAATTCGGGGCTTTGTGAACGGCCCGGGCAGAAGAGGGCCGACCTCCCGGGACCGAGACAACCGCTGAGCCGGAGACGCCCAGCGAAGAGATGGAGCCTTGTTCGCCAGTCCAGCCGGCCAAGAGCCCCCCTCCCCCGGGGAGCTATGGGGGGGGGGGGTACCGGGCGGGGCATCCGAGGGCGGCTTTCGTTGCGTGCCGCAGGCGACAGGCCCTGCCCGGAGGGGGCCTTTGCTCAGAGACCCCCGAACAACGCGCGATGACGCTTCTCCTCCCAGGGACGCCTCCGGCCCGTCTCGTGCTGTGAGACTCGGCCTACGGGGGGCGCGGGGAGGGGGCCGCCCGCGAGAAGTTCCCTCCCTTGCCTCTCCCCCGGGGGGGCTTCTGGCCCCTTTCCCGGCTTAAAGGGCTCCGCGGCGCCGGGCGGGGGCCAAAGGCGACGCTCGGGGCTCGGTGGGGGCGGTTCTAGCTGAGCGTCTCCGCGGAGCTTCGGTCCTCCGGCGGCCTTCAAAGCGGCGGCCTCCCTTGCGCCGACCCCCATCGGGAGCGAGTCCAGGAAACCGCCTGCCGCAAAAAAGCCGGACCGGCCTGTCGGGGGTCGCCGAGGGAGCGCCGCGTGGCCAGCTGTTCCGCGGGCTCCGGCGGACAGGAGAGCCGCTCCCGGCCGTCCCGCTTCCCCGCGCGACGCCCGCTCGCCCACCTCGCCACCTTGGCTTGGCGGCGCGGCGCCCGATTGGTCGAGACGCCAGGGCCAATCAGCGCCGCCTCGCTCCCCCTCCCCGCCCGGAGGTATAAAAGCCGCGGCGCTGCGCCGGGCACGGAGCAACAGAAGCGTCGCCACCGCGTCCGCAGCCACGCAGCGCCGGCCGGATCCAGCTGGGCAGCCAGGTGAGCGCACGGGGCGGCCGCCGGCCCGTTTGCGGGGCTCGCTCGGACTGGAGGGGCTCGGCTTCCCTCCGCGGAGAAGGGCGCGTCTCGGCCGCAGGGCCTCGGCTCCCCTCGCGCCTCCAGCCGGCCGGCCTCCGGGACTCCCGGCGCCCGCCTGGGAGGTCCGGAGAGAACTCCCCCCCCGAACTTCGGGCTCTTCTCCCCCCCCGCCCATCCCGAGGACAAGCAGAGGTCTACAGCGGGCGGCCCCCTCCCCCACCGGGGTTAGTTCAGAGAGCCCCCCCTCCTGCTCCCCCTCGGTCTTTGGTGGAGGGCTCAGCACGTGTGCCAGCATACCCCCCACGCGTGAGGTCAGCGGCTGGAGTGGGGCCAGGTCCTTGTTATCCCACTTCCATCCCAAGCCCCTCGCGGCGCCCCCCTCGCGGCGCACCCCCCCCCCGGGTTCCAGGCGTTGCGCATTTAGGAAGGAGGGTGGGTGGATGCATTCCCTTGTGTCCAGCCCGTCCTATGAGGGAGCCCTTCCTTCCCCGTCCCCCGAACTCCCCTGTTATGCTGCCTTTGTCCAGCTCTGGTACCCCCTGTAGGGCAGCTGCAGGGCCTTTGCAAGGGCTTCAGGCCAGTTAACTCTCTGCGTCCCTGTTTCCTGTCTCTCTGACTCCCCCCCCCTTCTGCTTTTCTCCCTGAGGGCCCCAGCCCCCTCCTCCCTCCCCACTGAATCCTCTCTCCAAAGCTGCTGCTAGGTGGGAAGGGGAGGGAGCAGGCCAGCCCCACTGGGACCCTTCTCACCCCCCACCCCCACACTCAACCCCTGCTCAGACGCTGCCCCCCCCCACACCCCCGTTCTGCCCTCTTTGCCCACTGAGGCATTGGGGCATCTTTTATTTTGCTCTCTTGAATGTTTTTGCACCACGAAAGCTCTGGGTAGCCGGCTGGACTTTGGCTGACTCGGTATCATTCAGATTTCCCTCCACCCTCCGGGCACTTGCCCCCCCATCCTCTAGTTGAGCCACTGACCTGTCATGCTGACCTCATCCCCTTATCTCAAGGCTGTTTATCCAGCGCTTTGGAGACCCCCCCCGCCCCCCGATAAAGTAACTCAAGAGTTTGGGCCTTTATCTTGCTGCTGCGTGATCCGGTCTCTGCCAGTTGAGCTCCCCTCCCCCCAGCACCCGCTGGACCCTCTGTGGACCCCTCTGCATGGACCCTCCGCTGGCCAATGGCTGCCTAGATGGGCCGGCCGGCCAGTCTGGAGTTCTTGGAGGAGAAACGGGTCAGTTAGGCAGCAGAAGGCCCTTTCCCTGGCCGAGTGGTCCCAGGATCCTGGCTGTTCAGGGGAGGGGGCACTGTGTTTTACAGGGGGGGCATTTAAGCAGAGGCTGAGTGGTCACTTCCGGAGGGGGGGATTTGTAGGAGCAAATAGGTGATCTCTTTTCTGCCCTGTGGCACGTTCTGTTCTTTTGGAACAAAAAAACCAGCGTCTTCTGAGAATGTTTTTGGGGGGGACGGTGGGGGGGAGGAAGCAGCTATCCCTGTCTGGAGGGGGAGGGAGCCCCCCAAGGAGAAAGGGGCTGAAGGAAAAGCCTTGTGTGCCCACAGATTGGAAGAGCCTCCCGCTGAAGAAGAGCCCCCTGCCTGCCTGCTGCCCACCACCATGGCCCCCACTCTTGCCACCGCCCACCGGCGTCGCTGGTGGATGGCCTGCACGGCTGTTGTGGAGAACCTCTTCTTCTCGGCTGTCCTCCTGGGCTGGGGGTCCCTGCTGATCATGCTCAAGTCGGAGGGCTTCTACTCCTACCTCTGCCCCCTCCCAGGTAAGAAGCACCGGGCCTTGGCCAGGGGGGCTCCATGGGAGGGGGGGCTCCTGGCTAAGCCCCCCCCCAGGCTGGCCTGCGTGGGCCCACCTCTAGCTGCTTCTGGTGGGGATGGGGGGTCTCTGGAAACATAAGGGGAGGGCCCCCCTGCTTTTTGGAGGGGGGGCTGGAGCCTGCCTCCTCTTCCTCACTCTGGGCTGCTTCTGGGGGGCCCCGGCTGCTGGGCTGTTGGACTGGGGAGGGTCTGGGACAGCAACCTTTGGATTTGTATGCCGCCCCTCTCCGAAGACTTTGCCCCCCCCCCCCGTGACTCCTTTCACTTCTTGGAAGTCTTTGCCCTCAGCCACACCGTGTGTGTGGGGGGGGGAGGCTCTTGCCTCTGCCTCCGTCCCTCCTTGCCCCCCCCATCCCGCAGCAGCCTTGTCCTTTGGACCCCGGTCAATCTTTTACAGGGTCCGGACGGGCTGAGACCTTGATAAGAAGCTGCTGTGGCAGAGATTTTATCCAAGGGGGCAGGCGATGATAAGATCCTGCAGGACCAGCTGACTCAAGGCTGGCAGGAGAGGGGGGGGCAAAGAGCCGTGGGGGGGGGAAGACCCATGGTGGGGGGGAAGGGAGGGGGAGAGTCAAAGGCAGGTTCCCCCAATCCCAGTCAGGGCCAGCTGGGCTCTTTCCGCAGTTGAGCCCAGGGAAACTCAGCTCCACACACACACACACCCAGTCAAGGCCACCCAAGCAGCAAAGCAGAGTGAGACCCCCCCCCTTCCTCCAGCCTGCACAGAGCAAGCAGCTGAACCTTCAGGGGGGAGGGGGGAGGGGGCCACTGGGCTCCTGACATCTCCTTCCGCCTCCTCCTTCCCCTCTGGGGCAGCCCTGAGCCCCCCCTCGGAGGACTTCCTTCTCTGGCTGACCAGCAAAACCGCCTGCAATCCTATGGTGGGGGGGGGCTTAGCGAGAGGGGTCTCCTCCTCCTCCTCAGCTGGGGGCTTCCTGGCAGGGACCGGCCTTGTGTGGAGACCGGGGGGGGGGGGGCTGCCCCTCTGCTGCACTTCCTCACGGGAGGGGCCCGGGTGGTGTGTGTGTGTGCGCGTGAGGGAGTGTGCGAGTGAGTGCAGGGTGTGCCCCGTGGCTGGCTGCAACCGGATCAGGGGCTCCTGGCAGCAACTTTGCTCCACTCTGGCTCTGTCCGTCCCGCCTGGTGCGCTGGTGTTTTCCGGCCGAAGTGCTGACTCGCCTCCCACATCCGCTCAGGGTCCCTGCAGCTGCCGGCAGAGACGTCTCTTCCCTCCGAGGGGGGGCGGCTGAAGGCTGCGTGGGGGGCGCCCTCCCTTCCCTTCCTGGGCTGCCCAAAGCCCCTCAGTCAGCGCTGCTGCAGGGCTGCGGGTCTCAGCTGACCTGGCCTGGCCTGGGGGGCAGCCATCTTGTGCCCCCTCGCAGTGGGGGGGGAGGGTGTCCCTGGCGCTGGGCAACCGAGGGGGTGGCGGGCGGGGGGCCTGACCTGGCCTCTCTGGGGTGTGTGTGAGAGGAAGTGGTTCTGTCCGAAGAGGCATCAGAAACGGGAGAGCTGGGCCTAGCTGCCCCCCCTTGGAGGATCCGGACGGAGGCCGGTGGGGGTGGGGCGCTGATGGGGAGAAGCTGGAGCAGCCGCAGGGCTCAGGGGCCCCCCTCCCTTGAGCCTCCCGCCTCCGGCAGTGCCTTGTGCCTGGCCCTGCCTGGTCTTTCCCCTTCCTGCTCAGCTCGGGCCCCGGACCCCCTGCCCCCCCTTGGGGCTGAGCCCGGCCAAGGGACCCTCCGCGAACCCTTCCAGGCAGGGCGTGGGCTGCTTCTGCCCTTGTTTCCACCCGGCTCTGGATCAAGCCGATCCCTGGGGGGGGTCTGTCGGGGGGTTGCGTTGGGGGAAGGGAGAGTAAGCCCCCCCCCCAGGGAATGGGGCTGCCCTCCTCTCCTCTCGGGATCTCAGGGCCTGCTGCACTTGGGGGGCCGGCTGGGTTTCTCTGGCTCTGGCTGCATGTTGGCCCCAAGAGGCCTCGGGGTCCCCAGTGCAGGGCTCCATCCACGCCCCCCCCTCCGAGGAAGGAAGGCAGCGGGCAGGCTGGAGGGTCTGAAGGGCAGCCAGAGATCGGTGTCCCTGCCGGCCCAGCTCTGTTTTCACCGCAAACACAGCCTTGTTTGTGGTGAAGCCACTGCTGCGTGTGTGTGTGTGTGGGTGTGTGTGCTTGGCAGGTGATGGCCAGACTCCAGCACAGGTGTCCCTCCTGCCCGCTTCCCCCCCCCCCCGCACGGACTCCTGGGCGGCTCTCCCTTGGCCCCCCCCGCAATGGCTCAGGTTGCTCCTTCCGTCTCTACGGCCGGCTGGTTAATGTTTCTCCAGAGCCACCTGGGAATGAAGTGGTCCCACGGATGGGGGGGCGGGGGGGCATCCAGCATCTACCAGCCGCAGCCGGCTAGAGGCCTCCTCTGGCAGAGGGCAGGCGAGGGGTAACCATGGGAGCTGCCCAGGCTGCCCAGCACTTCCCTCCTGGGGCCGCTTGGCTGCCTCGGTCATCTGGCCTGTCTGAAGCCAGCCCCCCTCCCCCTCCTCCAGGGAGTAACAGGGGGGGCCAGGACTTGTGTCCTTGACTTGCCCCCTGCCTGCCCCTCCCTCCAGCACCCCCCCCTCTGACGGGCTTCCTGCAGGTATTGGTTCCTGCTGAGGGACCTCCTACCCCCCCCCCCCCATTCTCTGTGTGTTCCCTTCCAACTCCTGGCCCAGTGCGAGACCCCTGGTGTGCCCACAGCTCTCCTGATAGAGCTCTCTTGCCCCCCACCCCTGATGGAGCCCCAAGAGGGCACCCCCACCTCCCCCCACATTCCCCACAGGTCTCCCCTCTGCAGCCAGCCAGACCCTCGCCTTCACCCCTGGACAGAGAAAGGGCTGGAATGGAGACCTTGGTTTGAGCTGACCCCCCCCCCACAGGCCGGGGCCTCCTTCCCCCAGAGGGGCTCTGCTCCCCCTCCTCCTGGGCCTTCGTCTTCCCCTTCTGCCCTCCTGGGTCTGCTCGGGCTTCTGGGCCTCCCTGGCCCTGCTCCAACCCCACCACAGCCCCTGCACCTCCCGACCCCCCAGAGGGTTTCTTTGGCTCCCAGAGGCCTGAGAGCCCCCCCCCCCCCGACAGAAACAGGCCCTGCTGGGCTCCTGGCCCTGCCCCCTGTGGCCTCTTGGGTGGGGTCTCCTGAGCAGGCTGGGCACCCCCCACTGGGCTGCCCGGCAGTTCTGTTCTCCTGCCAGGAGCCTCGGCTGGGATCAGGGCGGGGGGGGGGCGTCTTCTAGGGGGGGGTGCAGGGAGTTTCCACTGCTTGCAAAGACATCATGTACCCGATTTTGCTGTGTTGAACTTAAAACCCACTTCTATCAGTTGCCCCCCCCCCTTTTTAATAGACGTTTTATATTACCTGCACGCAATGGCTCTTCGATAACATGGTTTTATGGTTTTATCATTATTTATTGCCTGTTTTTATTCCCTTAAATTGATGGGCTCATTGTTCAAATTGATGTTGTAAACTAGTGTGGGTTGGTCAGCCAGGAGGGTGTTGTGACTCGAGGGCAGGAGAGGCGAGGGGTCCTCAGGCTCTATGGACCCCCAGGCTAAGCGGGGGGAGGGGGGCTCGCACACCCACTGGCCTCTTCTCCAGGCACGGAGCCCCCCCTCTCCGAGACACCACCTGGGCCCATTCAGGTCCATCCCACCGTCCGGCTGAGGAGGAGGAGGAGGCTTGGATGCCCGGGGGGAGGGCAGGGCTGGGGATGGTCACCCAGGCAGGGGGGAGATCCAGCCTCCTGCCCTGCCCCCCCTTTTTCCCCCTGCAGATAATTCGATGGGGGCAGCCTGGACAAATGGGACGGCCGCCCCGGAGCCGGACGTGGCCCGCATGAACGGCTGGCCGATCTGCCCAGAGCAGGACGAGACCCTCAACCTGGCCTTCACAGTGGGCTCCTTCCTGCTCAGCGCCATCACCTTGCCCCTCGGCATCGTCATGGACAAGTACGGCCCCCGCAAGCTGAGGCTGCTGGGCAGGTAGGCCGGGCGGGGGTCCTGGCGGGGGTCTAGGCCGGGCGGGGGTCCTGGCGGCAGAAGCACAGAGCGCTCCCCTCCCCTCCCCTCACCCCTTCCGGTGAGAGCCACCTGGTCCACGTGCCAGGGAGAGAGGGCCTGCTAAGCAGAGGGCCGGAGGGTCAGCCTGGAGGTTCCTGGGAAGGGGGAGGGGGGCAGCTGGGGGCTGTGTCCTGTGTCATCAGGGTGGGGGAAGGGCAGCCGGGCAGGGGACCGGCCGAGGGGACGGGGGCCTGTGGTGGGACCCGATCCAGCCTCCCCACCCGCCTGCCTTTGCAGCGCCTGCTTTGCCGTCTCCTGCGTGATGATCGCCTATGGGGCCAGCAACCCGGACTGTGAGTGTGCCCGCGGGTGCCCCTGAGGGGGAGAGGGTGGGGCAGGGTGGGGGGACAGCTTCTGTGAGGGGGGAGCCCTTCCTAGTGGGGGGTGAGAGGGGACAGGCAGGGCACCTCTCCAGTCGCCCCCCCCTGTGCTGCCCCCCCTGCTCCTGGCCAGTCAGGGTGGCGTCCGAGCGCTTTCTTCTCCCTCCGCCGCAGCCCTGTCGGTGCTCATCTTCATCTCGCTGTCACTCAACGGCTTTGGGGGGATGTGCATGACCTTCACCTCCCTCACCGTGAGTGCCGCCCCCCCGCCCCCCGTTCCTCCCAGATTGTGGCTCTGGGGTCTCTGGGGGGGATGGAGACCCCACTGCCGACCCACCCCCACAGCTCCCCCTGCCCTTGCCTGGGGGTCAACTGGAGAGCCCCTCCCGCCTGCGGCCCTGACCCCTCCCGTCTCCCTTCACCCCCCAGCTGCCCAACATGTTCGGGGACCTCCGCTCCACCTTCATTGCCCTCATGATCGGCTCCTACGCCTCCTCGGCGGTGACCTTCCCCGGGATCAAGGTAGGTGGGAGAGCAGGCGGGGAAGGGAATCTCTTTCCCCTTAGGGAACCCCCCCCCAGGGAGCAAGCCAGACCCCCAGCCCTTGGGGGGGTGCTCACCCTCCTCCTCTGGCGCCCTTCCTGAAAGTTGTGTTGTGAATGGGGGAAGGCAGATGTGCGAAGGAGGGGGGATGATTGGCTGCCCCCATGGGGGTGGGGGGAGTTGGGGGAGTGGCCAGGCAGCACCCAGGCCCACCAGGAGCTGGGATGAGCCGTGGGGGTGGGGAGGGGGCCCACCACTCTGAGCTGAGCCTGGTTTACGGGCCCCCCAGCCGCCCCCCCATGGGCTCCTCACAGAGGAATTGCCCACCCCAAACTCAGCCCCCACCCCGCTTAAGCCCCCTTCACGGTGGCCGCTGTGTGCCCTCCCATCCTTAACCTCGAGGCCGTGTCCGTCCCAATGGGGAGCCCCGCGGAGAGTTGCCCTGCTGCCTTGGCCAATGGGGCTGACCCCTCTGGGACCCTCCAGCCCCCTCCCTGGGCCTGGGGCTGGGCCGGCCAGCTGCTTCTCCCCAGCCGCCTCTGCTGCCCTTCCCCCACCGCAGGTGATCTACGACCTGGGCGTCTCCTTCATCCTCATCCTGCTGGTCTGGGCCGGCTGCGCGGGGCTCGTCTTCTTCAACTGCTTCTTCAACTGGCCCCTGGAGCCCTTCCCGGGCCCCGAAGACATGGACTACACGTGAGTGGCTCAGGGAAGGGCCCCTGCCTGGCTGTCCTGCCGGAGGGTCCCCCAGGGGGTCCTCAAGGGAACGGGAGCAAGTCCAGCTGCCCAGGATCTGGTGGCCCAGGTGGGCCCTCCGGGGGAAGGGGTGACCGGGCAGCTTTTCCTTCCCCCCCCCTGCAGGCTGGAGCCTTTCTCAGGTGGGGAGGCCCCTTAAAGGGGGGCCCCTCCGGGCCGGGGCTGCTGCGACCCCCTTGCTGCTGAGCCTGAGAGCCGGCCGACCTGACCCCCCCCGCCCCCCAGGGTGAAGATCAAGTTCAGCTGGCTGGGCTTTGACCACAAGATCACCGGGAAGCAGTTCTACAAGCAGGTGACCACGGTCGGCCGCAGGCTCAGTGTGGGCAGCTCCATGAAGGGCAACAAGGAGGCCTCGGCCCTGCAGGACGGCAGCAAGCTCTGCTTCTCCACCGTGGACCTGGAGGTGAAGTGCGAGCCCGACAGCACAGGTGAGGGGGCTCTGCGGCCCACCCCTCCCTCTGCCGGGCGGGGGAAAGGGGCTGTGGCCATGCTGGGTGGGGGGCTTTTGCAGAGGGGGCCCTCCACGGGTCAGCCCCCCTCCCCCTGCCCTGGAAGACCCACTGCCAGGAGCCGGTACCTCCTTCTGCCCCCGGGCCCCCTGGGTCTGGCCTGGTCTCGGGGGCCGAGAAGGGAGGGGCTGCAAGGGGGCCTTTGGTTCCTTCGGGTTCCACCCAGTCACAGAACCTCCGAGTTGGAAGCTGCTGCAGCTGGAGGGGGGGAGGCCGAAAAGAGGCGGCCCAAAGCTTTGCTGCCATGGGTGGGGGTGACCCCCTCCCTCCCTCCCACCCCCCCTCACCCCTGCGGGCGTCTTTTGGGCCAGGCAGCCCTCTGGCGGTGGGGGAGGGGGAGAGGTGCTGGGATTCTGGGGGGGGGGGTAGTTGGGGCCCCCACTGGTGGGCAGAGCCTGAGGGGTCTCCCCCCCTCCCCCCGCAGCCTCCCCCTCATTCATGAGCAGCGTCTTCAGCCCCATCCTGCTGCTCAGCCTGGTCACCATGTGCGTCACGCAGCTCCGCCTCATCTTCTACATGGGGGCCATGAACAACATCCTGGACTTCCTGGTGGAGGGGGACCTGGAGACAGGTGGGCAGGGACAGGGGGGGCGTGGGGCCCGGGGGGCCCGGGGGGGGAAGCCTAGTGGGGCTGGCGGTGGGGGAGCGGAAGAGCCCCCCCCCGAGCAGCAGATCAGAGGCAGCCCAGTCCGAGACGGGAGGGGGGGCCATGGGAAGCAGGTGAGGAGCCCCCCCCAGTATTCTGAAGGACAACCGAGAGGGGAGGGGGAGGCGGAGCACTGGGCCATCGCTTTCCGGCTGCTCAGAGCTCCAGCTGGGCGCTTGGCTGGGACTGAATCCCCAGTGCCCCCCCCCCTGGGCTTCCCTCCTCCTCGGACCCTTCGGTGGCCACCTTGGTGGGGGATCCGGGAGGCCAAACTGAAGGGGCCCAGAAGCTACAGCACCCTGGACGCACACACGGAGGGGAGGGGGGGCTCCGTTCAGATCTAAAAGAAGATGAGGGGGGGTTTCCCCGAGGGTCCCTTCCACCCAGGCGGCCCTGCGCTGCCCCCCAGTCCCTCCCCAGCCAGAGGCTCTCGGGCAGGGCAGGCAGGGGCTGGGGGGAGACTGCTCTCCCGGGAGAGGGAGAGATTGGGGGTGGGTCAGAGGGGCCGTTTGGCCCCTGAGAGGCAGGAGAGCAACAACAGTGGGGGGGGGGAGGCCAGAGGCTCTGAGTCAGGCCCCTATTTATAGCGGCTGGCGGGAAGCCAGGAGGGGCTTGCAAGAGGGGGGTCTTTGGCACCACAGGCTGAAGCGGTGGAGGCCTCTGGCGCAGCAACATCCAGTTGGGGCCTCTTCAGCCTGCGATGCCTCCAAGCGGAGGACTCGGCCCCAGGGGGTTCCCGGAGGGGGGCGGGAAGAGGGCAGAGGGGTTTGTCCAGGGGGGACCCGCCCCCCCACAGGCTGCAGTGCCTGGCTCCCCCGGGGCCTCGTGGGGGTGGGTGGGTGGGGGTAAGAGCCCTCAAAGGGGGACCCCAGCCCTGCCTGCCACTCCTTCTCCAGAGAGCTGGCTTGGGGGGCCCTCAGGCAGGCAGGCAGGGGGCCCCACTGACGGAGCTGCCCACTTGCCTTCCAGTGGGGCTCTACAGCTCCATCTTCGGGGTCCTGCAGCTGCTCTGCCTCATGACGGCCCCCGTGATCGGCTACATCATGGACTGGAAGCTGAAGGAGTGCGACGACGGCCCCGAGGAGGCGGACAAGGGAGACGACGGCGGCCCCCTGTAGGTGCCAGTGGGTGGGGCCGGCTGCCAGAGCCCTCCCCCCACCTCCCTTCCCCCTCCGGGGCCCGTGACGGGGTTGCCGCCGGTTCCCACTCGCCCTTGGCAGCCGTGACGTGGGGCGCAGGAGTGCCTCTGCCGCAGGGAAGGGCCCAGCCTGGGCGGGGAGGCCGTGAGGCAACTGGGTCACTGGGCCAGCAACCGCAGTGCCGTCACCGGGAGGCCTTGTTTGTCCCGGACCGGCAGCCTCCCGCCCTTGGAGGCAGGGGAAGGGTCATGGGGCAGCCGCTGGGCAGGGAGGGGAGGGGCCCTGTCTGGGGGCTCGGCAGCCCTGGTGACCCTTTCCCCCGTCCGGCCTGCAGGGGCGAGAAGAAGGGGGAGAAAAGGCCCCGGGACCGCCAGATCCAGAAAGTGTGCAACGCCACCCGGGCTTTCGCCTTCACCAACGTGCTGCTGGTGGGCTTTGGGGTCACGTGCCTGATCCCCAACTTGCCTTTGCAGGTGAGGGAGGGGCGTGCGGGGGAAGAGCTGGCCGGCTTGGCTGTGTTCCGGGGTCCCCCTGCGCCTCCCCGCCCCACTGCAGGCCTTGGCGGGAGGTGGGGGGCCTGCGGAGGCTCTAATGGCAGCCCGCCTGCTCTTCCTCCCCAGATCCTCTCCTTCATCTTGCACACCGTCGTCAGGGGCTTCATCCACTCGGCCGTCGGGGGTCTCTATGCCGCCGTGTAAGTCCCGCAGCAGCGCCTCCTGGGCTGCCCCTTGCAAAGTGGGTCATCCCCACACCCGTTTCTGGGCCGTGTTTCCTCCCTGGTTGGGTTCCCAGCTGTGTGGTTTTGCCTCTGGATATTGGCTGGCACCTCTGGGCGTTGCTCCAGAGCAGTTCCTGCCGCCCCCACCTGCCTCCCCAGCATCCCAGGGCGGCCGAGGTCAGTTGGGGCCGGGCTGCCTTCCTCCCGTGGGGAGCAAAACAACAGCTTCCTCATTCCTCCTCCGCCCCAAACTCTCAGGGCCCCAAGGAAGGAGGCAGCCAGGGGATGGGCCCCAGGGCCCCTCTGCAGCCCCCCCTGCAACCCCCGGGAGAGCTTTCCTTGGGCCAGATTCCTCTTCCCTTTTCTCCTCCTTCTCCCCCCCTCTCCCTCCCTCCCCCCTCTCTCTCACACACACACACACACAGGGTTGCTGTTGCAGCTGACACTTGTGACTCAGATGTTTTTGCGCTGCTCAGACGCCTGTTGTTTTGGACGGGACGTTTCGGGCTGTGGGTCACGCAGGGCATTGGGTTGAACTCCGTGGGTTGCTCAACCAGGAGAGGTCGGAGAGACGGGCTTGCCTGACCCCTAGGCCCTTTCAGCCCTTTGGGATGGGGGGGGCGCGGAGGGGGTCCCTGGCCCCGTCCCTTCCTTGTTTGCAGAGGCGCCCCCCCATCCCCGGCTGTCATTCAGCCCCACCTCCCACCCGCTGCAGGCATGTGGGTCACCTGCCCCTTCTCCTGCCCCCAGGTATCCTTCCACCCAGTTTGGGAGCTTGACCGGCCTGCAATCTCTGGTCAGCGCCCTCTTTGCCCTCCTGCAGCAGCCCCTCTTCCTGGCCATGATGGGCCCCCTGGAAGGAGACCCCCTCTGGGTAAGTGGTGCCGGCCCTCCAAGGACGCCTTGGTTCCCCCCCCCCCCCCGCAGAAGGGGAGAGGGTGGAGAAGGGGTCGGGCCTGGGGCAGGGCTTCCTGGTCTCGGGGTGAGTAGTTGGGGGGCTTGCATGGACGTGCCCAGCCCCCACCAAAGCACCCATCCCTGAGGGAGGGGCTTTGGGTGTTTGCACCCCGCAAGAGGAATCTCCCTGGAGGGCCCCTCCTGTTGCCCACCAGCAGCTCCCCCTCCCCCCCACCTGAAGCCGTTGGGCCTTGGAAGCCGCCAGTTCTCCACCCCCCACCCCCCCAGGTGGCCTGGTCACGGTCTGGCTGTCAGTGGCCTCCTGGACCGGCTCCCAGGGCCCACATGGGCTGTGTTTGTGCGCTGGGCCTCTGTCTTGGGCCCGTGAGGAAGGGAAGGCCACTCTCTGGGCAGCCGCCTCCCTCTGTCCCTGGCAAAACATCTCAGTGCAGGTTTATTTATTTACGGTTGTAATAGAGTTGGAAGGGACCCTGCAGGTCATCAAGTCCAACCCCCTGCCCGAGCAGGAGACCCCGCCCCAACCCAGCCAGAGGGCAGTCCAATCTCCTCTTGAGTACGTCCAGAGTTGGGGCGTTCACCACCTCTACTGGCCTGGGAGCCACTGTAGCCCGCTTGCTCTCTGCCTCGGGCAAGGCCTGAGGGCCATTGAGGGCGGGGCGGCCCCCCAGCCCTTCGGACAGGCAGGAGGGGTCCAGGAAAGCAGGGGTGTCCTGGTGGGCGGGGGCGCTCTGGAGCTGCCAGCCTCCTGGACTCGCAGGCCTTCACTCAAGGAGGTCGAGGGGCAGGTGGTCCAAGGGTTCCTGCTCTCGGCCAAGGATGGTCCCAGAAGGCCCCCAAGGTCCCTCCCCTTTCCCCCACACACAGCTGCAAAACCCCTGGGCAGCCCATGACTCGTGGGTGGCGCTTGCCCCCTTGGGAGAGAGTGGCCCTGCAGGTGGCACGCTTGGCATTCTGGGCCAGCAGGCCGCCGGGGCTCCAGGGCTGCTTGGGTGCCAGGGGAGGGAGGGCAAGGGCAGGGGGCCTCCCTCACCGCCCCACCCTCTCTCCTGCCAGGTCAACGTGGGGCTGCTGGGGGTCAGCATGCTGGGCTTCTGCCTGCCCGTCTACCTCATCTGCTACAGGCGGCGCCTGGAACGGGCGAAGCAGCAGCAGCACGAGGACGCCCAGCTGTTCCTGAAGGTCAACGGCACGCCCAGCGAGGAGGCCTTCGTCTAGAGACTGGCTGGGGGAGGGCTGACCCCACCCCCACCCCGGAGGCCCCCCCGCACAGCTCCCACCTGCGGGGCCTTGCTTTGGATGCAGAAGCCACGCCTCTTCCGTGGCACGGCCCTGCTGTGGCCTCCTCCCATGCCCACAGTCTCTGGGGCTGGTCTCAGAGATGCTTAACTCCATACGGGTCTTGGCTGCTTTGCAAAGGGAATGCCGCCCCCCCGCCCCCCACCCGACGGTTCTGGTGACCCGGCCTTGTTCCTGACGCACACCTGCACGACAGCCGCACAAGCACACAAGCCTCGGCTTGGTCTGTGTCTCCGCAGGACGTGGACTCCCTCCGGCCCCTCCCTCCCCTGGTCCCCTTGCAGGCCGAGGAGGAGCAGGGGGGAGCCTGGGGCTTGACCACCTCTTGCACCTGTCCGGGGGATGGGGGGAATGTGGCCCCCGCCTACTCTGCAGATTGAGGGCCAGCTTGACAAAAACGGGTGGGTGGGTGGGTGGGTGGGTGGGTGGTGTTGCACAGTGTCTTCTCCCCCCCCCCCACTTTGGACCTTTGGGGGCATGGCCGAAGGGGGGCAGCTTTCAACAGGGTCACGCAGGCATCTTGGCTGCACTGGGAGTTAACCCCCAAAGTCTCCACGGACACCCCCTGCCCGTCTCTGGCCCCCTGGCGCCTGCCATAGCGACTGCTGCCCTCTGGTGGGGGGAACCCTCATAGGCAGGGCACCGGCTCCCTTGAGCAGCCACTGGGGCGGTGTGCGTGCGTGCGTTTGTGTGCGTGGCCAAGACGCCACGGGCGGATTGCACTGTTTTGTGTCTCAACATTAAAAACCAAACCAAACCAACCGCAAACTCCGTCCTGCTTGGCCTTCGTGGTTCTCGGTCTGAGCCAGCAGCCAGAAGGCTGGCCTGGTAGGAGGTCTGGTCAAGGTGCTCCTACTGGAGGCCACTGGGCTGCCCTTGGCCGGCAGTGCTGCAGCCGAGGGCGGAGTGGCTCTGGCGGGGTAGGGGTGGCCGCAGGGGAGCCAGGACTGGTGGCCCATGTCTTTCCGGGATTAAATTAGATTTATTAGATTTGTATGCCCTGCGGAGACTCGGAGCGGCTCACAACAGCAAAACACAGCACAAATCCAATGAGTAAAAAAACCAGTTATAACCCTTAATATAAAAAAGTCATATAATCCAGACAAACCATACATAAAACGGAATGGCCCAGGGGAATCAATTTCCCCATGCCTGACGCCAGAGGTGGGTTTTAAGGAGTTTGCGAAAGGCAAGGAGGGTGGGGGCAATCCTGATCTCCGGGGGGAGTTGATTCCAGAGGGCCGGGGCCGCCACAGAGAAGGCTCTTCCCCTGGGTCCTGCCAGACGGCATTGTTGCATCGACGGGACCCGGAGAAGGCCGACTGTGGGACCTAATCGGTCGCTGGGATTCGTGCGGCAGAAGGCGGTCCCGGAGGGGGAAGGAACCCCTGGCTCCCAGGACGGGGCGCCTCCCCTCTGGGCTCAGCTGTGGTCTTGCCGCGTGCAGGGAGGGAGCCGGTCAAGCCGTGGCACAGCTTGTGCTTCAGAGGGGAGGCAGCAATGACCTTGCGCTGCTCTCGCATCTCCGGCAAAGGCTGAGCCGAGGACAAGCCGGTGCCCTTGGAGCTGCTGCCAAGTGCCAGTGAGACAGCAAAGCCCGGTTTCGCCAGGAGGGAGGCGGGAGGCCTGGAATCGGGAGGGCGGCGGAGGAAACGCAGGGCGCAGAGAGGCAAACGGCCGCCGTCACTGGCGCTTCGCTCTAATACGGGCACACGGGGGGAGTGGGGGGGCTGGCAGGGCCAAAGGGTGTGGCATCTAATCCGGCACTGCCACCAAATTTGTCTGATGCTTCTCCCGGTGCCTTCAGGCCAGAGCGCCAGGAGGCTGGGCAGTAGAGCGGGTCCTGGCCTTACCCGTTGCTGCAGCCGCCACATGAATGCCTGACGCAGGCGGTTGGGAGGAGCGAGCGATGGGGACGCAGCCCCCTGGACCCCCCCTCTTCCCCGACCCACCAGGGCTGCAGGCCAGCTGCATTGGAGGTGACCTCTGCCCACGCGAGGGCAAGAGCGCCAACACAAAGGGGAAGCCTCAGGGGCCCACGGCTGGACCCCCTCCCGCCTGCTCCCTGCTGCAGCTCTCGTGTCCCCTTAACCCCACAGCAGCAGTCTGGGGTGAGAAGCCTCCCACTGCTCTGACTGCCCCCCACCCCCCGAGGAGGAGAAGCTGGAGGCCTGGGAGCCACGAGGGGCCTGGGCCATATGCAGCCCCCAGAAGAGGCAGGCAGGGTGAGGCCCCGAGGCCTAAGCCCTGGGCAGGGGCTCAGCTGACTGGAGAAGGGGGGGGAAGCGGGGTCCCTCCGTCCTGCAGTCTCTGGTCAGCAGCCTGTTGCTGAGGGGGGTGTAAGGTGTCTCAGGCTGAGAGGCGCTTTCCCTGCCCCTTTGGCCTCTGTGGAGGGCTGGACTGGCCCCCCAGCCAGGGTCTCTCCTTGCCTCTGTCTTGTGACCCCCTTCCCAAAGCCTGGCCGGCTCCCTCCCCCTCCTCTTCTGGGAGACCCTCGGGGGACTCTGGCTTCCTAGGAGCTTAGAGGGAAAGCCACGCAGGGCCTGGCCGTGGCCTTTCGTGCGACATGGGGGGGAGTGGGGGCTGTGCAGCCGGGCCTGGAGAGGGGGACCCTGCCCACTAAGGGCCCACCAGTAGGGTCTGTGAGCTTGGGGACTTCCTGGGTGGGCTGGCTGTTCTTGGAGACCTCACCTCAGGCCAGCAGCCTCCATGTCCCTTGTCATTTCCTCACTCTGCTAAACAATTTATTTATTTATTTATTCATTCATTCATTAGATTTGTATGCCGCCCCTCTCCGAAGACTCGGGGCGGCTCACAACAATAAAACAATACTACAATGAAACAAATCTAATATTCTCTCAACACTGTCAAGCTATTCACTACGTGTGCAGTACTCTTACTTTTTCTCATTGTTCCTGTCCCCCACCAACACCCACTTGTGACTGTGTGACTGTAACTTTGTCGCCTGTATCCTTGCGGTTTATTTATTTATGATTTGGATTTCCAGGTCGCCTTCTCCAGGGGACTCGGGGCAGCTTACAGCATAAAAATACAAAATAGGCCATATAAAATCCTACTCTTAAAACTATATTTGAGAGTCCAAATAATTAAAACCTACTCATAAAAACCGAAAACGTTGAAAGCCATTCAACCAACATCCATCAAAGTCATAGTATTGCCTGTCGACAGAGGTGTTTTCAAAGCCTTTTGGAAGGCCAGGAAGGTGGGGGCAGTGCGAATCTCGGAGGGAAGCTGGTTCCAAAGGGCCGGAGCCGTGACCGAGAAGGCCCTTCCCCTAGGCCCTGCCAGGTGACATTGCTTGGCTGGCGGAACCTGGAGAAGGCTGACTCTGTGGGATCTGACCGGCCACTGGGATACATGAGGCAGGAGGTGTAAGAAATCTGGTCCTAAGCCATATATGGATATTGTTTCCTGATTGATTACTTGACCCCTATGACCATCATGAAGTGTTGGACCTCCTGATTCTGGACTAGTGTAACTTTTTCTTTTGTGGACGCTGGGAGCATCTGCACCCAAGACAAATAATCCCTTGTGTGCGCAGTCACACGAGACTCCGTTCTGGTCTATTTTATTCCTTATTCTGTGCTAAATTCCTGTTCCGTTCTCTGTTCTGGTCAACAACAAGGACATTTGTGAGCGAGACCAAAACATCCAACTCCGCGTGGAGCTGCTGCCTCCTCGGCTTCTTCCTGGACTTCCCTTCCCGGGACTCTGGCCTTCAAAGCGGCTTCTGTCCCGGCCCCCGCCGGACCCCCCACGCCGGCCAAAGGAGCCCCGCAAGGTCTTTGCCCAGAGGCGCCTCCTCCTCCTCCTCCTCCCATCGGGTGGCGACCGGGCAGCTTCCGCCCAGAGACGCCGCTGACTTCGCCGGGCACTTGGCGCTCCAGGGACGCCGCTCCCGCATCTGGCCGCGTGGGGGCGCTGGGCGCTCGCCCGTCCCGGCCCGTCCCTGCCCACCGCCAGCCAAAAGGGGAGCCAGGGCGGCGCCGCCCCCTCCGCTCACGTGACGTCGTGCGTAGGACGCCGCGCGGTGACGCAGGGCTGTTGCCGAGGAACGCCGCCCGGTGCGCCCGCCTCCTCTTCCCCGCCGGAACTCCGAGCGCGGCGCTGGGGACGGAGGGGCCGCAGGGCGACGGACAGCCGAGCGGAGGACAGGCGGGCGGGCGGAGGGGCGGCGGGGCCGCGGAGGAGCAGCGCCCGCCATGGTGCTCGTCAAAGAATAGTGAGCGGCGGCGGGCGGGCGGGCGGGCGGGCGGGGAGTTCCGCGGGCGGCGGGCGGGCGGGGGGGGGGGCCAGGCGGGGGGGGAAATCCCGCAGGGGCCCCTCCCCCCCACCGCAGCGGGCAGCGGGCAGCGGGCGGGGCTCCCGGGCCAAGGACCCCTGAAGGTCCCGCCGCCGGCCCGGCCTTCCCTCCCGGGAGACTAAGGGGCGGCCCTCCTGCCTCTGCTCCTGCGGGACGGGGGGGCGGGGGGCTCGGGACCCTCTGGCGGGGGGCGGGGGGGGCTGACCCGCAGGGACTGAGCGGGGGGGGGAGTGGGCTGGCCGGGAGCAGCTCCACCCCCCGCCCCCCCGCCTGGGAGCCGCTCTGCCCGGGGAGCCCCGCGGGGGGGGCGAGGGGCCGCCAGTCGGTGCCCGGGGGGGGCGAGGGCGGGGGGGGGTTGGGGGCTGGCCGCGTCCTCGGAGGAAGCCGCGCTGGTCCCCTTGGGAGTCGGGCGAAGGCAACTGGGCTGCGGACTTCTGGGCCGTTCCGGGCGGTGTCGTGCGGGCGGTTTCGTGGCGCGGGAGGCGGCGGCCTAACTGCTCCTCTTCTGCCCCCTTGCAGCCGCGTCGTGTTGCCTGTGTCGGTGGAGGAGGTAGGTCCTTCGTGCCCCCCCCTCCTGCTTCTTTTGCCTGCGTCCATTGGACTCCCGAACCAAATGTCTATGGGCGCCCAGCTCACCCCCAGAGGACCCCCCCATATGACCCCCTCCATATGACACACTCCCCCTCCAGCAGCAACATGGTGGGGGGCTCAGCCCATTGACAAAACCTTTTCTTCCCCTTGTGACTCTTGCCAAAGCCCAGAAAAAAATGAATGGAGACCAATATTCCCTCCCCCCTTCCTCCCCCCCCTTCCCAAGACCCTTAGCCAAATTTTGGGCCTTGCCCTGTGTGGCCCTTTTGCAAATTAACCATAGTCAATGCTGCTTTTGTAGGCAAGGGATGCTGCCTTAGATGGGGGGGGGCTGTTAGGAGCTGGGGGGTGGGTGACGTCTTCAAGCCATTCCTAGCGGTCTTCTTGGGTGAAGTTCTGATGCGCTGGTAGAAACGGCCGTTCCATTGGCCTGCAGCCTTCTTCGGCTCGGAGCTACGGTCAGTTTTCCCCTGAGACAACTCTCTGCCCAAGTTTAATTTTTATTTGTGTGTGTGTGGGGGGGGGTTACTGTCACTTTACAAGAATTGCACAACCTCTTTTGTTGGTTGTTTCCTTGAGCTTTTTTATGGTAGGAACAAGATTGTAAGAAAGTTTGTGTGAAGCACACGTCTTGTATCAAAATTGGTTACAGCCCCTTTTGGGACTTTCTCTTGCCTTTCCTCACGTGTCCAGTGAACTTGAGGGGGCCATAGGCCGGCTCTCTTTCCAAAAGTGCCATGGCTGACATGTTGTGAGCCGCCCTGAGTCTAAGGAGAAGGGCGGCATAAAAATCAAATGAATGAATGAATGAGTGAGTGAGTGAGTGAGTGACCTCGGAATGACCTCTCCCCGGAAGGGCTGCGGAAGCGGCTGGGAGAGTGCAAGAGGATCGGGCCACGCACCCCCTCGAGGGAGTCTTTTCCTGACTGCCCCTTTGTTCTGCCCCCTCCCCAAGTCTGCCGAGGTGTCCAAGCCGGACAGAAAGCGGGGGAGATGCTAGAACGTAGGAAGAAAGGGACAAACCAACTTTTATAAACCAGAGCTTTGCAGCTGGTCCACCTCTGCATCCCATCCGCACTGGCCCGGGGCCTCCCTGCTGGGGAGACATCAAGTCCCCTCTCAGACCCCCCTGCAACTCCGTGTTGTAACCCTTTGATTGACAGTGCCCTCCCAGTCATCGCCGCAGAGTTGTCCCGTGCCTGGCCGGGCCATGCGAAGGGAGCCGCCAGCGAGCGAGGCGCATGTGAGACATGAAACGCTGGGCCTCGGCCTGACCCATAGGGCTGCGCTTGTGCTCTTGCCTAGCCCCCCCCCCTTTGCCATCCCTCCGTGCTTGTGCACTCGCCTAGGGCCAAACTCCTCCTCACGCGAACCTTCCCCTTGTGCCCTGAGGTGTCCAGCCATGGCTTTCCAATAGATGTGGACTAGAGGGTCCATAATCCCTGGCTGCCATTGGAGGAAGCCCACTAGAGTTCCTCCAGGGGAACGGGGGGCGGGGGCAGGGGCGGGGGGGTGCAAGCCGCAGGAGGGGGGGTCTTCCTGGCTCCTCTGCTCTGCTTGAGGCTGTCGTGGACGGGTGCCAAGGTGGGCCTGCCTCCAAAGCCCCTGGCAGCAGGGGGGTTCCACAGGGAGGCGGGCAGGCCTTGCGGGCAGAAGGGGCATCCTGGCCTGGCCGAGGCAGAGCTGAGGCTGTCCCTCTGGAGGGGTGTCCCGGGTGCACCAGGCAAGGGGATCCTGGGGCTGGCCACTGAGTGAGGGGGTGGGTGGGTGGGCTCCCTTCTGTGCTCCTGCAGGAGCTGCTCCCCCAGTGTCGTCCTGAGGCATGGACAGGGGATGGGGGAGGGGCTTTTGCCAGGGGAGTGGGGCTTGCCTCAGAGGGTCATCTTTCTCCTGGTGGGGCCAAAATGGGTGTGTGTGTGAGAGAGACCATCAGCTTGTCCACTTCAGGCCTGAACTGTCCCTTGCAGAGCGGGGTGCACTGGGTGGGCGGTTCCCATGGACGCCTCTGCCCTTCCTTCAGCCCCAAGGCCCTCCTGTTTGGGGCTGGAGGGGCCCAGGCTCTGCAGAGGGGGCGCAGAATCGGCCCAGCAGCCGCCTGGCAGTCACTTTGCAAGCCCAGAGCCGCAGGATCCTGCCCAAGTGCCCTCCCTGTGCTTTGCTCCCCGCCCAGCCCCCCTGCTTGGAAGCCCCTAACTGGGCTGGGTCTCTCCCTCCCCCCCCTCCTCTAGTACCAGGTGGGGCAGCTGTTCTCCGTGGCGGAGGCCAGCAAGAATGAGACCGGCGGGGGCGAAGGGGTGGAAGTGCTGGTGAACGAGCCCTACGAGCGAGACGGGGAGCGGGGCCAATACACCCACAAAATATACCACTTGCAGAGGTAGGTGAAAGGACCCCGCCCCAAACACCCCCCCCCCCCCCCCCGCTGCTTGGCATTCACGCAGATTAGCCATCAGGGCTCAACCCCATTTGCTTAACAATCCAGGAAGGAAGTAAAAATCCCTCCCCCCTCCAGGGAAGCAAAAATCCACACCAGACAAACCATCAGGCAGAGCAACCCCCCCCCCCGCCCCACACATGGATAAGAGTGTTCCCTAGTTGGGTGGTGGAAACGCCTGCAAGCGAACCCCCCACTCAGGTGGCACCGGGGACCCCTCCCGAGGGCCAGCCCTCCGCGGCAGATCCTTTCCGCAGTCTTCCTCCTACCGCGCTGGGGGGGGGGCTGCCCGGCTTCTCTCCCGGTTCCTATGGAGACGACCTGCCTGGTCACAGCCGGGGGAGTGGGGGTTGGGGCTAGAGCGCGGCCTCCTGCCCCTAGGAAACCCTTTTGGGATGGGGGGGCTCCGAGGGCCTGCCTGTTGGGGAGGAGGAGCTGGGGGCCAGAAGCCCCCCCTCTGCCTCCTGGGCACCGGGCTTCGTCTTGAGCCCAGCAGGAAGGACGAGCAGGTGTATCCCATCCGGGGGGGGGGGAGTGGTGGTGGTGGTGGGACGCCTTGGTGGGTGTGCTCTGACCTCTCCCTCCCCCCTGCAGCAAAGTGCCCCCCTTCGTGCGGATGCTGGCCCCCGAGGGAGCCTTGGACATCCACGAGAAGGCCTGGAACGCCTTCCCTTTCTGCCGGACGGGTGAGTCCTGCCCCGCCAGGCCCCCCTCCCTCTGCTCCGTGCTCCCAGCTGCCCCCTCGGAGAGGCCCCATTGCAGAGGGTGCCCCGGAGCAGCAGCCAGCCAGCCCGCCTCCCGCTGGGCAGCCCAGGAGCAGCTCCTGGGTCTTGGCCCCTCCGTGCAGCCCCCCTGGGCCCCGGAGGTCCTTCCCCGGCCTGCTAGCCTTCTCCTCCGCCCCACCTGGCTGGTCTGGGCAGGGGGGCCGGGCCTCGGGCGCAGGGGGAGGCTGGCTGGGTCCAGCAGCAGGAGGACGTGGGTCTGCTTGGAAGCCGCTGCCCTGCTCCTCACCGGACGTCCGGCTCTGCTTTGTGGCTCTCCTCGGCCTTTGAGGTGTCCAGGCTGCCTGCACCTCCGGGAGGTGGGGGGCTACGTGGCTGCTGTGGCTGAGCCCTGATTGGGGCGGGGGGGGGGCTTTGCTGCTGCTGCGACCAGGGGCCCCTCCCCCTCACTAGTCCTGGAGCCTGGCGCCCGGGCGTCCAGTTACTGCGCAGCACAGCAGCCCTGGGTTGGGTGACCCGGGTTGAGTTACCCAGGAGGGAGGGGGGGGAGGGGGGAGAAGAGCTCAGCTGGTGCTCTGCCCGTTTTCTCAAGGAGGGGGATGAATCCAAGGCCGACGGGGCCGTGGGGCTGGGCTCCCAAGGCAGCAACCAGAGCCTGGCAGGGGGAGACGTCCCACTGGGGGGGGGGCATTGGGTGGGGTGAGGGGGGGTGGTAGGGCCCCGGTTGTGCCTACCCTGTGGGGCTGGTGGGGGCCGGCCTCGGAATAGGCATCCTTGTGCGAGGCCCACAGAGGGCTCAAGCTGGGGCAGGGAGGGGCGCAAGTGGCAGAGGGGGGGGGTCTGTGTTGCTGTTGGGGGCCGCTCCCCAATTCAATCTCCTTCTTTCCTTCCATGCCTCGCGTTGGGAGCAGTTATAACCGTAAGTAGAGTGTCCAGCCCTGTGGGGTGAGTGGCTGGAGGGCCGGGGAGGGGCGCAGGGGCTGGGTCACCTTCACGGCCCGGGTGAGGCGGGGGCTCCCTTTCGGGCCCTGGACTGAGGACCGGAGAGCTTTACCAGCCCGCCCGTCTCCCCACCTGGGGCCCTTGGCAGCTGATCTAGGGTGCTGTGGGGCAAGGAGGGGCAGTTTCCGGGGAAGGTCATTTGATCCCCAGTTTTTGTTTAATTCGTCTAAAACTCCTTCCGTTGATTGACCGAGACCCTCCTCCTGCACCCCCCCAGCCCTCTGCCGGCTGCACCTCCTCCGCTCTGCAGCCCTTGGCTGGACACCTCCCCCTCCCCTCCCCTCCCCCGGGGGTGCCTGCCTGGGAGCCTTGCCCTCGCTGCCCGGGGGCTTCAGGGGGTCCTGAGCCTGGTGGCCCCTTCCTGCTCTCAAGCCAGAGGGGTCCCATGGGGGGGCGGGGGGCTTCAGGCCTCTCCCCCTTCCTCCTCCTCTCCCTAGAACGAGTACATGAAGGACGACTTCCTCATCAAGATTGAAACCTGGCACAAACCAGACCTGGGCATGCAGGAGAATGTAAGTGGGATGGGCGGGGGGTGTCTGCCTTTTGCTTGCAACCGCACTGGGGACCCTCTCGGGGGGGGGGGGAGATGGGGGGGGGGAACAGGTGGTCTACTGCCGCATCACTCACACACACACACACACACACCCGTGGCACCCACGACTTCACTGCTCTGTAGGGTTTATATTGACTCGTTCCGAATATCATTTGATGGCTGATTTGTGCCCAGACCATCACCGAGTGTCCACTGTGTTCCTTCTGGGTCCGATCCCACTCGGCCATAGTTCCCATTCTTGTTCTGTTCTATTTTCTATTCGGATGGGCTTTCCGTGTGTCCTTCAATCACAACCCCCGCCCCCCGTGCTTTTTGCCTGGGAGGGGTCCAGGGGTCCCCGGCTGCCCTTTCCCGAGCGTCAACTCCATCCCTTTGGGTAGCAGTGCTCGGGTGTTTTTCCTCCTGCAGCTGCATCCCCCCCCCCCCAAAATAAGTTCACTTTCATGGGTGTCCTGAAAGCTGCTGCAAGGGGGGAGAGCCTGAAACGGACCCCCCCCCCTTGTTCCCGCAGGTCCATAAACTGGATCCTGAGGAGTGGAAGAACGTGGAGGCCATTTACATAGACATTGGGGACCGGAGCCACGTGCTGTCCAGGGTAGGCCGGTGTTGGGGGGGGGAGGGAGGGAGGGGCAGGCAGACAGATTGGGGGGAGGGGGGAGGGCCACCTGGCTGGAGCCTGCGAGGGGTGGCAAGACTGGAGTTGTTGAGAAGGGAGTCTTGGGGGGGGGCATGGGGGGTGCCTTCTGTGGAGCCAGCGGGGGGGGCGGGATTGGAAGGCCTTTACGGGCATGGAGCCCGCCAGGCTGGAGGGCAGAGAGGAGGGGAGGCAGGTGGGGAAGGAGCCTGGGAAGGAGAAGGCAAAAAGCCCCCCTTCCCCCACCCACCCCGTGTGTGTGTGTGTGTGTGTGTGTGTGTGTGTGTTTCTGTGTCTTCCCTTCCTGCAACCTTCCGGTCCCTCTTGTCCAATGCAGGACTACAAGCCAGAAGAAGACCCAGCGAAATTTAAGTCGGCCAAGACCGGCCGTGGGCCTCTGGGCCCCAACTGGAAGGTGGGCCGCGCCTCTTGCGAGAGGGTCCGGAGGGGGGGTGCCCTCTGGGGGGAGGGGGCAGCCCTCCTGAGCGAGCGGTGGGCCCTTGTCCTTGCAGAAGGAGCTGGGCAAGCAGTCCGAGTGGCCGTACATGTGCGCCTACAAGCTGGTCACGGTCAAGTTCAAGTGGTGGGGGCTGCAGAACAAGATTGAAAACTTCATCCAGAAGGTGAGCAGAGTTTGCGGCCGGAGCCGAGGGCAAATCCCCCCCCCAAGAGGATTCAGGGGTTCCGGGGGGGCAGGTCCATAAACAACCCCCCCCCCCCCAACGCCGTGTGTGTCTGCTCAGCTCCCCGTTTCCTTGCAGCAAGAGAGGCGGCTTTTTACGAACTTCCACCGGCAACTGTTCTGCTGGCTGGACAGGTGGGTGGACCTGACCATGGAGGACATTCGCCGGATGGAGGACGAGACGAAGAGGCAGCTGGATGAGGTGAGCGCTCCAGGGAGGGGGGCGGAGGGGGGGCCTCTCCTGTCTGCCTGACCTTCCTAAGGCCTGGAGGTCAAGCGTCCCCTCTTCTCTGCCGCAGATGAGAGAGCGAGACCCCCTGAAAGGCATGTCAGCTGCAGACGAGTAGCCCGCGTCCCTCGACCACACGGTACGTGTCCTGTGCCGGCTCCCAGGTTTCACCGAGTCGGACACAGGAACCTGAAAAACATATTTACAGGGACTCCGGATGGGGGTCTGCTGCTTGGGAGGGGGGGAGAGCCCTTAAGGCTGAGTGGGGGGGCTGGGGGCTGGTGGGGGGGGGGGGTCAGAACCAGGCCGAGCCTTTTCCAGGCAGATGTTTCAAGCACCACCAGCTGCTGGGCGGTGCCCCCTGAGCCCCCGGTCCATTCTCCCTCCTTCTCTCTCCCTCCAGTTTGCGAGAGGGTCTCTGGGAAGGCCCAGGAACTCCACCCTCTTGACCAGCGGACCGTCTCTGGACATTCGAGCCCTCTTCCTCCAGTCGGCTGGCAACATCTGCCCCCCCTGCTAATTCTAGTTGCCCTTAATCTAGTGAGCAAATCCTTCGGTCCTGAGCGTCGGGGCTGCGGTGGTGCCTGGGGAAGAGGCGGCCCTCCAGGACAGCTGCTTCTGTGACACCCCCCCCCGCTTTCCCCAGGGAGGGGCACACACATCGGTTCTCATGTGACTCTTTGATTCCCAAGTGGCAGGTTTTGTTGAAGTAGTTTCGTGACGTGGTGATTTCAGAGTCTTTGTTTCCCCCCCCCCCCCAATCCTGGGATGGCGCTGCACTTGCGGAAGAGACGGGAGCTGAGCGCCCCCCAGCACTGGGACCTGGAAGCCTTTTGCCCCCCTAGAGAATATTCCCCCCTGGGGTCCCTCTCTGGCCGCCTGGGCGTGGCTGCTGGACCGCCGTTTCCCCCATCACCTTGTGGTCTCCTCTCCTGCCCCCAACCCTGGCCTGAGGCGGCCACTGCCCCTGCTGCTTTGGGGCTGTGCCTCCCGGAGCTCAGAAACACTGGCAGCCGCTCTGAGAGTGGGGGGGGGTCCCTCCCTCTTTCAGCCTCCTCCTTTCCGGGGCCGTCTGAATTGGGGCTTGTGCCTCTAGAGGAGGCGCTGGACTCCCCTTCGGACAGTCCTGGGAGCCAGCGGGAGGGGAGCCCCCCCCCCCCTCGGTAGCCATGTCGGAGGGGCGGTCAGGGGCGGCTTTCCCCCATTCCTTGCCGGCCGGTTCATTCCTTGCCTTAAGTGCAGTAAGCATGGCTGCCCGGCTGCGGCCAGAGGGGTCGAGCCGGGGGGGGGGGGGTGTTTTCGGGTTGGCGATCCCTGGGCACAGGAGGCAGAATTAAAGTGGGGCTGGAATGTCCCCGGCCAGCAGCCAGGCCAAGTCCCTGGGGATCCGGCCACATCCCCCCCCCTCGAGGCACGCGGGTGCGGAGTAATCCTACCCCCTCCAAAACGCAGAGCGCGACAACAGAGAGAACGATTGTGTGGCTAAGAGGATCTGCCCCAGCCCCCGCGTGGCTCCCGGCCCCACTCCTGCTTAAAAGATTTGGGCTTAGCCCTGAGGGTCTCTGGTGTGTGGGGGGTGCATCTCTGGGAACAGATGGTGGCATTTCATAGATGGGGGGGTGGGGGGAGAACCAAAACGACTCTGGTAGGGAAAGGCAGGAATTTGCATTCCAACACAAAAACAAGGCAGGTGCAGGACCCTCCCCCCCTTTCCGTGTCCTGCGCTGGAGCTGACCCAGTGTGCCCCCACCTCCGCTGCAGCTGAGCCTCCGGTAGGGCCCCCTGCTCCCCCTCCCCACTTTCCTGCCAAGGAGGGCTGGCAATGCAGCTGCTCTTGGGTGGGTGGGTGTGCGTGAGCCAGGCGCCATGTTCCGTGTTCCAGAATCCCCAGCCCTGGAAGGGGCTTGAGGCCGGGGCTCCGAGCCAGGCAGCCAGCCAAGTGCAGAGGCACACAGAGCAGGGCTTGCTTTGCCTGCTGTGGTGGTCGAAGCCCCCCCCCCCCCTTTTAGCATGCTCTTGTTTTTCTCCCTTTTCTGCCGAACCCTGAGCCGTCCAGCTGGGCCCCCCTGCTCTGTCCTCCCGGCATCCGCTCCGTAGAGGGTAGGTTAGACCACCCCCTTTTTTTCCTTTACTGTGAGTTGTGCCTTTTCTGGTCTCCCAACCTTCCAATACAGGCCTATTGGAATCAATAAAACCATAGACAGAAGAGCAACGTGGCTGGGCTTTTATTCCGAGGGATTCAACCTCCTCTCTCGCATTGAATCAACTCCAGTGGCAGCTGGGAAGTCATCTATGTAGCCCCCACGGCGTTCCCCTCCCCACACCTTTGGAAGGCCTCCCAACTACTCCCCTCCTCTGGATGCTACACACGCGCACACAGCCTCTTCTCTCAAAATCTCTTCCTCTCTGCAGAACAATGGGGGGGGGGGGCACAGTACTCTCTATGGGCAATCTCCCTGCCTGACACGCAGCCCCTCCTCCATCGCAGAGGTTTCCACGGAGGGGTTGGTTCATCTAAGCATCAGAAAAGCCACTTGGGGAGGACCCTGGAGGCCGTCTAGTCCATCCCCTGGTCAAGCAGGAGGCCCCCTGCCCGGGGTGGCAAACCTTTTTTGGTTCGTGTGCCGGAGGTTGTTGTGCTTTCTGGTAGAACTTTAGCTATTAAAAACAACTCTTACTAAATGCAGCATTTCATAAACAAAGAAACTCCATTTTTATTCTCTTCACTCTGTATTCAAAATGCAATTCAGACTAGCACATTCCTTTTCTCCCGTTATCTCTCTCAATTCCATTCCACATGCATTCCTCCCAGCCTCCTCTGTCTCCCAAGATTTATGTACTCAGCATGATTCAAAAACAGCAGGAATGACTAAAATAACACAGAATGAACCTACTCGCTCTGGAGCTGAATGGAAACACATTTCATTTTAGCTCTACAACATTGAAACTCCACCCTTCTCCCCACTGGCCCCCTGACGTACCAATACATCACTCCAGTATTTAACCCATTTCCTTGGGGGAAAGATCAAAAGCAACGTGAGAAAATATTATTTTACTGAAGTAGTAGTAGATCCTTGGAACAAACTTCCAGCAGACATGGTTGGTCAATCCACAGTCACTGAATTTAAACATGCCTGGGATAAACATATATCCATTGTAAGATAAAACACAGGAAATAGTATAAGGGCAGACTAGATGGACCAGGAGACCAGTCTTCTATGTTTCTAATATCTTTTTCCTAACACCTGTTCCTTGCGTTTTTGGACCCTTCTGAATTGAGGATTGACCCAGTGAGCGTCTTCTGGCCTCCCACCTGTTCTAATGCCTGTGACCAGGGCCTACCACTAAGTCATAAACACTATCTGCATCAGAGTCCTCAAGTTCTTCTCCTCCAACTGACCAGGAGAATGTACAACAGGTGGGGGTGGGGGGGTGCTAGCATGCGCGAACAAGCCCACATCCCTCCCCCACGCATGCGCACAGGCCTTTCTGAAGTCTGGTAGGTGGAGGCCAAGCCGGAGGTGCGGGAAAACATACTTCCGCTTTGCCCCTTGTGCTGTTTTTTTGCACTCCTGGGCGTCAGGAAGCTTCCCTGAACCCTCCACGGTGCAGAAAATGGCACAAGGGGCAAAGCGGAAGTGCATTTTCCTGAGCTTCCGATTTGTCCGTTGCAGGATGATGATGATTGGCGGGCCCCAGGGGAAGAGCCTTCTCTGTGGTGGCCCCAACTCTCTGGAACCAACTCCCCCCAGAGATTAGGACTGCCCCTACTCTCCTTGCCTTTCGTAAGCTCCTTAAAACCCACCTTTGTCGTCAGGCATGGGGGAACTGAGACATCTCCCCTGGGCGTATACAATTTATGCATGGTATGTTTGTGTGTATGTTTGCTTAGTAAATGGGTTTTTTAAAAATATTTTAAACTATAATTTAGATTTGTCATGAATTGTTGTACTCTGTTGTGAGCCGCCCCAAGTCTGCGGAGAGGGGCGGCATACAAATCTAAATAATAAATAAATAAATAAATATTATTCTTTTGCCTCCGGGGCTTCAGGGAAGGCGAAGTGGCCTTTACCAAGGCTGAAAAGCCAGCTGGCCATGGTGAAGTCCACAGGTTTGCCCCCATTTCAGACTAAAGGTGCCTGACCCCTTCGAACCTTTCAGGACTTCTGTTGCCGACCTGCCCCACTAATCGTTCCAGGGGTGGGGGGGCTTTCTCTTCTGATTAGACTCCGGTCCAGGCCGGCCCCCTCCTTCGGGTGGCAGCTGCCGAGAGACCGGGAGGGGGCTATGCGGCCCCCCCCGGCCCTTTCTGTGGGTCACATGCCCAGGTCCCGCGACTCTTCCCGGAGCCTCGTTTTGTGCTTCTACTGCGGGGCCCCATGTTCCCCCTGGAGGCCCCCCCTCGCCTCTGATGGCTCCCGCAGCCGGTGCTCCCCCCCTTTTATCTGCCCCCGGGGGGGCGTGTCTTCCGCAGACGGGGGGCGGCAGCCGCCTGCGTCACGTGCCCCGGGGAGGCTTCGCTTGCACGGGCCGCTTCCAGCCGGGGGTCCGGACGGGCTCTAAGGGCCCCGAGGCAGGAGGCGGATGGACCGAGTGGCTCCGCGGGCTCCGGTCTCCTCCACGCCCGAGAGGCCGCCGGGGACCCTCCGAAGGCGGAAGCGGCGCCCAGACCGGCATCCCTCCACACTCTCGGCCGCCATGCGCATGCGCCAAGCTCCCCGGGGGGGGGGGAAGAGGGCGGAGGCGGGGCCGCCTTGAATCTGCGCATGCGCCCTGGCAGCCAATGGGCGCGCGTGACGTCGCGCGCGGGCGAGGAGCCGGCCCGGTGCTGCCCGCCGCTCTCATCCGGCTTCCCCGCGTCGGGCGAGATGGAGGCGGCGGCGGTGGCAGCGCGGCGTCTCTGGTGAGGAGGAGGAGGAGGAGGAGGAGCGCGTCTCCCGCCCCCGCCCGCCCGCCCCCTCCGCCGGGGTTGATGCGTGTGTGTCCCCCCCGCCCCCCCGCAGGCTGCACCTGGTCACCTGGAACGTGGGCGCCGCGCATCCCCCCGGCGAGGTGGCCGCCCTGCTCCGCCTCGACGCCCCGGAGCCGCCCGTGGACCTCTACGCCGTCGGGTGAGTGGGGGGGGGGGGGGCTCGGAGGGAGGGAGGGAGTGTGGGGGGTCCTGGTGCCTGACCCGGGCCCCTTCTTCGCAGCCTGCAGGAGGTGAACTCGCGGCTGCTGAGCTTCCTCTCAGACCTGGCCTTCGAGGACCCCTGGACGGCCTCCCTGACGGCGGCGCTGGCCCCGCGGGGCTACGTCCGGGTAAGCGCCCTCCCCCCCGCCGGCCCCCCTCCTCCTCCGGGACTCCTCCGGCCCTTTGCGGGGGGGGGGGGGCGGGAGCGGGAAGAGCTCGGGGAAGCAGAGCCCGGGGGGGGGGGGCTGCGGCCCTCGGACCCTCCTGCCTGTGACCCGGGAGGAGAGGGGGGGTTGGAGCCCGGGCCCCGTCCTGTGCCTGGGGGGAGGGGGGTCCTGCGCAGCCCTTTCAGCCCAAAGCTGGAGAGCTTGTGTCCACCCCCCTCCGGGCATCGGTCAGCCTCTTCCGGTCAGTGGCAGGAGCGCTGCTGATGGCCGCCCCCCTCGCTCGCCAGGTGTCTTCCGTCCGCATGCAGGGCCTCCTCCTGCTCCTCTTCGCCAAGCAAGCCCACCTGCCCTTCATCCGGGGAGTGCGGAGCCAGTTTACCCGCACGGGCCTGCACGGCTACTGGGTGAGCTGCCCCACAGGGACCTTGCCAGGCCTCCGGTCGGTTAAAGCCGCAGCAGGTACAGTCAATGCAGGGAAAGCAGCGAGGCCGGATTCTGCTGCTGCGGCCAAGCCCCTGCCCACCCACCCACGCAGCAGGCGTTGTCCCCTTTGCCCTGCGCGTCTCCATCCTTCTCACGGAGGAGGCAGGCAGACAAGTCTCATCAATAATCATAACAATCATAATCACCTCCACACCGCGGTCAGGAGGGACGCAGGAAATAAGCAGAGTTTAGTTTGTAGTGCTAACTGGGAACACACCTGCAAAGGTCTCCGGCGATGGGGGTCCTCAGGCAGGGAGTCGCTTCGGGGCAGCCCGGGGGGGGGGGTCCCACGGAGGACAATCCCTGTGGAACCTCCAAGGCAGAAGCGCCTGAGAGCCGCTGGGGACGGGGTCAGGCTGCCTCCACTTTGCCCAGCAGAAGCCCCGGCTGACTTCCAGGGGGATTCGCTGGTGCTGGGGGGGGCGTCTCCGGCTGGAGAGGCCCCTGGACGCCCCAATGATCGGCGTGTGGCGCAACCTGACACCCGCGAATCCGGATTTTTGGCCCCAGGGCGACTGTCCACAAAGGGAGGAAGAAAGGCCGCAGCCGAGGGGGTCGCGCCCTGGCCCCTCCCGGTGTGCAGTCCTTTCCTGCGACGGCGGGAAGGCCGGATGTCTCTGTTGCTAAGCGAGGCCCCTGCGCCCCATGTTGAGATCTCTTTTACTCTAGGTGTTAAGACTGCTGCAGTTGTAGCCACGTGGTCACGGAGCGAATCTGGCTTCCCTCTTTGGCCTGGCCAGGTTGCAGATGTGGGCGAGGGGGGATGGGGGGAAGGATGCTGCAACTGACCTATGGACAAAATGCATCAGAAAACGCATCCCACGGAGCCTTTTGGGTGTGTGTGCGTGCGTGTGTGTGTGTGTAGGCAACCCCGGCCTCTGGCCTCTTGTCTCGCAGGGCAACAAGGGAGGGGTCTCCACCCGCCTGTCTCTGTACGGCCACTCGGTCTGTTTCCTAAACTGCCACCTGCCGGCCCACCAGGAGAACACCAAGCAGCGCCTGGACGACTTCGAGCACATCCTGGAGATGCAGCAGTTTGAAGAGGAGGAATTCCCCTCCGCCCTGGACCATGAGTGAGTGGCCCCTCAGAGGGCCCTGCTGCCCAGCCCAGAGAGGCTGGGAGTCCGGCCAGCGGTCCCCACGCAAACGGTGCCCTCCCCCCAGCCCCCTTCATCTCATGGGGGGGTGGCAGGGACGGAGGAGCTGGGGCAAAAAAAATCAGGAGAGAAATAGGTGAGGGTTAACAAGGAGAGGCCTTTCCCAGAGGTCCAGAGAGGGTGGACGGCTGCCTTCTCGGCCACTTGGTTGCCCTCCGGAGGTGAAGAGCAAGGGGCAGTTCTAAAAACCCAACAGAGCAGTTTTGCCTGCATTTTATCCAATTTAGCCAATTCAGAATGGCTTCCCAATGGTTCTAGCCAGATCCGAGGGCCCAGTCTAGTGCCTCGGACATCCCTCGTAGCCTGAGCGAAGGAGGGGATTGCTGGTGGGGGAAAGGGAGGGGGGGCTGGTGGTGGTGAAAGCCGCCTCGGTAACTGCCTTTTGGAAGGGCTAGCTGCCCTGACCGCCTGCTTGGAGGGAATCCTGCCGTGGCGGAGGGGGGAGGTGGGGGGGGTTGCTTTTGGCAGAAGCCGTCCCTCCCCCGCTGCTGTCTGCCTCCTCCCAGGCTCCTCTTCTGGTTTGGCGATCTGAACTTCCGGATCGAGGACTATGGGCTGCACTTTATCCGGGAATCCATCAGCAGCAGTCGCTTCAGCCTCCTCTGGGAGAAGGACCAGGTACCTCCGCCTCCCTCCCCTTGGGACTCCCAGGCCCCTCGGCCTTTGAATGGGGAGGGGTGGCTGGTTTCACACCCTGACCCTGCCTGGCCAGTCCCCCCCCCTCCCAGAGGAGACCATGGGATTCCAGCAGACATCCAGGAGATGGGAGACAGATAAAGCATCTAAAATAGCATTTACTTCAGAATAGTACGGCCAACACAATAAGGATAATACAAGCCTGTCTTTGTGTTACGTATGGGACATACTTTACAGCTTTCAAACCCATCAAACTGTCACAGAGCTTCAGTCCATAGTCTCAGTGAATCGGCAGAGAGAGCGGATCATGATTTCTGGCTCCCCCTTATGGCCATTGGCAACATTACCTCTTAATGCTATAGTGCTTTAATACAAACAGACTCTCATTCTTAGCTTCTTTGTATATTGCAAACCCAACGGCCTTGTGCAGGCAGCTGCTGCCCAGGCTTTCTCTCTCTCCTGGGAAATGAAGGGGGGGGTGCTCCTGCGCTTGACCTGCAGCACCGAACGGCTCTTGCTTCCCAATCCCAGCTAAACATGGCCCGGAAGAAGATTTTCTTCCTCCAGGAGTTCTCGGAAGGCCCCCTGAAGTTCAAACCCACCTACAAGTTTGACCTGCACTCGGATGAGTACGACACCAGGTAACTGCGGAGGTGTTGGGGGGGGGGGCTTCGGACCAAGGTGTCTCTTAAGCCGGAATTTGGCCGGGCAGAGAAAGCCAGAGAAATCACCGGAGCTTCCCAAGCAGAAGCCGGACGTTTTATAGGGGGCTTGGGGCCCCTCTGCCCTTCTCTACTGGCAGGGCCGAGGAGGCGCCGCGTGGGTCTGGCTCAGGACTGCCGCGGCTGGGGAGTTGTGGGAAGTCATAGGCCTTTGGGCCGCCTGCTGACTCCCCTCTCCCAACTGGGCGGTTGCTGGGATGGGGTGATGACCCAGGCCTTGGACCCACCTCAGGCGTAGAGGGGGCAGTGGCGGCCCTCCGCTCGCTCTCTGTGGGCTGCATGGCAGACACACACACACACACGAGAGACAGCGGCCACAAAGAACAGCAGCAGCTCAAAGTTGACGGAGGTGCCTGTCACGCACACACAAAGCAGCTGCTGCTCGTCCGGCCCAAAGGGCCCAGCCGGCTGGAACGAGGCCGCAGCAGCTTCCTTGTGTGTCTGTGGCCAAAGGGCTGCTGGGGGGCTTTTGTATGCCCACCGGGGGGAGGGGGGCTTCGGTTTCCTGGCTGAGTGCAGCTCTGACCACAAAGAGGCTGCAGGTCCCCAGCCCAGCTTCTCCTTCAGCTCCGAGGGGAGGGGTTGGGGGGCGTGTCCCCTTGAGCTGTCCCCCCCCTCGTTTGTTTCTGCAGTGAGAAGAGACGGAAGCCCGCCTGGACCGACCGGATCCTCTGGAGGGTGAAAAGCCCCCCGTGCTCCCAGCTGAAGGAGGTGCCCTGCGAGGGAGGGGGGGTCTCCCTGTCCCTGGGCAGCTACACCAGCCACATGGACTACGCCATCAGCGACCACAAGCCGGTCACCGGCACCTTTGAGCTGAAGGTAGCGGCCTCTGGAGGGGGGATGGGGGGCGATCCCAGCTGCCCCTTAGCCCCCCCCCCAGCACCCGGTGTCCACAGGCAGGCCCCTCCCACCGGGGCCATCTGGCTCCTGAAGCCAAGCAGGGCCCCCTCCTGCCCTTAACTTGGGCCTGGGGCTGCTGCGGGGTCTCCGAGGGGCCCCCCTGGAAGCCTCCGGCCAGGAGCAGTGTCCGAGCAGGAGGCTCCACACTCCCTCCAGGCCAAGGAGTGGCTGGCTTCACCAGCAGGCCTGCAGCTGTGGGACCCCAGGGCTTCTGTGGGTTGCGGGCAGCGTCTCTGTCTCTGGAGAATCTGACCTTCCTCACCTTTGCCAAGAGGCAGCCCCCCCTCAGCAGGGGAAAAGGCAACCCCGACACTCACGTGCCTTCTTGGCAGAGGGAGTGCCACCCCCGGAAGGGCCCTGCTCCCCAAGGGGAGGGGCTGGCCCTGTTCGGGATGAGCCTCTGGGCAGAGAGGAGCTGCTGGCCCAAACCCTCCAGGAGCTGAAGCTCAGATTCAATCCCAGTTTGTTCCTGGTCCTGGTTTACAGGGGCAGCTCTTGGCCTGGCAGAAGGGCCTTGGTGGCCCCGAGTCCGAGAGAGGCCAGGGGGAGGGGGGCCGGGGGTGGGGCGCTCCCTGGCTTCCCTCACGCGGGGTGGGCGTCTCTGTGGGTGCAGGTGCAGCCGCTGCAGTCGGAGCCCCTGGTGGTGCTCTTTCCGGTGGGCGGCTGGAGTGCCGAGCAGGACGCCACCGTCAGCTACGTCACCGCCCCGGAGTTCCCCAGCAGCGCCTGGGACTGGATTGGGCTCTACAGGGTAATGGGGGAGGGGGGCTCTCCCGCGGCCCTCCCTGGTGGAGGCTGCAACGCCCACCCACCCCACCCCACCGTGGGGCTCTTGCAAGAAGGGGAGCGAGCTGGCTGCCTCGGAGGAGAAAGACCCCATGCACGCACGCACAAACGGGGTGGGAAAGGCTCCCGCCTGCCCAGAGGACGATGGGCTCCGCCTGGCCCGGTGGCGGCTTCTCCCTCAGCCTCCCCCCCCCCTCCCTCCCCGGGCAGACAGGGGGCCCCTGTAGGCTCCTCGGGCAGCTCTTCCTCCTCCTCCCGGCAGACGTCCTTCGGACACGTGAATGACTACGTGGCCTACATCTGGGTGCAGGACAACGAGATCTCCTCTGAGGACCGGACAAAGCAGGTGACGGGCGGGTCCCTCGGCTCAGCTCAGCCGCGTTGTGCTGCTCCCCTCAAAGGCTGACGGCCGCTTCCTTGCTTGCAGGTCTTCCTGGGGGCCGAGGGCCTCCCACAAGCAGGGGGAGAATTCCTCCTGGGGTACTACAGCAACGTCCTGCAGTCCCTCGTGGGCCTCAGCCGGCCGGTCCAGGTGAGGGCGGCTGCTGCTCTTGAAGGGGGGGGGGCCTCTGGGATGTCACAGCAGGTGGCTCTTGTGCTGGTGGGGGTGGGGCCCTCCAGAAGCGCCTCCCGAAAGAGGATTTATCCCCCACCTTTGGGGTCTGGCCTGGATTGACTCTGCAGGACACCTGGGCCCCATGGCAAGGGGAGCCCCCCCGAACCCTGTGGGGGCACCTTCCGTCTTTGCTTCCTTTCTGGGGCAGAGCTGGAGGTCTGTCTCCCTTTCCAGGTGCAGCCGAAGCCAGCCGAGCCGCAGGGGGAGTGGGCCGAGGCCAGCAGCAGCGCCGAATGCCTTCCTTGCGAGAGGCCGCCCTGTGACTTCTGAGATGCCCCCCCTCCAGCCTCCCCACACGCATTGTGAGGCGCCCCGGCCTCCGGAGCAGAGCCTGCCCGGGCTTGCCGCCCCTCTGACCAGCCCTGCCTCCCTTCGGCCCAGGAGAGCCCGGACAGAGCCCCTTTCCCAGGAGGCCGAGTGCCGCTGCCCCGTTTCCCTAGCGCCTCTTAGGACCTCTGCGCTTCACTGCAACGTTAAGGAGTCGCTGATGGCATTTATTTGAAAACTGGGCTTGTAGGAGTTTTTTGAAATGTAAACGTTTTAGCACTGAAATACATTTTATCGTAGCTGGGAAGAAAACCCAAAGGCTACTGTCCTTTGACCGTTTGTCTTGAAATGCGGCAAATTCCTCCAAACCCTGGACGACAGACGGAGCGCTTGCCCCCACAAGCAGGGGGGTCGTGGGGCCCCTCGGCTTTGGAGGCGGGCCCAGGTGGGGCTCGTGCTGCTGCAGGACTCTGGCTTGGTGGGCTTACGTGGGCTTTTGAAGTCGGAGAGAGCTGCAGCTCCAATGGTAACAGACCGAGATCTCTCGCAGGCGCTGGGGTTGGGGCAGGAATTGGCTGACCTGCATCGGGGCACCCTCTTTTTCCTGCCTAAGTGCAGCACCTTGCTTCTCTCACCCTTGACGTGTGTCTTAGTGGATTGGGCCCAATTCTCAAGCCTGTCAAGATGCTTCTGGATTCTGAGCCTATCTTCTTGCAGAATTCCCCCCAACTCCACTGTTTTCTCTGCCACCTGCTGATGCGTTCTCCTTCTGTCCCCTCAGCTACAACATTTATGAAGGTATTGAAGAGTAATGGGCCTAAGGCAGTAAGACCCCACTGCCCACTTCCCTCCATATAGACGCATTTCCCCCACTGAGAACCATATGCTGAGTGCGGTTGGTCAGCCACTGACCAGTCCATCCAGGGATGATGCCATCTGTCCCCTGTTGTTCCATCTTATCAAGATGTAGCCTGTGGTTTACTTTGTCAAATGCCTTAGTGAAGTTTGATGTTCACGGCATTCGCCCGATGTGCTAATTCAGTCCAATTATCAAAGAAGGCAATAATGTTTATTTGACATGAGCTGCTTTTAACGAACGCACGCTGGCTTCCAGGAATTGCTCTATCTTTTCTAGGATCCTCCCAAGTATTTGGGGCAGGTTTCTCAGCCTCTAGATTCTTAGATCTCCTTTTTATCCCTTTTTTGGGGGGCTGGATCCCCATCCGCTCTTTTCCAGCTCCGAGCGATTTGGTCCACTGGCTCCCTCAAGAGCCTGGCCTGCAAATGCTCCCCCAAAGCAGAACGGGAGGGGCCGCCTTGCCTTGCCAAGCCTTCACCTCCCTTGCTCTGTCTCCCAGGGGGCATTAAGCAGTTCTGCTTTTTTCTTGTTACCTGTCATCCTCTGGACCGGTCATTTCTTTGACTTTCCTCTGGGTGCTTATGTACTTGGGGGAAAAAAACCCACCTTATTTTTGGCATTTGTTGCTCTTTCCGAACTTTAACGTTCTTGACTTGGTCTTTGCAGATCTGGCCTATTTGCTGCTATTCTGTTCCAGTTACAAATCCCACTTTCCAAAGTCCATATTTGTCCTTTTTCTGCCAGCTGTTAGTCTCATCAGGCGTGCCTTGTTTTTGTCCCTGTTTGGCACTTCATTGTCTTGCTTTGAAGGGTTTTCCCTGCAGTGTGTCCTGCTCTGGAGGGGCAGTGTTCACCTGACAGGCAAGGGAGCCCACCCCCCAGGCCTCCCCCTCCTCAAAGGGAGGGGCAAGTGATGAGCTGGCAGACGAGCTGACGGCCTCCACAGGTTGCCCCGTGAGCCTTGAAGAAGTAAATGGAGCTAAAGTCTCTGCAGCCCACCTGACACCCCCCCTCCCCGCCCCACCCCCACTGCCAGTTTGTGCAGTTACCAGGCCAATCCGAAGGGGGGCCACTCCCCACCCCCAGGGAAGATGCCCTGCAGCCTTGGTGTTCCTGGCACTCTTCTCCCTGACCGCTGGGACTGCACGACCACGTGTCCTCTGACCTCCCTACTAGGTGAGGAGGCTGTGCTGACCTCTCAAAGAAAGTGACTCCTCTCTCTCTCTCTCTCTCTCCCCCCCTTTCTCTCCCTCACACACTGCAAGCCAAGCCTCTGTGTGTGTGTGTGTGTGTGTGTGTGTGTGTATTTCTGAGGCATGGACCGTGTGTTCTCCCCCCTCGGTTGAGCCCTCTTCATCTTTTCCAGCCCCTCCATTCACACCGTTCAACTTGCAATCGCTATTCCAAGCCGGGTTTTATAATAAGTCCATTTTCCACTTCTGCATCTTCTTCGCAACCAGACAGGTGTCATTTCTTCTTGAAACTGGTAATAACTTCAGAATTGGAACTCGGGGCCAGTACAATTCACCTCAAAGGGTCCCCGGAAGAGCTGCCCTCCCCTCCACCCAATCAGGCCCCTGGCTGGGAGGGGGAGGGGCTACACTGCCTCCAAGGAGCCCCCGCCCCAGTTAAAAGCAGGTGCAGCTGATCTCCAGGCTGGGGGGTCCAGGGCTTGTGGTTGGGATGCCCTGCCCCTCCTGTATGTTTTATTTATTATTTAGATTTGTATGCCGCCCCTCTCTGCTGTATTTCCAGAGCGCAAAGGCCTGCCTGCAGGGGGCGCTTCTGGTTGCATCCGCACAACTTCTTGCCCCAAAGCAGCCGAGAAACCCACCTCCCTCGTGCTCTGCTCCCACCCTCCGGCTGCTGCCCCTTGGGAGGGAGGGTCTCGCCAGGGGCCACTCCTGCTTTTATCACTCGGCCCTGGGACCGGTTTCCCTTGTGGCTTCCGAGAGTTTAGTGCACATTTCCCCCCTCATTTTTTAGAATAAGGTTTTCAGCTTTCGTGTTTGTGGGCCCTCCTGCCTTGGGTCCCAGCCTTTTCCCTCCTGAGCAAACGGCGGCTCAGTTGCAGGAGCCCAGTTGGCGAAGAAGTGAGTGGCAGGCCCCTCCCTTGTCCCCTGCCTCCTATGGACCCTCCCCTCTTCCTCCCCCCCCTCCGTGTGGCATTAGCTGAGGGGGCAGAGCTGCCCCTCTTAAAAGCTCCTCCCTGCTCCCCCCATGCTCTTGTGGATGCTTCCCTCATCCATGGAGGGGAGGGGCCAGGTTAGGACCTCCCCTCCCTTATCCAAATGACAGTGTCCGTAAGGGGCTCCAAGCCCCCCCCATTGCTCTTGGCTGGGAAGCAGGAAGAGTCCCCTGGGGCCGTCCATCCCCTGGCGAGGCCCTTCCCCTCAGTCCCCTTGCTGCAGGTGGTGGGGGAGCTCCAGCCAAGCACACCAGGAGCATGACTGAACACGCATGAACATGTTAATGTGGTAAAAAGAGATTTCCAATGTCTAAGCATGGAGCTGGGCAGAATAACTGATTCAGTGACTTTCTCAGAGGTGTTACCGGTTTGTGGCCAGGAGGGTAAAACAAGTTGTATCAGAGAGTTTAATGTGTGGTTAAGGCAGTGGTGTAAAGCTGAAGGTTTTGGCTATGTAAGTCATGATGTCAGTAGGTGGTCTAATAGGGAGTTGTTTAAGAGGGATGGTTTGCATCCATCATACAGAGGTATCCAGGTGCTTGATGAGTTCAGGACTTTTTTGGACAGGCATTTAAACTAGGTAAAGGGGACAGAGATGTAACTGATGTGGGTGATTTCTGTCCCCGACCAATGAGGATAAATCGGTTTTTGGAAGCTTATGAAAAGGGAGCTGCAAATAAAATAGATGTAGTTGTTGATGATAAGGGGCAAACTAATAATGAAAATAATGTTGTTCGGGTAATGTGCACGAATGCTCGAAGCTTGAGAAACAAGCTCTGTGAGCTAATGGCCATAATATCTAGAGATAATTTGGATCTGGTTGCCATAACTGAGACGTGGTTTAAGGATTCTAATGAATGGGAAATATCCATACCAGGATATACACTGTATAGGAAGGATAGAATAGAGAGAAGGGGAGGTGGAGTAGCCATTTATGTTAAAGAAAGTCTAAAAACAATACTAATTCAAAATACATGTAAAGATCTGGAGACCCTCTGGATTTGCATGCAAAATAAAGACGGTTCTGTCATTAGAATTGGGGTGATCTATAGGCCTCCAGGGCAATCCGAGGAATATGACAACAAGATGGTGGATGAAATTACCCAAATGGCAGTAAAGGGAGATATTGTGGTTATGGGTGATTTCAACATGCCTGATGTTGACTGGAATATCCCCAGTGCCCTTACATGCAAAAGTAAGAATATAGTAGAGGCCTTTACAGGAGCAGCTCTGGCACAGTTGGTTAAGACACCAACTAGAGGGGAGAATATTCTAGATTTAGTCTTTACAAATGGGAATTGGGTTTCAGAGGTCAAGGTGGGAGAAAATTTAGGTTGCAGTGACCATCTATGTTTGTGATTTGATGTAAAAACTGATTGTGAGCAATCCTATATTGCAACCAAAGTATTGGATTTCAGAAAAACAAATTTTAATGCAATGGGGGAATATTTAAATAATGAATTAAAGGGGAGGGATAAAATGGCAGGAGCGAGCACCCAGTGGACTGTATTAAAAAAGGCCATCTTAAAAGCCCCTGGACTGTATGTAAGGCAAATAACTAAAGGTAAGATGAAGAGGAAACCACTATGGTTTAGCAATGATGTAAGGGCTATAGTCAATGAAAAAAAGGCTGCCTATAAGAGGTATAAAGAGTCTGGAAGTATAGCTGATAGGTGTATAAAATGAGACAGAAGGAGGTGAAACAGATAATATATGCTGCTAAAGCCTCAAAAGAGGAAGAAATTGCCAAATCTGTAAAGAAGGGGGATAAAACCTTCTTCGGGTATATTAGTGATAGGAAGAAGAAAAACTGCGGCATCA
Organism: Erythrolamprus reginae; assembly: GCF_031021105.1. Classification (NCBI taxonomy): domain Eukaryota; kingdom Metazoa; phylum Chordata; class Lepidosauria; order Squamata; family Dipsadidae; genus Erythrolamprus; species Erythrolamprus reginae. Next base: position 426,375,872 of record NC_091950.1, read on the forward strand.
CGAAGCTTAGTACAGGGAATAATACATGCATTGATGGGAATAAGGAGATCGCTGACCATTTCAATAGCTACTTCTGTTCAGTTTTCTCAAAAGACACTTTACAATATAATACTATGGAGGGATATAGCATTGCTTCCAGCTGTACGGATTCAGCTCCAGTGATCTTAGAAGCCAATGTCTTAGAAGAACTTGAACGATTAAAGATAAATAAGGCAATGGGTCCAGATGGCATCCACCCCAGAGTTCTTAAAGAACTCAGATCTGTCATTGCTACCCCCCCTGACTGATTTGTTTAACCAATCCCTGTTAACAGGAGATGTTCCTGAGGATTGGAGAATGGCCAGTGTTGTGCCTATCCACAAGAAGGGCAGTAGAGAAGAAGCTGGTAACTACAGGCCAGTTAGCTTGACATCAGTTATAGTCAAAATGGTGGAGACTCTACTCAAAAAGAGGATAAATCAGCACCTAAAAAACAATAACTTATTGGACCCAAATCAGCATGGCTTTACTGAAGGCAAATCATGTCAGACTAATCTCATTGATTTCTTTGACTATGTCACAAAGGTGTTGGATCAAGGTGGTGCCGTGGATATTGCCTACCTGGACTTCAGCAAAGCCTTTGATACGGTTCCACATAAAGAGCCGATAGATAAATTAGTGAAGATTGGACTTAATCCCTGGATAGTTCAATGGATTTGCAGCTGGCTGAAGCATAGACATCAGAGAGTTATTGTGAATGGCGAGTATTCTGAGCAGAGACAGGTTACAAGCGGTGTGCCACAAGGGTCTGTTCTGGGTCCTATTCTTTTTAATATGTTTGTGAGTGACATAGGGCAGCGTTTCCCAACCGGTGTGCCGCGGCACACTAGTGTGCCGCAAGACACGGCCAGGTGTGCCGCGAATCTCCAGCTGGGCGGGGCGCTGGTGGTGCCGACCTGGAGCTCCCGCTCGCAGCTGTCCCCCGGCTCCTGCTCGATGCCGCGGTTTTCGGCGCTCTCCTGCTGGGCCCCAAAGAAGGAAGGCAGGAAGAAGGAGAGCTTCATTCTTCATGCCTTTTTCCTACCTTCCTTCTTTGGGGCCCAGCAGGAGAGCGCCAGAAACCGCGGCATCAGGCAGGAGCCGGGGAGCAGCTGCGAGTGGGAGCCCCAGGACGGAGGCACCAGCAGCGCCCCGCCCAGCTGGAGCTTCCCTGGCGTCGACGGCAAGTGTCCTTTGGGGCCCGGCGGCAGGGCTCTGGCGGTGGGAGTGGAGGGGGGTGGCTGCAGCGGCCGCAGGCAGTCGCGGGGAGATGGTGGCGGCGAGAGGGAGCTCCAGGCGGCGTTGAGAGGGAGCTCTCTCTCTCTCAGCTGACTGCAAGCAGGAGCCCTGATGGTGGCGGTTGGACGTGCTGCTGGACGCCGTACATGGCGCTGCGGGCCTGGCATATACGGCGTAAAGCAGCACGTCCAGCTGCCGCCGTCAGGGCTCCCGCTTGCAGTCAGCTGAGAGGGAGAGAGAGAGAGAGAGAAAGAGAGACATATAAGAGGCAGAGAGAGAGAGAAAGAGAAACACAGCAAGAGAGGCAGAGCAAGAAAGAGGCAGAGAAAGAGAGACAGCAAGAAAGAGACAGCAAGAGAGGCAGAGAAAGAGACAGAGCGAGAAAGAGACAGCAAGAGAGACAGTGAAAGAGAGAGCAAGAAAGAGAAAAAAGCAAGAGATAGCAAGAGAGACAGAGAGAGAGAGAGCAAGGGAGAGAGAAAGACATAGAGGAAGGGAATGAGGGAGAGAGAAAGAGAGCAAAAAAGAGGAAGAAAGAAAGAGGGATGGAGAGAGAAAGAAGGGAAGGAAGGAAAAGAGAGAAAGAGGGAGAAATAGAGTGAAAGGGAGGAAGAGAGAGGGGTTTTTTGTCCAAACTTTTCTTTAGCCCCCACCCACCCACCCCTTTCAATGTTCCCCAGGATTTTGAAAATATGAATAACGTGCCGCGGCTCAAAAAAGGTTGGGAAACACTGACATAGGGGAAGGTTTGGTAGGGAAGGTTTGCCTATTTGCCGATGACTCTAAAGTGTGCAATAGGGTTGATATTCCTGCAGGCATCTGTAATATGGCAAATGATTTAGCTTTACTAGATAAATGGTCAAAGCAATGGAAACTGCAGTTTAATGTTTCCAAATGTAAAATAATGCACTTGGGGAAAAGGAATCCTCAATCTGAGTATTGCATTGGCAGTTCTGTGTTAGCAAAAACTTCAGAAGAGAAGGATTTAGGGGTAGTGATTTCTGACAGTCTCAAAATGGGTGAGCAGTGTGTGTGGTCGGACGGTGGGAAAGGCAAGTAGGATGCTTGGCTGCATAGCTAGAGGTATAACAAGCAGGAAGAGGGAGATTGTGATCCCGCTATACAGTGGTACCTCGAGATACGAGTTTAATTCGTTCCGGACCTGGGCTCTTAAGTCGAGCAGCTCTTATCTCGAACGACTTTTCCCCATAGGAATTAATGTAAATAATTTTAATTGGTTCCAGCCCTCAAAAAACTCACAAAGTTAGTCTAAATTATGCAGAAAGACATGTTTTTAATGAAGAAATGTACATGTACATATAAATGAATAATGAAGTTTCTTTCACTTAACTTGTAAACTTTCTTAAACTTTTAAATTTACCTATGTTCAACTTCTCTGCCACCCAATCCTGTAGGACAGAGGTCCCCAACCCTTTTTGCACCAGGGACCGGCTTTAAGCGATCAAGAGAGGAATGGGTGAATGAATGGACGGAGGGTGGGAAGGAAGGAAGGAAAGAGGGAAGGGACAGGAACAGAGGAAGGAAGCAAGGAAACTTATGAAAGGGGAGAGTAAGAGAGGAATGAGTGAAGGGAGGGAGGGAGGGAAGAAGGTGGGAAGGAGAAAGAAGAAATAGAGGAAGGGAAGGTAAAAGAGAAAGAAAAAGAGCAAGAAAGAAAGAAAGAAAGGGGGAAGGGACAGGAACAGAGGAAGGAAGCAAGGAAACTTATGAAAGGGGAGAGTACGAGAGGAATGAGTGAAGGGAGGGAGGGAGGGAAGAAGGTGGGAAGGAGAAAGAAAAGAAGAAATAGAGGAAGGGAAGGTAAAAGAGAGAAAGAAAAAGAGCAAGAAAGAAAGCTGCAAGCACCCCCCCGAGCCCCCCAGGCCGGCTGCAACCTTTTAAAACACGCGCGCCGCTTCGCAGCTGTCTCCTGAAGCCAAACGCGGAAGTTAGCGTTTGGCTTCAGGAGACAGCTCCTTGGCGCTTGTATCTCGAATTTGGGCTTGTAAGTAGAACAAAAATATCTCTCCCCTCCCAGCTCTTATCTCGAGTTGCTCTTAAGTAGAGCAGCTCTTATGTCGGGGTTCCACTGTATAGAGCGCTGGTGAGACCACATTTGGAATACTGTGTTCAGTTCTGGAGACCTCGCCTACAAAAAGATATTGACAAAATTGAACGGGTCCAAAGACAGGCTACAAGAATGGTGGAAGGTCTTAAGTATAAAACGTATCAGGAAAGACTTAATGAACTCCATCTGTATAGTCTGGAGGACAGAAGGAAAAGGGGGGACATGATCGAAACATTTAAATATGTCAAAGGGTTAAATAAGGTCCAGGAGGGAAGTGTTTTTAATAGGAAAGTGAACACAAGAACAAGGGGACACAATCTGAAGTTAGTTGGGGGAATGATCAAAGGCAACATGAGAAAATATTATTTTACTGAAAGAGTAGTAGATCCTTGGAACAAACTTCCAGCAGACGTGGTTGGTAAATCCACAGTAACTGAATCTAAACATGCCTGGGATAAACATACAGTATATCCATAAAATACAAAAAATAGTATAAGGGCAGACTAGATGGATCATGAGGTCTTTTTCTGCCCTCAGTCTTCTATGTTTCTATGTAACATGTATGGCCACTATAGGAATCAAGCCTGCACAGCATTGCTCCTGAGGATGATGGGTCCCCAAGAGGGCCCAGGCCAGGAGCCCCCCCCCCCATATCTCCCCCACCCACCTGGGAGTCCGTCCCAGAGGTGCTTTTGCCAGAGGCAGCTGGGCTCCCTCCCTGGTTTCCCTTTGGAAAACCTTCCACCCCTCATCCACTGAGCAGCCCTCTCTCAAGGGGGGGGGGGTGAGGGATATGCCTATGTCTATTTGCCTTCTACTACAAGGGGGTCCTTCCAGGGGGGCTCCACGCCCGTTTGCACCTCTCGGGGGATCCTGAAGAGGCAGGTGGCCTCCACTGCGCTCTCAAAGGATGCAAACCCCCTGCAAAGGTGTGTAAACCTTTTCTCTTGAAAATATCTTCATTGGTTATTTGCATATAAAAAACAAACAAGGGAAATGGTCAGATACAAATACGGAAGCAAGCAAAACGAAAAGAGAAAAGGAAGGGGCGGGGTCAACTAATGTGTTGACTATCATTATTTACACAGACTTTAAACAAAACGGTCTGTTTTCCCTTCGCGCTCTGTCATTAGTGAAGGAAAACAACTTTAATGCGTATAAATCCCCCCATTTCCTCCCAAGAGTCAGAGCCCAGGAAGCGGCTTGGTTGAGAAGGGAAAAGTCTTCGAAGGACACACGAGGGCGGGGTAGGGGCGCCGCTTGCCTCTACCACCAGCCCCGCCCGGGACGACGGAGACTTTCCGCCTGGGAAATCCCGCCAAGGCCGCTGCAATGAAGGGGGACCCCCTCCCCGCCCCAGGAGCGCTTTTCTCGGCTCCGCTGCAGGCCGGACAAGCGCGGCTCGGCGGCTCGGCGGCTCGGCTGGTGGGTCCTTCGGGCGGCTGGGAACCCGCTGCTTCGGCTCGGGGGGGGGGGGGGGGGGGGGGGGGGCAAATCCGCCGAGCAAAGAGGGCGGGGCTCGTGTCCTGCTGGGAGCGGCGCTGTTGGCGGGCGGGCGGGCGGGGGACACAGCGGGGCGCCACCGGCCTCTTTGGCTGCCGGTCAACCCAGGAGCGGAGCGGATGCCGAGCGAACTCCATCAACTTCTTTCTAGGAGTTACGCGTTTTGTCCGTTGCTTTGCCGCCCATCTCGGGCTAGTTATTTGGTAACAGTCGGAGCTATTGGTTATATATGTCCAGCTATTCCCCTCGGACGCTGCAGGTTGGGAAAATGCGGCCTGACATCATAGCAGAGATTGTGAGGCGAGAGGGCGGGTGGCGTCTGCAGGAGGAGAGCCGAGACCTGGGCTGAGCCTTGGTGAGGTTTCTCCCGGAACCTTTAAGGCTCCTTCCTTCCTTTCTCTCCTCTTCTCCTTTGTTCCTTCCTCCTCTTCTTCTTTCCTTCCTCTCCTCTTCTCCTTCCTTCCTCCTCTTCTTCCTCCCTTCCTTCCTCTCCTCCTTCCTTTCTCCTCTTCTTCTTTCCTCTCCTCTTCTCCTTCTCTTCCTTCATCCTCTTCTTCTTTCCTTCCTTCCCTCCTTCCCCTCCTCTTCTCCTTCCTTCCTCCTCTTCTTCCTCCCTTCCTTCCTCCTCTTCTTCCTTCCTCTCCTCTTCTTCTGTTCCTTCATCCTCTTCTTCTTTCCTTCCTTCCCCTCCTCTTCTCCTTCCTTCCTCCTCTTCTTCCTTCCTTCCTCTCCTCTCCTCTTCTCCTTCCTTCCTTCCTCTCCTCTTCTTCCTTCCTTCCTTCCTCTCCTCCTTCCTTTCTCCTCTTCTTCCTTCCTTCCTCCTCCTCTTCTTCCTTCCTTCCCTCCTTCCTCTCCTCTTCTCCTTCCTTCCTCCTCTTCTTCCTTCCTTCCTCTCCTCTTCTCCTTTGTTCCTTCCTCCTCTTCTTTCCTTCCTCTCCTCTCCTCTTCTCCTTCCTTCCTCTCCTCTTCTTCCTTCCTTCCTTCCTCTCCTCCTTCCTTTCTCCTCTTCTTCCTTCCTTCCTCTCCTCTTCTTCCTTCCTTCCTTCCTTCCTCTCCTCTTCTCCTTCCTTCCTCCTCTTCTTCCTTCCTTCCTCTCCTCTTGTCCTTTGTTCCTTCCTCCTCTTCTTTCCTTCCTTCCTCTCCTCTTCTCCTTCCTTCCTCCTCTTCTTTCTTCCTCTCCTCTTCTGCTTCATTCCTTCCTCCTCTCCTTCCTTCTTTCCTTCCTTCCTCTCCTCCTCTTCTCCTTCCTTCCTTCCTCTCCTCTTCTTCTTTCCTTCCTTCCCTCCTTCCTTAGAAACATAGAAGTCTGACGGCAGAAAAAGACCTCCTGGTGCATCTAGTCTGCCCTTATACTATTTTCCATATTTTATCTTAGGATGGATATGTGTTTATCCCAGGCATGTTTAAATTCAGTTACTGTGGATTTATCTACCACATCTGCTGGAAGTTTGTTCCAAGGATCTACTACTCTTTCAGTAAAATAATATTTTCTCGTGTTGCTTCTAATCTTTCCCCCAACTAACTTCAGATTGTGTCCCCTTGTTCTTGTGTTCACTTTCCTATTAAAAACACTTCCCTCCTGGACCTTATTTAACCATTTAATATATTTAAATGTTTCGATCATGTCCCCCCTTTTCCTTCTGTCCTCCAGACTATACAGATAGAGTTCATTAAGTCTTTCTTGATAAGTTTTATGCTTAAGACCTTCCACCATTCTTGTAGCCCGTCTTTGGACCCGTTCAATTTTGTCAATATCTTTTTGTAGGTGAGGTCTCCAGAACTGAACACAGTACTCCAAATGTGGTCTCACCAGCATTTTATATAGCGGGATCACAATCTCCCTCTTCCTGCTTGTTATACCTCTAGCTATGCAGCCAAGCATCCTACTTGCTTTCCCTACCGCCTGACTGCACTGTTCACCCATTTTGAGACTGTCAGAAATCCCTCCTCTCCTCTTCTCCTTCCTTCCTCCTCTTCTTCCTTCCTTCCTCTCCTCTTCTCCTTTGTTCCTTCCTCATCTTCTTCCTTCCTTGCAGTCCAGTACTTCCAACCAGTCTCTGGACACTTCCTGCCCTTGGCCTTCTAGTACCTGCGGTAGTTGAGGCCATTTTGAGTCCACCTTCACCTAAAAGATTGGGGGCAGCATCTTTCTAGACACTTGGCCCAGTCTCCTGGCCATGGGGAGTAGGATTCCGCCCCGCCCTCCAGCGCTTCTGTGGGTGACCTCGGCCCTGAAGCGAACCCTCTCACTCCTGGGGCTTCGGCTACCCATGGCTGCCGCCCGCCTTGGTCCAGACCAAGAGAGGCAAACCCAGAAGGGGTGGCAGCGGAGGGTCCCTGCTCCCCACACGAAGGCCACTGGTAGCTGAACCTTTGGCTCAAACTTCGAACCCAATGGCAAACCAGCCCTCCGTATATCTGGAGAACAACCCAGTGCAGCTGCGGTTTCCCTGCGTTTCAGCCCACTTTCCCTTCCGACGCTCTGAAATTGTCAACCCCATTTAGCCTCCTGAGAAGGTGCCCCGCGTGTCCCCTGCGCTGCCGTGACCTTTCCAGCCCTCCTTTCTCCAAAGAGGGCAGGAGCTGCGCCTCTCAACTGAGACCCCTCAGCACCTTCATGGGGAGACGAACCATATTTTCTAAAAAAAAGCTCTCCACAGCCATAGCTGAACCACTAAGCATATTCTTTGAAAAATCATTGAGGACCAGCTCACTACCAAGGCTAAGGTCACTAGCAACGGTCATCCCCATCTTCAAAAAAGGAGATCCCAGTCTAGTTCAAAACTACTGACCAATCTCATTATGCTGCGTCACATGCAAAGTCATGGAATCAATCATAAATCAATCCATCACCCTTCATGTAGAAACTAACAACCTACTCTCCAACAAACAATTTGGTTTCAGAAAAAATTATCCTGCAACCTGCAACTCCTTTACACATCTCAATCAATAGATGCAATTTATATTGACTTCTGTAAAGCCTTTGACTCAGTGGTTCATGACAAACTACTTCTAAAACTCAAATCCTACGGAATCTTAGGATCCCTCCCTAGTTGGATCAGCGCGTTCCTATCAAACAGGCAACAAGTTGTCAAAATAGGGAGCGCCATATCTAACCCAGTTCCCGTTAAAAGCAGCATACCCCAAGGCAGCATGCTTATGTTTGTTTGTTTGTTTGTGTTTTATTTGTTTGTTTATTTATTTGGATTTGTATGCCGCCCCCCTCAGAGGACTCGGGGCGGCTCACAGCATGTACAAAAACAGAACAATAATATGAAGTCTTCACAGAGGGGCGGCATACAAGTCTAATAAATAATAATAATAATAATAATTATTATTATTATTATTATTATTATTATTATTATTATTATTATTATAAGAGAACCTATCAAACGAATCATTCAACAATAATACTGAAAACATTCACTGGTAAGAGGGGAAGATCTAAAACCTCCAAGCCTGGCAGCAAAGATGAGTTTTTAAACTCTTTCGGAAGGCGAGGGGGGTGGGGGCAATGCGAATCTCCGGGAGGAGCTGGTTCCAGAGGGCCGGGGCCCCCACAGAGAAGGTTCTTTCCCTAGGTCTCGCCAGGCAACATTGTTTAGTCGACAGGACCTGGAGAAGGCCAACTCTGTGGGACCACACCAGTCGCTGGGATTCATGCGGCAGAAGGTGGTCTCGGAGATAGTCTGGTCCTATGCCATGTAGGGCTTTATAGGTCATAACCAACACATTGAATTGTGCCCAGAAACAGATTGGTAGCCAATGCAGTCCGCGGAGTGATGGCGAGATGTGGGCATTTCTTGGAAGGCCCAAGACTGCTTGTGCGGCCGCATTTTGGATGAGCTGAAGTTTCCGAACACTCTTCAAAGGTAGCCCCATGTAGAGAGCATTGCAGTAGTTGAACCTCGAGGTGATAAGGGCATGAGTGACCATGAGCAAAGACTCCCTGTCCAAGTAGGGCCGCAACTGGTACACCAGGCGAACCTGGGCAAACGCCCCCCTCGCCACAGCTGAAAGATGTTGTTCTAAGGTCAGCTGTGGATGCCCAAGTTGCAGACCCTCTCTGAAGTGGTCAATAATTCCCCCCCCCGAGTGATGGAGAGACAGATGGACGTGTCCTTGGGAGGAGGTATCCACAGCCACTCCGTCTTGTTTGGATTGAGTCTGAGCCTGTTGGCACCCATTTTTGGACCAACACTCTTCATACTCTATATAAATGACCTTTGTGATCACATTACAAGCAACTGTGCTCTCTTCCCCAATGTTGTCAAACTTTTCAACACCACCGACAACACAGCTACTCTCCAAAAAAACCTTGACTTTGTGTCTGAATGGTCAAACATCTGGCAACTCCAAATCTCAACCAAGAAATGCTCTGCCCCACACATTGGCAAAAAGAATCAGAACACCAAATACCAGCTGAACAAACAAGACCTTGCAGAGGACACTCACTCCATTAAAGACCTTGGAATACTCATATCAGATGACCTGAGTGGCACTAAGCCCACTGCAACAACATCGACAAAAGGGCTTCAAGAGTTGTTAACCTAATCCTACGTAGCTTCTGCTCCGGTAATCTCACACTACTAATCAGAGCATACAAAACTTTTGCCAGACCAATCCTTGAATACAGCTCATTTGTCTGGAACCCACACCACATTTCGGACATAAACACCGTAGAAAACGTCCAGAGATTATTTACTAAAAGAGCCCTCCACTCCTCCACTCGCAACAGAATACCCTACGCAACTAGACTTACAATCCTAGGTTTGGAAAGCTTAGAACTACATCGCCTTAAACATGACTGAAGCATAGCACATAATATCATCTGCTACAACATCCTTCCTGTCAATGACTACTTCAGCTTCAACCACAACAACACACGAGCACACAACAGATGCAAACTTAAAGTAAACCGCTCTAAACTCGATTGCAGGAAATATGATTTTAGTAACTGAGTAGTTGATGCATGGAACTCACTAACAGACTCGGTAGTATCATTTATTTATTTATTTATTTATTTATTGGATTTGTGTGCCGCCCCTCTCCAAGGTCTCATCACCTACTAACCCCCAAAACTTTATCCTTAGAATGTCCACTGTTGACCTCTCCCGATTCCTAAGAGGTCAGTAAGGGGCGTGCATAAGTGGACCAGCATGCCTTCCGTCCTCAGTCCTGATGTTTCTCTCTTACTAGTATCACGTACATAAATATTGTTATATCTTTGTATACCACCAATAGGTCCGTGACAAAACAAACAAATAAAAAAATTAAAAGGAGGACAGAATCCAAGGGCCCCTCTGCCCCCTCGCACAGGACAGGCGACAGCCACCGCGGAAGGACCAAGGGGCACAACGGTGTCAGCTAGTCGGATCAAATCCAGCTCTAGGAAGTCTTTGAGATGAGACAGTAGGTGATACTTGTCCCATAAAGCTGCATTGGAGGTAGATTCACCCAGGTCACCATATTTCCTCATTGGAATGGAAGGAAGTTCTTTATTTGGCCAAGAGGGACCAAGCCTTTGCCTGTAAGCAGGTCCATCCATGGTGAATCATGGTGAAAGACCAGAGTCGCCCACAGCTGCTCGATAAGTATCTCTTCGGGTTGTGTAGCTTCGAGTGGGGCAGTTAACAGGCTCAAGTATCTTGGTAGCTCTTCCCTTAAGTTTCCCTTGTTTAAATCTCCCAAAACAATGGCCAGTGAATCGGGGTACTATTTGACTTCAGCCTCCGTAATTTGGTCAGCTAGAATTCTTAAGATGGGCAAGCTGCCCTTTTATCAGATTCCTTGCTGCAGCAAAGGGGCAGCTGGGCCTTCCTGGCCAGAGAATCCTGCTGACCCTCTTCAGGATAAGCAGTCCTGCCTTTCCCAGCGCAGGGCCAGGTAAACAGGAAAACCTTCCAAGATATTCCGCCCGTTTTCTGGGCCCTAAACTTAGGCATTGATAAGAGCCATTGTTTCTATCCTTAGAGTTTCCTGTAACCTGAGTTATGTTTTCCTGTCAGAGAGAAGGATAAGCAGAAACGCTCCCGCTGATGATGGCTAAACGCTCCCTCGTCTCCCTCATCCTGGCCCCCGGAGGGTCCGGCAGCAAGACCCCGGGGAGACGGGTCCTCCCAGGAGCACACAAGCCGTTGGCTCCCACCGGTGGTTCACCAGGAGCGGCCCCACCCGCCCCAGCACGGAGCCTGGCTGGGTTCCCAGGGAAGGCGAGGAGGCCTCCCTGCAGGAAGAAAGGGGAGGAGGCCACGGGGAGGGGTGTGTGGAAAAGATGAGCAGTGGAAATCCACATGAGCGGGGGTGGGGGGCAGGAGGAGGGAGGGAGCTTGGCAGCTCCCTTGGGATTTGCATAAAACCAGGAGAGGTGAGGCAGAGATGACAAGAGCCAAAACAGCAACAATCACTCATTCCATGTGGGATTCACACACCCCCACCCCCACCTCCGGCACAATTCTAGGGAGCTGCCAACCCAGCACAAAGGAGGAGGAGGAGGAAGAAAGACCCAGCTCAATAAAGACAAAGCCAAGAAGAGGACAAGGTGCCGAATTCAGCCTAGGCAGTCCTCCCTCCCCCTCCCCTCCCCCCTCCCCCCTCCCCTCCCCCGGGGCCAGGCCTTGGTGAGTGCGGGTGCTGGAGCAGTAGGAGCCTTCCAGGTCTTCGGGGGGGGGGTGATGAGAGGCAACCCTTTTCACTGCCCCCCCTCCATACACGGAACGGAGGCTCACCTGGCCTTCTTTGTGAGACATTCCAGTGCTGAGCAGGGTTTATCTAGAAGTTGGCAGATTTGGACGTGATAATAGACACGTTTATACCTTGCAGTCTCAAGCAAGCCCCCTTTGCTTCTGGGCTTGGCCACCGCATGGCTTCTTGTGCCCCCTCCCTGCCTCCATTGGGCTGTCTGGGCCACGCTCAGTCGGGATGGGGAAATGGAGGGGGAAAGGGAAAAGCCCCTTCGGTCCAGCAGGGTGGAAAATCTCCCACTGCATTCTTTGACAAAGTGACAAAAGTAGTGGACCGGGGAATGCTGTCCATGTGGTTTACTTGAACTTCAGTAAGGCTTTTGACAAAGTAGAACATAACCTACTACTGAATAAACTAGAAAAATGTGGGATGGACAGCAATACCTCCAGATCGATCCAAAACTGGCACTCAACGTGTAGTGCTCAATGGAGCTACATCTATGTGGAGGGACGTATGCAGTGGAGGGTTACCCCAAGGCTCTGTTTTAGGCCCAGGACTCCCCAACATCTTCATCAATGACTTGGACGAGGGGATAAATGGGGAACTTATCAAATTTTCAGATGACACCAAACTGACAGGAATAGCCAACACTCCAGGAGATAGGTTCAAAATACAGAAGGATCTTGACAAACTTGAACAATGGGTGCTATCTAACAAAATGAAATTCAACGGTGAAAAAAGCAAGGTTCTACATTTAGGCAAGAAAAACAAAACACACAGGTACAGTCTATGTGGTACCTTGCTTAACAATAGTAACTGCGAGAGGGACCTTGGAGTCCTAGTGGACAACCATTCAAATAGGAGCCAGCCGTGTGCAGCAGCTGCCAAAAAAGCCGACACAGTTCTAGGCTGCATCAACAGAGGGAGAGAATCAAGATCACGTGAAGGGTTAATGCCACTTTATAAGGACTTGATAGAGGCCACACTTGCATTCAGTTTTGGTCGCCACGATGCAAAAAGGAGTGTAGGGTTTACTGCCTAAGCAGGGGGTTGGACTAGAAGACCTCCAAGATCCCTTCCAACTCTGTTGTTGTTGTTGTTGTTATTATTATGAGAGCTGGCAGTGGAAGTGATGTGCCGGTGCCTGGAGGCTGTTGGGGCCTGGATGGGTGTCAACAAACTCAAACTCAACCCAGAGAAGGCGGAGTGGCTGTGGGTTTTGCCTCCCAAGGACAAATCCATCTGTCCGTCCATCACCCTGGGGGGGGGGAATTATTGACCCCCTCAGAGAGGGTTCGCAACTTGGGCGTCCTCCTCGATCCACAGCTGACATTGGAACATCATCTTTCGGCTGTGGTGAGGGGGGCGTTTGCCCAGGTTCGCCTGGTGCACCAGTTGCGGCCCTATCTGGACAGGGAGTCTCTACTCACAGTCACTCATGCCCTCATCACCTCGAGGTTCGACTACTGCAACGCTCTCTACATGGGGCTACCTTTGAAAAGTGTTCGGAAACTTCAGATCATGCAGAACGTGGCCACGAGAGCCATTGTGGGGCTTCCCAGATTCGCCCACGTGTCTACAACACTCTGTGGCCTGCATTGGCTGCCGATCAATTTTTGGTCACAATTCAAAGTGTTGGTTATGACCTTTAAAGCCCTACATGGCATTGGACCAGAGTACCTCCGGAACCGCCTGCTACCGCACGAATCCCAGCGACCGATAAGGTCCCACAGAGTTGGCCTTCTCTGGGTCCCATCGACTAAACAATGTCATCTGGCGGGCCCAGGGGAAGAGCCTTCTCTGTGGCGGCCCCGGCCCTCTGAAATCAACTCCCCCCGGAGATTAGAACTGCTCCCACCCTCCTTGTCTTTCGTAGACTACTCAAGACCCACCTATACCACCAGGCATGGGGGATTTGAGACATCTTTCCCCCAGGCTCCTTATAATTTATGTTTCCTGTGTATGTGTTGTCTGGTTTTAATATAATAGGGTTTTAGTTATTTCTTTTAATATTAGATTTGTGCCACTATAATATTGTTTTTATCATTGTTGTGAGCTGCCCCGAGTGTTTGGAGAGGGGCGGCATACAAATCTAATAAATAATAATAATAATAATAATAATAATAATTATTATTATTATTATTATTATTATTATTATTATTATTATTATTATTATTATCTGCTGCTACTCCAAGGCTGGAGCCTGGCTGCAGCCGACCATCCACCAGTTTTCTTCCAGGGCCCATGCAAGAAGCCCTGGAGGAGCTGAGCGGCAGCACATGGCCTTTTTTTCACTCCAAGCAGCAGCCCTGGGAAGCGCATGGCTGGGGCAGAGCGGCCCTCCTTAACAAGCCCCAAACCATCATGGCTGCTCCAAGCCTGGGCTCCCTGCTCAAGTATTGGAAGGAAGGAAGGGAGTCCAATTGTAAGGACGGTGGTAGAGGGAAACACAGAGTGCTCTGCGAGAGAGAGAAGCTTGACCCCACCTGGTGCTGCTGGCCGTCAATAAAGGGGCTGGGGGCAGGGCTTCCCCCCTCTCTTTTGGGAAGATAGGCCTTCACAGGTCAGCCCACCCCATCCATTCTGAACCAACAGGTGGGCCCTTGTTAGGAGGTCAGCCGCCAATGCACGTCATGAGCTGCTTACCTTGGAGAGAGGAGCCCTCATCGGGAACGCCTCCAGTTCATGATTGCCCCCAAGATTATGGAGGAAATTGCACTGGGTCTTCCTTGGCTTGATCAATGGTGGGGAGGGGGTTGCAGGCACCTGGGAATGGGGGTAGCAGCTGACCTTCCCCCCACGTGAGCAACATCCAAATGACAACTAAGCACTCCAAGGAATCGGCCAGGCTCCCTGAGGGATATCACAACCTTTGCATGCCATCCCGAGTCTACGGAGAGGGGCGGCATACAAATCTAATAAATAGATAAATAAATAAATAAAAGGGGTAGTCTGTAATGGTCAGGCGCGTGATCCCTTACATCCCCACCTCGTTAATGGAAAAGAATTTAAAACGGGGGTTCCTACAACTGGGTAGGTCCAGGAGAGCAACCCCAATTAATAAGATAAATAAATGAGATTAAATAATGAAAGACGTGCTCGTCTGGCAGAGGGGAGAAGAGTTACAGAGTGAGATGTCCATGCAGCATGTTACAGGGTCCACGTGAGGCCTGGCGATGAATGGAAGGCGGCGCTCACCTGCCCACTGGGGACATGGCAGCTCACGGTGATGCCATTCAGGCTGCAAGGAGCACCCACTGCATTCGTGCAACTTATGAGTGAAATTTTGAAGGTGTTGGATGAAGGTGGTGCCGTGGATATTGCCTACCTGGACTTCAGCAAAGCCTTTGATACGGTTCCACATAAAGAGCTGATAGATAAATTAGTGAAGATTGGACTTAATCCCTGGATAGTTCAATGGATTTGCAGCTGGCTGAAGCGTAGACATCAGAGAGTTATTGTTAATGGCGAGTATTCTGAACAGAGTCAGGTTACAAGCGGTGTGCCACAAGGGTCTGTTCTGGGTCCTATTCTTTTTAATATGTTTGTGAGTGACATAGGGGAAGGTTTGGTAGGGAAGGTTTGCCTATTTGCCGATGACTCTAAAGTGTGCAATAGGGTTGATATTCCTGGAGGCGTCTGTAATATGGTAAATGATTTAGCTTTACTAGATAAATGGTCAAAGCAATGGAAACTGCAGTTTAATGTTTCCAAATGTAAAATAATGCACTTGGGGAAAAGGAATCCTCAATCTGAGTATTGTATTGGCAGTTCTGTGTTAGCAAAAACTTCAGAAGAGAAGGATTTAGGGGTAGTGATTTCTGACAGTCTCAAAATGGGAGAGCAGTGTGGTTGGGCAGTAGGAAAAGGAAGTAGGATGCTTGGCTGCATAGCTGGAAGTGTAACAAGCAGGAAAAGGGAGATTGTGATCCCGCTCTATAGAGCGCTGGTGAGACCACATTTGGAATACTGTGTTCAATTCTGGAGACCTCACCTACAAAAAGATATTGACAAAATTGAACGGGTCCAAAGACGGGCTATAAGAATGGTGGAAGTTCTTAAGCATAAAACATAGCAGGAAATACTTAATTAGCTCGATCTGTATAGTCTGGATGACAGAAGAAAAAGGGGGGACATGATTGAAACATTTAAATATGTCAAAGGGTTAAATAATGTTTAGGAGGGAAGTGTTTTTAATAGGAAAGTTAACACAAGAACGAGGGGACACAATCTGAAGTTAGTTGGGGGAAAGATCAAAAGCAACATGAGAAAATATTATTTTACTGAAAAAGTAGCAGATCCTTGGAACAAACCTCCAGGAGACGTGGTTGGTAAATCCACAGTAACTGAATTTGAACATGCCTGGGATAAACATATATCCATCCTAAGATAAAATTTAAAAAATAGTATAAGGGCAGACGAGATGGACCAGGGGGTCTTTTTCTGCCGTCAGTCTTCTATGTTTCTATGTTTCTTCTTCTATAGCATGGGGTGCTGGTGTACCTGGTTGACACATTAATTCACACCAAAACGCTTGAAGAACATGTCATCTTGATATGCCCGGTCTTAAGCAAGCTACTAGCAGCCAAACTCTACATCGAATTGTACAAAAGGCAAGTTTCACAAGTCGCAGTCAGACTAGCTGGGATTCCGCATTTCTCCAAAGGGTTTAGAGACGGACCCCGTGAGGGGAAAAGCTGTTCTGGACTGCCAGGCCCCAATAAACAACTGCAGGGCTTCCGGGTCAACCGATACAGTGGACATTGGTTGCCGACAGGCGTTTGAACCCTTAAAGGCATTGTTTGCAAAAGAGACAATACTAAAACATCCGGATCCCACCAAGCCGTTCGTTCGTGGTGCAGGCAGGCACCAGCAATGGAGCAGCAGTCACGGTTCTGTTGAAAACCAACGGGGAGGGAAATTTGCAACCATGTGTACATACCTCCTGAAGGAAAACGGGCCACGTGGGAGAAGGCGGCATTCGCAATGCGACGGGCCCTGGAGGGCGGAGGATTACCGTTCGAAGTCTGGACGCCCCATAAAAACCTGGAAGCCCTGCAAACCCGACGTAAAATCTCACCCAAACAGGTCAGGTGAGCATTACGTTTCAGAGGCTGCAATTTGTTTGTTTGTTTGTTTAGTCAAACAATTACAGAGTGGTAATTTGTAGAAATAAAACTTTAGATACGGTAAGTAATGATAAAAAGCAACAAAAGGAGACCATAGGACAGGGACGGTAGGCGCAGTGGTGCGCTTATGCACGTCCCTTCCCTGGTGGATGATACGCCAGCGACAGAGAGGAGGGAGCGCAGGCCATTATTCCAGAGTCTCCAATTGGGGAGAGCCTAGCACAACGGGCAGTGGGTACCGGCCAGCGGTGGGTTGCTCCCAGTTTGGACTGGTTCCTAGAACCAATAGCAGTAGCAGCGAGAGGCTCTGCCCACCCAACCTGGGATGCTCTGCGCATGCACAGAAGCATCGCACACACACACACACACACACACACACACACGCTTGAACACGCGTGTGAACTGCTGGCCAGATAATTCAGAGCCCACTGCTGGTACCGGTCAGTCAAAACATCAGGTGACAATGGAAGCACTTGATGGGCAGTCCAGGAGTTGGTTGCCTGCCAAGTTGGCACTTCCCTTGGCTGGCCTTTGGTTTTGGCCCCATCGCTTCTTGTACCACTCGTGCTGGAGGTCCATTGCTGCTGCCACCCGATCCCCCCCCCCCAAGTCCAGTCAGGGGTTCTTCCGTAGACTCCTGCGTGAAGTGGCTCGCAATCCCGGCCCTCCACCCTGGATGGCCACCCTTGATGAGTCTGGCCCTCTGCTTCAGCTCAGATTGCCAATTATTATTATTATTATTATTATTATTATTATTATTATTATTATTAATTAAATTTGTATGCCGCCTTTTTAGTTCTTGATGGAAGGTGCTGGTGTTTCCCAGCCCTGGCGCTCCCTCGTCCTACAGCTGGGTCACCCACTCAGCTGCCTCCCACTCCAGATTTGCAGTCACCACCCGAACCATCGCCTGGCTGCTCGTGTGGTCTGACAAGGGATCATCCAGGTGAACCCACACCTGATTTAGAAACATGATTGACAGCAGAAAAAGACCTCCTGGTCCACCTCATTTGCCCTTATACTGTTTCATGTATTTTATCTTTGGATGGTTCTATGTTTATCCCAGGCAATTCAATTCCTGTGGATTGGCCAACCACGTCTGCTGGAGGTTTGTTCCAAGCATCTACTGCTCTTTCAGTCAAATAATATTTTCTCACATTACTTCTGGCCATTCCCCCAGCTAACTAACTAAATTTAGAAGTCACGCATTCAGTGGAAACAATAGGGGGGGTTAGTTCAGGATCACACCTGTCCCGTCCGCTCGATGCTCATCTGGTTGAATCTCTCCTGCAGGTCCTCCACTGTCTGGCCAGGGAGAATAATCAGGCATTGCCATCGCCCCGATTTCCTCACCTCCATGGGTCTCCTCGCTCTCCAGCGTGGACTGAGAGTGGATGTCACTGGGTGAGATCATCCAAGGGCATGGGGTGAGGTATCATCAATATGCAGATGATACCCAGCTTTACATCTCCACCCCTTGTCCAGTCAGTGAAGCAGTGGAAGTGATGTGCCAGTGCCTGGAGGCTGTTGGGGTCTGGATGGGTGTCAACAGACTCAAATTCAACCCAGACAAGATGGAGTGGCTGTGGGCTTTGCCTCCCAAGGACAATTTCCGCAACTTGGGTGTCCTTCTCGATCCACAGTTCACATTAGGGAAACATCTTTCAGCTGTGGCGAGGGGGGCGTTTGCCCAGGTTTGCCTGGTGCACCAGTTGCGGCCCTACCTGGACTGGGAGTCACTGCTCACAGTCACTCATGCCCTCATCACCTCGAGGCTCGACTAATGTAATGCTCTCTACATGGGGCTACCTTTGAAGAGTGTTCGGAAACTTTAGATCGTGCAGAATGCAGCTGCGAGAGCAATCATGGGCTGTCCCAAAAATGCCCATGTCACACCAACACTCCACAGTCTGCATTGGTTGCCGATCAGTTTCCGATCAGTTTCACAATTCAAAGTGTTGGTTATGACCTATAAAGCCCTTCATGGCACCGGACCAGATTATCTCCGGGACCGCCTTCTGCCACACAAATCCCAGCAACCGATTAGGTCCCATAGAGTTGGCCTTCTCCGGGTCCCATCAACTAAACAATGTCATTTGGCAGGACCCAGGGGAAGAGCCTTCTCTGTGGCGGCCCCGGCCCTCTGGAACCAACTCCCCCCAGAGATCAGAATTGCCCCCACCCTCCTCGCCTTTCATAAGCTCCTTGAAACCCACCTCTGCCGTCAGGCATGGGGGAACTGAGATATTCTTTCCCCCTGGGCCTCTACAGTTTATGCATGGTATGTCTGTATATATGTCTGGTTTTTACAATAAGGGTTTTTTAGTTGTTTTATTTTATTAGATTGCTACATATTGTTTTTATCACTGTTGTCAGCCGCCCTGAGTCCACAGAGAGGGGCGGCATACAAATCCAATAAATGAATGAATGAATGAATAAATAAATAAATAAATGTCAACAGGGGACCGTGGCCTGAGCCCTGGCCTCTGAGATCCTCCTTGGCGTGGCACAGGTGTCCAGTGCCCGGGGCCTCCTTTGTCCAGGGCCCTGCCGAGCGTGCAGCCTCTCTGGCTCCTGCCCCATGCCCTCCTCGGCCGTCTCCTCTCACAGAGTCTTCTCTGCCCCCTCGCAATTTGGGTGGGCAGCCGGGCTCAGGGCCTTGGGGATGGGCTCCGGACAGAGTGGAAAGTCAGCAGGGCTGGTTCAAGGTCAACCTACTGAGCGAGGCATCCAAAGAGATCAGAACTCCAAGGCAGGGACATTCCTCAGAGAAGATGTTTATTGGATGCATGGGGGGGGGTCCCTCCTCAGGTGTCACAGGTCACATTGTCCAATCAAAGCAGGTGGCCGGCTCCTTCAGTCACTTCTGCTCCTCCTGCAAATGTCACCTGTTGGGATGACCTTTATTTTGTCTATGATGCAGTCTAGCTATTTTCCCCTCATCCCCCCCCCCCCATATTGTGCGGCAAGTATGAAGCTTCAGCCAGGTTCAATTCAGAGCTGACACTTAATTTTTAAGACCACCCTGCTTTCAAGGTAAAACATAGATCCCGGGTTCCTTTGTATTGGGTCTTTATAAGACAGCATTTAAAATTGGAAAATTACCAAATTAATTTTATAAAGCTTACCTGACACTGATTTTAAAACTGGGAAAATATTTGAATTTTACACAGTCTTCAGATTCTATATGCTTTCTTGTTGATTTGTTAATAATGATGATAGCAATAAAAAAAAATTTTAGTTGCAGATCAGAACATATAAGATGCTGCAAAGATCATGTTATTTTCTGAAACAAGTAAACATAGAAACATAGAAGATTGACAGCAGAAAAAGACCTCACGGTCCCTCTAGTCTGCCCTTGTGTGATGATTAGATTCCCTGCACCCGCTCTGACGTGGACGTGGAAAAGTCACACCGCCAGCCAAGGCCACACCTAGTGAGCGACAGTGGGAGGAGGGAAATTCCTGGTCACTTTCATCAGCCCGGTCACCAAATGTAAAAAGCTCCAACACTTTTACCAGCAAAAATAAAGGGCTGGCATTTTTGGAATGCTTATCTCTGGGGTAAATATTTGGACAGCTCTTTGCCTCCATCCTCACTTGCTCTGTCCTGAAATGTGACTGGGTTTTTATGCTTTCAAGCTGCTGTTCTGTTATTCCACTAATGGGAGAAAGTGGCAAGGAGGAAAGAATAGCTGCGTAATTAATTCTTTGCTTTTGTCTTCAGGCAAAAGAAATGAAATATAATATTTTATATTTATTCTGTGAGCCACCCCGAGTCTTCGGAGAAGGGCGGCATACAAATCTAATAAATTGAATTGAACTGAATTGAATTGAACCACTGTCCAACCTGGCCTCCCAAAGCCATGGGGGGGAGGGGGACTCCATCCCTTCAAGAGCCTGGACAACCCCTGGTCTGGGATGGAAATAGGCTCACCTGCTCCAGCTTCAGTCTTTCAGCTTGTAATTACAAAATTTATTTATTTATTTATTTATTATTTAGATTTGTATGCTCCAAAATGCTTAAGCAAAATGCTTAAGCCCTCGCCTTTCTTCATTAAAGCTTTAAAAATCAAGTCTTTCAGATCACAGAGAAGGAGAGAGGAAGGTAGTGCTTTTTACATTTCTATTGTTTGAATTCAAGGAGGAGGGGCTGTAAGAGACCATTTTATTGGCAGTTTGTGTTCAATCAGATTAGGCTGGGGCAGGATTAGACTGGGAAGGGTAAAAGGCAGGAAAAAGCCATTTTAAGTTGCACTTTCAGATCACAGAGAAGGAGAGAGGAAGGTAGTGCTTTTTACATTTCTATTGTTTGAATTCAAGGAGGAGGGGCTGTAAGAGACAATTTTATTGGCAGTTTGTGTTCAATCAGATTAGGCTGGGGCAGGATTAGACTGGGAAGGATAAAAGGCAGGAAAAAGCCATTTTAAGTTGCACTTTCAGATCACAGAGAAGGAGAGAGGAAGGTAGTGCTTTTTACATTTCTATTGTTTGAATTCAAGGAGGAGGGGCTGTAAGAGACAATTTTATTGGCAGTTTGTGTTCAATCAGTTTAGGCTGGGGCAGGATTAGACTGGGAAGGATAAAAGGCAGGAAAAAGCCATTTTCAGTTGCACTTTCAGATCACAGAGAAGGAGAGAGGAAGGTAGTGCTTTTTACATTTCTATTGTTTGAATTCAAGGAGGAGGGGCTGTAAGAGACAATTTTATTGGCAGTTTGTGTTCAATCAGATTAGGCTGGGGCAGGATTAGACTGGGAAGGGTAAAAGGCAGGAAAAAGCCATTTTAAGTTGCACTTTCAGATCACAGAGAAGGAGAGAGGAAGGTAGTGCTTTTTACATTTCTATTGTTTGAATTCAAGGAGGAGGGGCTGTAAGAGACAATTTTATTGGCAGTTTGTGTTCAATCAGATTAGGCTGGGGCAGGATTAGACTGGGAAGGATAAAAGGCAGGAAAAAGCCATTTTAAGTTGCACTTTCAGATCACAGAGAAGGAGAGAGGAAGGTAGTGCTTTTTACATTTCTATTGTTTGAATTCAAGGAGGAGGGGCTGTAAGAGACAATTTTATTGGCAGTTTGTGTTCAATCAGTTTAGGCTGGGGCAGGATTAGACTGGGAAGGATAAAAGGCAGGAAAAAGCCATTTTCAGTTGCACTTTCAGATCACAGAGAAGGAGAGAGGAAGGTATAAACCAAAATCAGCAAAGGGAAAAATCCATACCAGGATATACACTGTATAGGATGGATAGAATAGAGAGAAGGGGAGGTAGAGTAGCCATTTATGTTAAAGAAAGTCTAAAAACAACACTAATTCAAAATACATGTCAAGATCTGGAGACTCTCTGGATTCGCATGCAAAATAAAGAAGGTTCTGTCATTAGAATTGGGGTGATCTATAGGCCTCCAGGGCAATCCGAGGAATATGACAACAAGATGGTGGATGAAATTACCCAAATGGCACTAAAGGGAGATATTGTGGTTATGGGTGATTTCAACATGCCTGATGTTGACTGGAATATCCCCAGTGCCCTTACATGCAAAAGTAAGAATATAGTAGAGGCCTTTACAGGAGCAGCTCTGGCACAGCTGGTTAAGACACCAACTAGAGGGGAGAATATTCTAGATTTAGTTTTTACGAATGGGAATTGGGTTTCAGAGGTCAAGGTGGGAGAAAATTTAGGTTGCAGTGACCATCTATGTTTGTGGTTTGATGTAAAAACTCATTGTGAGCAATCCTATAATGCAGCCAAAGTATTGGATTTCAGAAAAACAAATTTTAATGCAATGGGGGAATATTTAGATAATGAATTAAAGGGGAGGGATAAATTGGCAGGAGTGAGCACCCAGTGGACTGTATTAAAAAAGGCGATCTTAAAAGCCACTGGACTGTATGTAAGACAAATAACTAAAGGTAAAAGGAAGAAGAAACCGCTATGGTTTAGCAATGATGTAAGGGCTATAGTCAATGAAAAAAAGGCTGCCTATAGGAGGTATAAAGAGTCTGGAAGTATAGCTGATAGGGAGGTGTATAAAATGAGACAGAAGGAGGCAAAACAGATAATATATGCTGCTAAAGCCTCAAAAGAGGAAGAAATTGCCAAATCTGTAAAGAAGGGGGATAAAACCTTCTTCAGATATATTAATGATAAGAAGAAGAAAAACTGCGGCATCAGGAAGCTTAGTACCGGGAATAATACATGCATTAATGGGAATAAGGAGATCGCTGACCATTTCAATAACTACTTCTGTTCAGTTTTCTCAAAAGACACCTTACAAAATCATACTATGGAGGGATATAACATTGCTTCCAGCTGTACGGATTCAGCTCCAGTGATCTTAGAAGCCGATGTCTTAGAAGAACTTGAACGATTAAAGATAAATAAGGCAATGGGTCCAGATGGCATCCACCCCAGAGTTCTTAAAGAACTCAGATCTGTCATTGCTACCCCCGACTGATTTGTTTAACCACTCCTTGTTAACAGGAGACGTTCCTGAGGATTGGAGAATGGCCAGTGTTGTGTCTATCCACAAGAAGGGCAGTAGAGAAGAAGCTGGTAACTACAGGCCAGTTAGCTTGACATCAGTGGTAGTTAAAATGATGGAGACTCTACTCAAAAAGAGGATAAATCAGCACCTAAAAAACAATAACTTATTGGACCCAAATCAGCATGGCTTTACTGAAGGCAAATCATGTCAGACTAATCTCATTGATTTCTTTGACTATGTCACAAAGGTGTTGGATGGAGGTGGTGCCGTGGATATTGCCTACCTGGACTTCAGCAAAGCCTTTGATACGGTTCCACATAAAGAGCCGATAGATAAATTAGTGAAGATTGGACTTAATCCCTGGATAGTTCAATGGATTTGCAGCTGGCTGAAGCATAGACATCAGAGAGTTATTGTTAATGGCGAGTATTCTGAGCAGAGACAGGTTACAAGCGGTGTGCCACAAGGGTCTGTTCTGGGTCCTATTCTTTTTAATATGTTTGTGAGTGACATAGGGAAAGGTTTGGTAGGGAAGGTTTGCCTATTTGCCGATGACTCTAAAGTGTGCAACAGGGTTGATATTCCTGGAGGTGTCTGTAATATGGTAAATGATTTAGCTTTACTAGATAAATGGTCAAAGCAATGGAAACTGCAGTTTAATGTTTCCAAATGTAAAATAATGCACTTGGGGAAAAGGAATCCTCAATCTGAGTATTGTATTGGCGGTTCTGTGTTAGCAAATACTTCAAAAGAAAAGGATTTAGGGGTAGTGATTTCTGACAGTCTCAAAATGGGTGAACAGTGCAGTCAGGCGGTAGGGAAAGCAAGTAGGATGCTTGGCTGCATAGCTAGAGGTATAACAAGCAGGAAGAGGGAGATTATGATCCCGCTATATAGAATGCTGGTGAGACCACATTTGGAATACTGTGTTCAGTTCTGGAGACCTCACCTACAAAAAGATATTGACAAAATTGAACGGGTCCAAAGACGGGCTACAAGAATGGTGGAAGGTCTTAAGCATAAAACGTATCAGGAAAGACTTAATGAACTCAATCTGTATAGTCTGGAGGACAGAAGGAAAAGGGGGGACATGATCGAAACATTTAAATATATTAAAGGGTTAAATAAGGTCCAGGAGGGAAGTGTTTTTAAAAGGAAAGTGAACACAAGAACAAGGGGACACAATCTGAAGTTAGTTGGGGGGAAGATCAAAAGCAACATGAGAAAATATTATTTGGCTGAAAGAGTAGTAGATCCTTGGAACAAACTTCCAGCAGACGTTGTAGATAAATCCACAGTAACTGAATTTAAACATGCCTGGGATAAACATATATCCATCCTAAGGTAAAATACAGAAAATAGTATAAGGGCAGACTAGATGGACCAGGAGGTCTTTTTCTGCCGTCAGACTTCTATGTTTCTATGTTTCTAAGTCCCTTCCCTGTTCGTTTAAGAGCATTCCATGCTTTAATGATGTGAAAGTCCAGTGAGATTGTTTTGTCTCATTATTGAACGTGTGCATGTTTTTACTTATCTTAAGTTCAAGAAGCTACATTCTCTACTAGGCCATGTCGGTTAACAAATTTATAGATATTAAAATATATCTTCACAAGTTCCAGGACAAGAATAGAAAGTTTCTTAAGCTGTTTTCAAAAATCAAGCTCACTACATAAATATGTTTTGAATACAGTATTCTGATTCAATGTCTACTCCAATGTCTACTCCGGAGAGGGGCGGCATACAAGTCCAACTAATAAATTTTGCACCTAAACCTTTTGTATTTTCTTCTATATCACACACAAAGCAAAAGAGGCTCCATGGGAAGGAACTTGGCCCAGCCTCGACCTACAAATGCTGCAGCCCAGCCCAGGCTCAAAATGCTGCCCGAAAGGCCCGTTCTTCAGCCAAGCCTGAGGGTCAGGACAGAGAACGAGGAGGGGGCGGAGGGGGGCAGGACACTTTTATTTCTACAGCATTGACAGGGGAGAGTGTGCCTCCGCGTCCTTTTCCTGGAGCGGCCGGCTAACGAGGCTGGATTCAAAAGGACATTGTGCCCAAATGAGCCAAGCCACAATTTTCCATGTGACGGCAATGCCAACTGAAGGACCTGCCAGATGACCCACGGAAGTCAGATGACCACCAGAAAGGTTCCCAAGGACACACAAGAAGAAGCGCCAAAGGACCACCGTGGGTCTCGCCCGACACCGGCGCCCCTGGTTGCCGCAATGCGAGACCCCCGTCTCCCTCCCTTCCCCGCTACCGTCCAGGTTTTGCAGCTCTGCCTTGCTACAGGCGGCCCCCTCACCG
Source organism: Erythrolamprus reginae (assembly GCF_031021105.1). NCBI lineage: Eukaryota > Metazoa > Chordata > Lepidosauria > Squamata > Dipsadidae > Erythrolamprus > Erythrolamprus reginae. The sequence continues at coordinate 426,401,302 of NC_091950.1, forward strand.
GCAAGAGCCGACGGTTAACCTCCCGGGCTGGGCTGCTGCTCAGCTTGGATCTCGGGGCGGCCTCTAAAAACCCGGGAAGTCGGCGCCGTGTTTCCCCCACGTCACTCGGCCGTCCTTTGGGCTTTGGCTCCGGCGCTGGCCTTCGCTGCGGGGGACCCGCCGGGCCTCTCTTTCCCTTTCTAAAAAGGCACCTTCGCGTCGGGAGCACGCGCGTGGCTGCGAAGCTGCGCGGTTTCTTTGTTTTCACTAGCCACAACTGTCGGTCCTTCATCACCGCCAGGTTTCTGCCGACCCACCGTGGAAAGAGGGGACGGGCCAAAGGGCCCCCTTTAACCAAACAATATCGGCAGCCTGGGGGGGGGGGAGCGGGATTTGCGTGTGCGTCGAAGGAGGACGCCCGGGAAGCGGTAGGAGAGCGGCCCCCCCGCCCAGCGCTTCCAAAGATCTGAGGGGCCAAGCAGACCCAATGGCCGGGGGGGGACAACAGACCCACTCATGCGTGGCGGCCAGTAAACCCGCCGGCCAGGCCGGCCTCCCCCGCCTGGATGGGAAGGGTCAGACACGGGAAAGGACCACTCGGCCCTGCAGACTGGCCCGGACTCCTCAAGCCGGTTTCGGGGTCTTCCGGAGCAACCCGGGAGGCGAGCGGCGCCCTTGCTCCGCGCAGCTTCTCAAGCAGAGAAGGAAGGAGGGTGGGGGATTTGAGGCCGAGGAAAGGAGCCCCCCCCCGGCCCATGACAACCCGCTGCCTCCCCGAGTGCGGCCCCCTCCCCACTGGGGCAGCACTCGGCTCAAAGGAAGGCGAAACCTGGACCGATTCCGCCGGTTGCACGGCCGCTGCCACGAGCGTCTCTCGTGGTCTAAGTCGCGCTCGGGGACAAAGGCCACGTCTGAAACTTCGCTAGAAAAGCTTCGCTTGCAACTGCTGCCTCCTCCAACGTTGATGGCAGGAAACCTCAAAAGTGAGGAGCGCTTGACTGCTACCTTTCTACGCCCAGGAAGTAAAATGTCATCATTTGTTCAGGTGACACACCTGGTTCAGGATCCCTGGAAAATATTTAGTAGCACAGAAAGCTTTTAAAGAGGTCTTCTAGTTGCAGATTTTAACCACTCATTCTGCTTGGTAAGGACTTCATGAATGGATCCAACTGCTATAAGATCTTAGGATCTAAATTCAGGCATTCAGGATGTGGCTGCAAGGAGAATATGGCTCTAAAACAAATTTCAGAAAGTACAGTAATTGCTCCTTTCTCTCCTGCACTGTTGGCCAGACTCCACCACCCCCAGCAATAGTGCCCTGTTATTACCAAGCAAAACAATGGAACCTATTATCAAGGAGACTTTTGTGAACATCTAGAAAATAATTAATTTCTTGGCAGGAGCCACGCGGCCTTAATCAGGAACACATTATGCCAAGCCAATGCAAACTCCCTGGCAAGGAGCTGACCAGAGAAATGCAGCCGACATTGCTGCTGCTGCTGCTGCGTGCCTGGACTTAGGCCCACCTATGCTAGTGCGAGTGCGATCCTAACAGAGAAGGAGGCAAAATGCCGGCTGTCCTTCACCTGCCATCAGATACATCAAGTACAGGACTGGTTGGGCAAGAACATGTAGGGAGTGTTTGTCAAAGGCTGGGCAGGAGCACACAAGAGAGTGTTGAGCGAACGAAGCACTGTGAACAACGGCATCTCCAAACAAGTGCCACTCAGTGCATTTGTCAAAGGCTCGGAAGTCAACGCTACAAAAACGGCAGAGGCTACCAGGAGAGCAGGCCAGGAAAGAGCCTTTGAGGCAGCACGAAGCTTAGCGGGACCTTCCCAAGCTCAAGCAACTAGCAGAAAATGGGTGGTGAGAAGAGCTGACCGACGTAAGAAAAGGACCTCCGGGTGCTTGTATGTATATGCTTACTATTGTAGTCTGCCTACACAGGTACAGAACAGGTGGGACCAGGCTCACCAGCAGCAGCTGCAAGAGTGACCTAGGAGTCCTAGTGGACAATTGGTCAAGGGTGAGCCAGCCGTGTGTGGTGCAGCCAACAAAAATGGGACTGGAAAACCAGACGTAGGAAGGGAGGTTGCAGGAACTGGACATGGATAGCCTAGAGAAAAGGAGGGCCGGGGGGACATGATAGCAGTCTACAGGTACTTGAGGGGCTGCCACAGGGAGGAGGGGAGCCAGGCTGTTTCCCAGGGCACCAGAGGGCCAGACCAGGAGCAACGGATGGAAACTAACCAAGGAGAGATTCAACCTGGAAATAAGGAAGAACTTTCTGACAGTGAGAGCGATCCTTTCAACTTAAATAAATAAATAAGTAAATAGCCAACACAGTCCTAGGCTGCATTAACCGAAGGGTGGACTCAAGATCACATGAAGCGTTACTACACTTTATAAGGCCTTGCTAAGGCCACACTTGGAACACTGCATCCCTTTTTTGGCCGCCACAATACAAAAACGATGTTGAGACTCTAGGAAGTCTGCAGAGGAGGGCCACAAAGGTGATTTAGTGCCTGAAACATGAAGAATGGTGGCAGAAATTGGGTTTGTCCAGTTTAATGGAGAGAAGGACGACAGCAATGCTTCAATATTTGAGGGGCTGCCACAAAGAAGAAGGCGCCCACCTATTCTGCAAAACACCTGGATCTAGGTCAAAAAGCAACAGATGGAAACTAACCAAGGAGAGAACTAAGGAAAACAACTGATCCCTGGAATGTCTTGCCTTCAGAAGTTGTGGGGGCTTTTAAGAAGAGACTTTCTTTCAAAGAATTTCTAGCGTCTAACATATTTCAAGACCTAAAATTCAATTTCAATTCAATTTATTAGATTTGTATGCCGCCCTTCTGCAAAAATTGGGGCAGCTCATATCAACATCAAAAACGTCACTAAAAAGCACCACAAAGGAAGTTCTTTCTGTGCCAGCTCAGGAAGCTCAAACTGCCCAAGGAATCGTTGAGTCTGTCACCTGCACCTCTATAAATGGTTCGGTTCTGCAACCCATCAAGACTGACACGAACTTCAGAGGAGAATCAGAACTGCAGAAAAAACAATGGCTGCCCACCTGAGGACCATTGAGGACCTGTAGACTGTACGAGTCCAAAAGAGGGCAGTGAAAATATTGACTGACCCCTCGCATCCTGGACATGAACTGTCTCAACTCCCACCCTCAAAATGTCGCTACAGAGCTCTGCACACCAAGACAATTGGACACAAGAACATTTTTCCCCCGAACGCTGTCACTCTGCTAAACAAATAATTCCCTCAACACTGTCAAACTTTTTACTAAGTCTGCACTACTATTACTACTAGTTTTTCCCCATCCTTCCTATCACCCATCTCCTCCCACTTAGGACTGTATGACTGTAACTTGTTCTTTGCATCATTAAGGTTTTTATTAATATTGTTCCCTGATTGCTTATTTGACCCCTATGACAATCCTTAAGTGTTTTACCTCATGATTCTTGAAAAATGTCTCTTTTTCTTTTATGTACACTGAGAGCATCCAATAAAGAATAAAGAGACTGTCTGAAATGTTGTAGGCGAACCTTTTTTTCCTTGGGTGCCGAAAGAGCGTGCCCGTGTGCAGTGACCGATCAGAGCCCACACAGTGGGCCTCCTCTGGGTCCCGTCAGCCAAGCAATGCCGGCTGGCGGGGCTGTGGGGAAGGGCCTTCTCTGTGGCGGCTCTGGCTCTCTGGAATCAACTTCCCCCAGATATTCGCACCGCCCTCACCCTCCCGGTCTTCCGAAAGGCCTTTAAAAAAAGGGTCTTTGACGGCAGGCTTGGGCTGTTGAGCAACAGCACTCTGCTCCAGCCAGACGTGAGGAATGATAGGGGGATGGGTGCTTTTTAATATTGGGTTTTTAAATTATTGTCTACTGTTTTATTGTTGTGTGCCGCCCAGAGTCTGTCTGGAGATGGACGGCTTATAAATCAAATAATAATAATAATAATTTATTAGATTTGTATGCCGCCCCTCTCCGTGGACTCGGAGCAGCTCACAACAAAATAACACAGTATAACAAATCTAATGTTAAAAAACATTTAAAACCCAACATTAAAACCATGCAACACAACCATTCCATGCATAATCTATATATGCCTGGGGGTCTCTTAGTTCCCCCGTGCCTGGTGCCATAGGTGGGTCTTTAGCAATTTATTTATTTATTTATTTATTAGATTTTTATGCCGCCCCTCTCCGCAGACTCAGGGCGGCTCACAACAGTGATAAAACAATATACAATGACAAATCTAATATTAAAAGTCTAAAATAACAAATCTAACATTAAAAGTCTAAAAGCCCCATTATTTAAAAATCATACATATATGCGTATATCCTAAGATTTTTATTAATATTGCTTCTTCATTGCTTATTTGACCCCTATGACAATCATTAAATGTTGTACGACATGATTCTTGACAAATGTATATTTTATTTTATGTACGTTGAGAGCATATGCACCAAGACAAATTCCTTGTGTGTCCAATCACACTTGGCCAATAAAAATTCTATTCTATTCTATTCTATACACACAAACATACCATACGTAAAATTATATAGGCAAGGGGAGCTATTTCAGTTCCCCCATGCCTGACGGCAGAGGTGGCTTTTAAGAAGTTTACAAAAGGCAAGGAGGGTGGGGGCAATCCTAATCTCTGCGGGGATCTGGTTCCAGAGGATTGGGGCCACCACAGAGAAGGCTCTTCCCCTGGGTCCCGCCAGCTGACATTGTTTAGTCGACGGAACCCAGAGAAGGCCAACTCCGTGGGACCTAACCGGCCGCTGGGATTTGTGCGTCAGAAGGCAGTCTCGCAGATATTCTGGTCCGGTGCCATGAAGGGCTTTATAGGTCATAACCAACACTTTGCATTGTGACCAGAAACTGATCGGCAACCAATGCAGACTGCAGAGTGTTGGTGAAACATGAGCATATCTGGGAAAGCCCATGATTGCTCTCGCAGCTGCATTCTGCACGATCTGGAGTTTCCGAACACTCTTCAAAGGTAGCCCCATGTAGAGAGTGTTACAGTAGTCGAGCCTCGAGGTGATGAGGGTATGAGTGACTGTGAGCAGTGACTCCTGGTACAAGTAGGGCCGCAACAGGTGAACCAGGCGAACCTGGGCAAACACCCCCCTCGCCACAGCTGAACGATGGTTCTCTAATGTCAGCTGTGGATTGAGGAGGACACCCAAGTTGCAGACCCTCTTCGAGGGGGTCAACAATTCCCCCATCAGGGTGATGGACGGACAGATGGAATTGTCCTTGGGAGGCAAAACCCACAGCCACTCCATCTTATCAGGGTTAAGTTTGAGTCTGTTGACACCCATCCAGATCCCAACAGCTTCCAGGCACATCATTTCCACTGCTTCGTTGACTGGACATGGGGTGAAGATGTATATCTGGGTATCATCGGCATACTGATGATACCTCACCCCATGCCCTTGGATGATCTCATCCAGCGGTTTCATGTAGATATTAAATAGTAGGGAGGAGAGGACCAACCCCTGAGGCACCCCGCAAGGAAGAGACCTAGAGGTCGACCTCTGACCCCCACTAATACCGACTGCGACCGACCGGAGAGGTAGGAGGAGAACCACTGAAGGACAGTGCCTCCCACTCCCAACCCCTCCAGCCGGTGCAGAAGGATACCATGGTCGATAGTATCGAAAGCCGCTGAGAGGTCAAGAAGCACCAGGGCAGAGGATAAACCCCTGTCCTGGGCCCACCAAAGATCATCCATCAACACGACCAAAGCAGTTTCCGTGCTGTGACCAGGCCTGAAACCCGACTGCTGAGGGCCTAGATAATCGGCTTCTTCCAAGGACCGCTGGAGCTGGAGTGCCACCACCTGCTCAACAACCTTCTCCATAAAGGGAAGGTTGGAGATTGGATGATAGTTATTGAGTACGACTGGGTCCAGGGAAGGCTTCTTGAGCAGGGGGCACACAAGTGCCTCCTTGTAGGGTTCCGGAAAGGACCCCCTTCCCAAAGAAGCATTGACAATCTCCTGGACCCAGCTCCATGTCGCCTCCCTGCTGGCCGAGACCAGCCAGGAGGGGCACGGATCCAGTAAACAGGTGGACACGTACAGGCCCCAGTCACCTCGACTGACTCATTGTCAGTCGACTCTGTTATCCAATTGGATTCGAGATCTGCCTGGATCTGAGCGACTTTATCAGTGAAAAATGTGTTAAAATCCTTGGCACTATTCCGCAAGGGCTCCCCAACTCCCCCCTGGTTAAGAAGGGACCGGGTCACCCTAAACAGAGTGGCCGGGCGAGATTCCGCTGATGCAATCAAGGCGGCATGATACGCGCCTCTTGCCGCCTTGAGCGCCACTTTGTAAGTCTTAACGTGAGCTCTTACAAGTGTTTGATCGGATTCGGACTTACTCTTCCTCCATCGCTTCTCTAGACGTCTCGTCTGGCGTTTCAGGTCCCGGAGCTCCTCGTTGAACCATGGAGCTCTACGGGGTCTAGTGCCACAGAGAGGTCGCAACGGCGCAATCCGGTCAAGAGCCTCTGCTGCAGCCTTGTTCCAGGCCTCAGCAAAAGACTCTGCCGAATTGTGGACGAGGTGCCTCTGGAATAACCCTAAGTGCCCTCTGAAAGCCCTCTGGGTCCATCAGGCATCTGGGGCGGAACCACCTAGTCGGAACCACCTTCTCCCTGCGGGGAAGGATTGGAGCCACGAAGTCAAGCCGCAGTAAAAAATGTTCTGACCATGACAAAGGCAACACTTCTAAGCCCCTTAGTCTCAGACCATTACTCAATTGCTCAGAGAGGAATACCATGTTGAGTGCGTGCCCCCCCTCGTGAGTCGGACCCTGTACTACTTGAGTCAGGTCCATCGCTCTCATGGTGGCCATGAACTCCTGCGCTAACCAGAGGTTTCATTGAGCGACAGTAGGTTAATGTCCCCCAAGACAATAAGTCTGGAGAACCCTATGAAAGGCAAGGAGGGTGGGCGGTGGTTCTAATCTCTGGGGGGAATTGATTCCAGAGGGCCAGGGCCACCGCAGAGAAGGCTCTTCCCCTGGGGCCTGCCAACCAACATTGTTTAGTTGATGGGACCTAGAGAAGAGCAACTCTGTGGGACCTAATTGGTCACTGGGATTTGTGCAGCAGAAGACGGTTCCCGAGATAGTCTGGTCCGATGCCATGTAGGGCTTTATAGGTCATATACCAACTGATGGGGACAAAACTTTCCAAGACAACCCAAGAAAGGGATCTTGGGGTTTTGGTGGACAGCTCAATGAAGAGGTCAACCCAGTGCGCAGCAGCAGTAAAAAAAGCAAATTCCATGCTTGTCCTGATTAGGAAGGGAATGGAAAATAGGTCCGCAAGCGTTGTGTTGCCTCTGTACAAATCGATGGTGAGACCACCCTTGGAGTCCTGTGTGCAGTTCTGGACACCGCACCTCAAAGAGGATAGAATGGAACTGGGAAAGGTGCAAAAAAGGGGCAACAAGAATGATCAGTGAAATTGAGCCCCTCCCTTAGGAAACCAGGTTACAATGCCTTGGTCTCCTCAGCCTTGCAAGATGGCGTTTAAGAGGTGACTTGATCAAAGGGTATAAAAGGTGGATAGAGAAAAATTATTTTCTCTGTCACAATACTAGGACAAGGGGCCCCTCCCTAAAGCTCATAGGTAAGAAAGTGAGGACAAATCAAGGGAAATATTTCTTCACCCAGAGGTTTGTTGGTTTATGGAATTCACTTCCATATGAGGTTGTGACAGCTGTCAGCCTTGATAGCTTCAAGGCAGGATTAGACAGATTCATGGATGCCAAGCATATAGATGGTTATTGAAAGGGATGTCCAAGTGCCGCCTCTATGTTGGTTGAGGCAGGCAGGACATCCTCGAGTACCACTTGTTGGGGGTCCAGGAAAAGGGAGGGTTTTGCCTTCTCTTTCTGCTCAAGATCCCCATGGACAATTGGTGGGCCACTGTGTGACACAGACCGCTGGACTCGATGGGCTTTGGCCTGATTCAGCAGGGCTCTTCTTATGTTCTTATGACCAACACTTTGGATTCTGAGGGGAAACTGACCGGGAGCCAGTGCAGGCCGCAGAGTGATGGACAGATGGGGGCGAATCTGGGAAGCCCCCCCCCCCCCAGCTCTCGCGGCCGCATTCTGCACCATCTGAAGTTTCCGAGCACTCTTCAAATAAATTTAATTTAATGAAATAAGCGAAGTCATCACCCGAGGGCTCCTGAGGACTCGGCCCTGCCTGCTCTCCCCCTTGCTTGGCTGGCCGGCAGAAGCGGCCCCTGCGCGGGGCAACAGACTGCGGCTCCAGCGGGGAACGGCAGCAGGGACCCCCGCAGTCCCCGGGGGAAGTTGGCCTTGCGCACCGGAGGAGAGCCGCCAAGGAGCGCGGGACCTCCGGGAAACCGTCCCGGGCCTCTTACGGCCCAGAGCGGCCTCGCCAACAGAAAGCCCCGGTGGGCGCCGTGCTGGGAAGCGGAGAGCCCCTCCGGCAGCTGCAGGGCGACGGGGACGGGCGCGTGGGGGGCGAGCGGGCGGGGTGCACGGAGCCGGGAAGCCGCCCTTCTCTTCGCCCGCAGCCCCCGCCTCCCCGCCTCCCCTGCCAGGCGCCCCGGCCCACGAGGCAAGCAGGCGCGACAGAAGCCGAACGCTCCGGGAGAAGGGCAAGCGCTCCCCCAGCCGACACACGCGGCGCCCCTCCAACTTCCCCCGGGGACCCCGGCTCGGCCCTCGCCCTGCAGCGGGAGGAGCCCAGGCGCCGCGCCCGCGCCTGCGCGCTCCGCCCGCCTGGGAGGGGCCCTGCGCCCCGCCCCCTCCCCCCTGCTCCCCGCCTCCTCCCCTCGCGCCCCCCGCCGGGCGCCACTGCCGGCCAGAGAGCGCGAGCGCTGCGGCGGGCGAGAGCCAGGAGGGCGGGAGCAGCAGCTGGACCTCGCGCCTCTCGCCTCCCGGAGCAGGTAGGCCGCGCCGACGGGAGAAGCGCCGTCCCGGGGCAGAGCGGCAGCCCCGCCCCTCCACGTGCAGCCGCCGCCGCCGACCCGCCCGGACCGGCCGCTTGCCGCGACGTCGCCCTCCGACCGCCCGGCCAGCGGAAGCCCCCGCGGCCTTCCCGCGACGTCCGAAGAGGTCGCCCCTGGCCAGGGAGTGGCGGGAGGAGTCCGGCCGCCGCCCCTCCCGCCCTCCCTCCCTCGCCCGCTCCCGACGGGGCTGCTCCTCCCGCGAGGCCGCCGCTCTCTGAGCCCGAGGGTGGGGACGGGGGCGCGCCCAGCCGAGAGCGGAAGAGGCGCTGGCGACGGCGGGCAGCCCTCGGGGTCCTCCGGGAGAGCGCGCCCTCAGGGGCCGCTCCCTGGCTGTCCTGGGCCAGGCAAGGCGGCGGCGGCGGCGGCGGCGGCGGCGGCCTCTCTCGCCCCGCCTGCCTGAAGGGGCCCGGGGGCGCCCATTCCGAGCCCTTTCTGGCCCAGGCAGCGCGGGGGGGGGCATTTGGGCGCGGCCGCTTGGCGATGAGCTGCCCCGCTGGGGGATGCGGCCGTTCTGCCGCTCGGGGGGCCGCCTGGGCCGGAGCCGGGCTCGTCTTCCCCGGCGGTCCCTCTCCCGCGGCCCGCCAGCCACCCCAGGACACGAGGGCAAAGCGGCCGGTGGGCTCGAGGGTCTCGGGAGAAGCGAGGGGGCCTCCGCGGAGGAAGCGCCGTCGGGGCTCCCCTTGGCCGGCCACTGCGGTCCCACCAGGAAGTCCGCGCAGACTCCTTGGGTGACCCCGGCCGAACTCTTCGGGGGGGGGGGGGCGCAGGCGGGCCTCTGAGACTACGAGGCTGGCGGTAGCACCTGCCCGACCACTGGGGGGGGGGGGGTTGAGCTTCATCAGCTGCGGGGGGGGGCATTTTTTGAACCTCTGGTAAGAAAGATTCAGGCCACCCCATGCCCTTCTGCCCCTATTGGCCAGCAATGCAAAGGAGCTTTTGTCACAAAGCTTCCCAGACCAGCCCAAACGCCTGGGGCTCCTTGGTGGCCTCCCATCCCAGGGTCCGCGCGGGGGGGGGGGGGGGGGATGATCGCTGGCTTTTTACTTGCAAGTGCTGAGTCTCTTCTGAGCCCCCGCTGAGTAGTTCCGGTGGAGGGAAGGGGGTGTCGGGGGCCCCGTTGGAGCAGTCTTGTCTCCTGCCTTGGATTCAGCCGCCATGCCTGGGGGTCTGTGCCTGGAAGGGCCAGTGGCGGCTCTGGTGGGGCTCCTGGCCCTCCAGGGTGGGGCGATGGGGGGGAGGTGATGAAACCTTGGACGGATGAGCGAAAGTCTGCGCCCCCCACCGTGGACTTTGCCTGGAATTTGATCCGGGTGGGGCAGGAGAGATGAACCAGGCCTGCCGATTGGGGGGTGGGGGTGGGCTCATTCCGGTGGGATGCCCCACACCTGGGACCCTCCGAGTTTAGTAATGGCAGCCTCCAAGTGGGAGGGCAGGTCACCCATGGCTTCCCCCCCCCCGTTCCCTGCTGGTCTTCCAGGTGTCCCCCCCCACCTACTCTGGCTCAACCTGGCAGGGAGCCAGACTGGATGCCCAGCGCTGGCCCCTTCCTGGGTGGGTGGGAGGGTTGTGTGCCCAAAGGAGGCTTGTGAGGGTCTCTGCCCCTCCCCGCCTGGCTCCCCAGTGGGATCCCTGTCAGCTGGCACTCCGGCCTCCCCTCCCCAGCAGGGAGGGGGGAGGGAGGGGGGCCGAGGCGGCTGCATTCCATGCGTTCCAGGGGCTTGGCTGGCGGGATTGGCTCCTCTGGCAGCAAGAAGGTTTTGCTTAGCCAGGCGCCCGGCAGCTGCTTTCTCGCCCACCCCACGGCTCTGTGTCTCTCTGTGTGTGGGGGGGGTCCACAAGGGTCCGGTGGGGCGTTTGGCAAGTTGTGGGTCTAGCTGGGGGGAGGCGGAAACTTGAGCCCCCCATCCCCGTTGTCCTCCTCCGTTCCCCGTGGCCCCTTCCACACAGGCGGGTGAGTCATGTTTGTGGGCAGGGCAGGTGATGGGTTGGCAAACCCTCCAGACTGGCGATACATGCCGTGGGCGGGGCCATGATGAGTGACAGGGCGGTGGGGGGTGGGGCATCCAGTCTGTTCGGCCTCTGAAGTGTTCCGGCAGCAGGGGGCAGCAGTGGCTCAGAAACGGACTGCCATCAGGAAGCTCTGCAGGGGCCGGAATTAGTCCCCGTAGCTGCCCAGCCCGGCCCCCCAAGTCAGAGCCCACAGAGGCGTCCCCGCATCCCCCAGGCCTGAGCTGAGGGCATCTGACCCCTCTCCCCAAAGTGGAGCCTCCCTGCCCATCAGAGGGTGGGTCCCCCTGCACACAGCCAGGAGCTCCTTCCCCCTTCCCGCTGCAGCCGCTGCCCTCTGGTGTTGCCCCTCCGCTTCCCCTCCCGCCTGAGGCCTCCAGCCCCCCTTCCTGAGCGAAACCCATGGGAACGTGGAAGAGGAAGACCCCGTGGCCCATCTAGTCTGCCCTCGGACTCCTTCCTCTAGTTCACCTTGGAACTCAGCCAGGTCCTTCAGCTTCCCAGAGCCTCCGTCCCGCCTGCCCCGGTTTGCCTGGGCTGGACATGAACTCCGAGTGGGGTCCAAGTGGGGCAGAGCCCAGAGGGAGGGCTGCTCTCCGCTCCCAGTAATGCCCCCCATTGCCCCATCATCTTCTGCCACACGAATCCCAGAGGCCGATTAAGTCCCACAGAGTGGGTCTTCTCTGGATCCTGTTGACTAAGCAATGTCGTCTGGCGGGGCCCAGGGGAAGAGCCTTCTTTGTGGCGACCCCGGCCCTCTGGAACCAACTTCCCCCGGAGATCAGGACTGCCCCCACCCTCCTTGCCTTTCCTAAGTTGTTGAAACTCACGTGTGCCGCCAGGCATGGGGAAATTGACACCTCCCCTAACTACTTGGTTTTTGTATGGTTTGATTGGGTTGTGTGATTATTTTATTATAAGGGTTTTTAAATTGTGTTTTAAACATTGGATTTGTACATGGTTTATGATTGCTGTGAGCCGCCCCAGGTTTTCGGAGAGGGGCGGCATACAAATCTACTAAATTATTATTCTTGTTGTTGTTATTGCCACCCCTCCCCCCCCAATTTGGGCAGCTGCCTTGCAGTCCTGGATGACAAGGGCCCCTTTCCGTTGCACCGCCTGTGTTTGTGGGGTCCTCGGGGGGGGGGGGGCTGGGCCTGTGGCTGTCAGAGGGATTGGAGGGATGGCAGGCAGGTGGGAGGACGTGGCCTCCCCTGCCCCTCTTCGCTGCTCCCCATTGGGAAGAGGGGGGGAAGGGGGCGGCATCCCCAGGGGCCTCTGCCTGACCAGCCTTAGGGGGCCCAGGGGGTTGGGAGGAACCAGGGACGGTGGATGAAGGGGAGCGGTCGGAAGAGGAGGGCTGCGGCCTGGGCGTTTTCACGGTCGCCCTGCCCGGCTCTTGTATATTCCGGGAGCCCCTGCGGGTGGGCGGGTCATCTTCCCTTCCGGTCCTCAACTTACGACTGCAGTTGGAGGGGGAACTCTGGCCACCGGGCAGTGCGGAGGTTGAGTGTGAGCAGAGTGTGAGTGTGGTGCAAGTCAGGCTCTGCCACCGCTGCAGAGGCCATTGCAGAGCGTCCGAATCGGGGGGGGGGGGCATGCCTGCGGGAGGATGGGTGACCGCTTCAAGGATGGGTCGCAAGGGATTGTCTGCTCTGGGGCTGTTGTGCCTTTTGTTTCTCATTAAACCAAACTGCCTTAAATCGAGGACCGCCTGCAGTTGGTGAAGAGGGCTCGGCTGGCAGGAACCGTAAAGGAAGGTGGCAGTGCTGGCCGTCCTGGGGGGGGGCTGCGTGGAGGCCTTCCAGACCGGGAATATTCCCTGGGGGGGGGCAAGCAATTGGCCAGCCTCTGGTCAGAGATATTCTGGATATTCCTCCGGCCTGTGTACTTGTGCGTCTTACGGAGGTGGAATTTGCGCTCTCGGATTGGCCTGACTCTGGCCGCACACGAGGTCCCCTCGGTCCCCTGGGTGACTGCAACGGGGGGGGGACCTAAGCCGGAAGAGAGCCTGGTGCAGTGGGGGGGGGGCGTCTGGGGCAGCCTCCCGCCTCTCTTTCAAGAGCTGAGACCTTTCGTATTCTCCAAGCAGAAGCTGCTTCCTTGCTCCGTTTGGGCCCGGCTGGAGGCCAGAAATACTCCTTGTCCTGCTCCCTGGAGAAATCCTGACCCCTCCTGTTATGGCCGTTCCTTCAGAGAGGCCCAGCCCCTCCCCCCCACCAGGACCTTTCCCTGGGACACTTCCGTCTGTCCTGCCTTCTACACACTCGGAGCCTCTTCCCAGCCTGTTGCCCAGAGGTTTCCCCGGTCTGGAATCGTGCTCACGTTCAATTTGTGACCCATCGAGACAATCAGGACCACTGCACTTGACCCCCACTCCCCCCCCACCCCTTAGGCCCTCTATGCTCCTTTTTTTGGTTTTTCCTATGGAAACACAAGTCTTTGTTTGCATTGGCCCCCAGCGGAAATGCGTCTTGCTGGATTTGATCCGTTGTCCCAGCTCTTCCTGGTTATCTGGGGAGATTTCCCTTCCTCCAGGCCGTGGTTGTCCCGAGAGGCCACTGGACAATTCTTTCTAAGGACTTTGCCATTCCGTGTCTCCTGCAAAGGTGGTCAGTCACAGGATTTCTGGATCCTCTTCCAAGCCATTGAGGGGGGGTCGCCTGCAGCAGCTCCCCCAAAGCCCTGGATCCCCCTAAGAGGGGGATTCCTCTTCTGTGGCGGGATCCCCTGGGTGTGAGGGGGGCAGATCCCCCCCCAGCATCACTCCCTGGGAAAGGAAAGGGGGATGGGCCCATTGATTTTACTTTATATTTTGTATTTTATGATTTTATCTTTTATTACATTTCATTTCATCATTTTATTTTTTATTTATTTTTTCACTTTTATGATTTTAGATTATTTTAGATTTAATCTGATTTCCCATCTCTCTGTGAGAGACTGGAGGGCTTACAAGATAAAAATAAAACCGTGGGGGGGGGTATAAAATAATAACAATTGCAACCCCCCCCCCACCGGCAAGCAGCAGAGCCAGGTCTCCAGCCAGACAGGCAGGACGGGGGGGCGCATGGGGGGGGGCAAGGTGTTCCCATAAAGTTTTAGAAACAGACAACGGCGCAAGTGGCAGAGGCTCATGTAATGGACAGGTTGCAGTGGACTCCATCAGGGCTCCCAGCTTGGTCCCAGACCCACAACCTGACTCACCCCACCCACCCCGCTCACCTCACTTTCCAAGAGGGCCTCCCCCCCCCCCCTCCAGACCTCCTGGGATCTCCCCTCGTGCAGCAAAGCCCGCTGCCCCCTTGCCAAGTTCTGCTCCCTCTGGACCGGTGTGGATAAGATTGTTGTGAGTTCGGGTTTTTTCCCCCTGTAATATTTTGAGTGTCTTTGTGACGTTTTGGTGAAATCACATTCACCATCACCAGGCTGAAGTTATGGGCTTCGGGCCGCATTGGGCATGGTTTTCTTTAATTTGAATCAGATTTTTAAAATTGTTATCAAATTTATTTTAATAAAATCCTTTTGGAGTAAAAATCTATCTAAAGATAGTTTTGTATTTAAGATAATTTAGATAATGTCGTTTATTCAGCATTGGGCTGTGGGCGAGTCAACAGCAGGTCAGTGGAGCCGCTCTGGGGTGGAGATGACCGGTTGCTCTTTAAAAAGTGTGATTGAATTCACACCCACCCTGCTGGGAAGCCCTGCTACTTGCCCCTCTGAATTCCTGGGGTGTGTGTAAAGGATGGCCCCCCTGCAGGCCCTGAGCAACCTCAGTGGGGGGGGGGGAGCCCCTGAGGGAATCCCAGATCTGAACTGGGGAGGTGGACCAGGGTCCCCTGGGGAAACCACAGCCCACCCCTCCGGTGCACCTGGGCTTCCCCTGTCGCTGCCACAAGGGTGCACCCCCCCCCCCGCCAGTCTCTGTCACCTGCTGTCTTTTGCCTGGGGCGTCTTTCGGCAGGGCAGTGTGTGTGTGTGTGTGTGTGTGTGTGTGTGTAGGGGGGAGCCTGGGCTTCTCCACTCTGGAGATTTGGTGTGTTTGCTTGGGTGGGGGCACCTTTTTTCTCCTGCTGGTGCTGAGCAAAGGAGGCCTGGGGGGCCGTGGCGGATGGCCAGTCCCCACAAGGGCAAGGGGGCAGCTTTTGAGGGGGGGCTGCTTGCTGGGGGCTTTGAGGACTCTAGAGACTCCCCTCCTCCCTCCCGCCTGGGTGAAAGCTGGTGGGTCTCCCGCCTGGGCTGCCCCCCTCCTGGCCAGCTGCTGGACAAGCCCTGGGCTGCTTCTTCTGGGGGGGAAAGACCCAGGCAGGGTCTGCTCTGTTCCTGCCCCCCCCCTTGAGGAGCCTCCTGCCGCCCTGGGCTGACCTGCCCTTGTACATGGCCTCTCCTCTTGTTGGCCCCCTCCCTGGGACTCTGTGCTGGGGGAGGAAATCCTGCTTCCTCCGCTGGGTGGAAAGTGCCGGTCAGAGCCTCTGGGGGGGGGGACTTCTGGTGCCCCTCCCGGGAAAGGAATGGAGGCTGCCGGGGGGGGGGGGGGCGCTCAGAGAAAGCTCCTCCCAACAGCTCTGCCTGGTAGGCCCCTGACCGCAGCCCCCCCCCCCCCCCCCCCCGTGGCCTCTTTCTCTTGCAGATCCTGGGGACTGGAACCCTGCCCTGTGGGCGGCTGCTGCTGCTTCTCCCCAGAGGTGTGGGGGGGGGGTCGCTGGAGGGCGGCTTCCATGGGGAAGGGCTGCAGCCAGGCAGAGTCCTTTCTCACAAAGGCATTTTTTCTCCTTAAAAGGAAAGTCTTGACCGGCCAGGAACGGGGGGAGGAGGAGGAGGAGCAGGCGGCTCTAGCTAGGCCGGCCGTGTGCCACATCTGGCGTGCCACGGATGTCATGGCTGGAGATGGTGGCTAGGGAGCTGCCTGGGTGAGCGGGACTCCGGAGGTCATCCAGCCCAGCCCTGCCCAGCTCGGGGAGGGATTCAAGGGACGCGGGGAGCTCCCCCCATAGTTTCAGGCAGGCTCTTCCTCCTCTGAGGGGTCACTGGCATCGGACTGGATCCTCTCCCCCCCCCCAATTTTATTTATTTATTGAAATAATTTCTGCGCCTGCCCATCTGCAGCACGATTAAAACCCAACGGGTGGAGACACGGATCCCAGTCATCCAACTCCACGGCCGGCAGAGTTCGGCCACCCCCTGGTGGCCAGAGGTTTCCCCCTCCCCGACTGGTGGCCCTGCTGCTCTCTGGTCCGCTCCCCGACCCCCAGGCCAGACCGGCTGCCCCCTCTGGCTGCCCCCTCCTCAGCCTGGACCCAAACTGCCTTCCTCGGTTTCCCTTTAGAACTGTATTTGTTCCACCTGACCAGCCTCGAGGGGACCGTTTTTGCCTGGCAGGGCCTTCTCCTGTGCGGTGGTTGTTGTTATTATTATTATTATTATTATTATTATTATTATTATTATTATTTATTAGATTTGTATGCCTCCCCTCTCCGTAGACTCGGGGTGGCTCACAGCAATAATAAAAAGCAATGTACAAAAACAAATCTAATATTTAAAAATATCTAAAAAACCCTTATTTAAAAACAAGACATACACACAAACATACCATACATAAATTATATAGGCCTGGGGGACATGTCTCAATTCCCCCATGCCTAATGACAGAGGTGGGTTTTAAGGAGTTTACGAAAGACAAGGAGGGTGGGGGCAATCCTAATCTCCGGAGGGGGCTGGTTCCAGTGGGTCGGGGCCGCCACAGAGAAGGCTCTTCCCCTGGATCCTGCCAGATGACAATGTTTCATTGTCGGGACCCGGAGAAGGCCAACTCTGTGGGACCTAACTGGTCGCTGGGATTTGTGCGGCAGAAGGCGGTCTCAGAGATATTCTGGTCCGATGCCATGAAGGGCTTTATAGGTCATAACCAACACTTTGAATTGTGACCGGAAACTGATCGGCAACCAATGCAGACTGCGGAGTGTTGGTGTGACATGGGCATATTTGGGAAAGCCCATGATTGCTCTCGCAGCTGCATTCTGCATGATCTGAAGTTTCCGAACACTTTTCAAAGGTAGCCCCATGTAGAGAGCATTACAGTAGTTGAACCTCGAGGTGATGAGGGCATGAGTGACTGTGAGCAGTGAGTCCCGGTCCAGATAGGGCCGCAACTGGTGCACCAGGCGAACCTGGGCAAACGCCCCCCTCGCCACAGCTGAAATGTGTTTCTCTAATGTGAGCTGTGGATTGAGGAGGACGCCCAAGTTGCGGACCCTCTCTGAGGGGGTCAATGATTCTCCCCCCAGGGTGATGGACGGAGAGATGGAACTGTCCTTGGGAGGCAAAACCCACAGCCACTCCGTCTTGTCTGGGTTGAGTTTGAGCCTGTTGACACCCATCCAGGCCCCAACAGCCCCCAGGCACCGGCACATCCCTTCCACCGTCTCCCAAGGCAGGACTCCCGGCATTGCCCCCCAGTGAGGACAGTGTGTCCCGACCTGGAGGTCGGCAGAGGCCATTTTCTTTTTGTCCGTGTGTGTGTGTGTGTGTGTGTGTGTGACCCTGTGCTACCCACCTTGGGGTCAGCCGGTGAATGGCTTGGCAGCGCTCTGCCCCCCCCCCCGAAGGTGGCTGCGGTCCTCTTGGTTTCTCTCACTGGTTTTGGAGTTGACCCCCCCTGTCCAACACTCCTGGTTGCTTCCCCCGTCCCTCCTTTGGGTTGGGGGGGTTCCACCTGCAGCAGCCCCTTGGGGCCTGGTCTTCCTCCTCCATAAGGCCCCACTGCCCAGGAGTCGCCCTCTTGGGGGGTGCTGGGCGGCCCCTCTGCTCTGGGGCCCCTTTGGGAGAGCGGGGCTCCTGGTTGTCATTTCAGGCTGCCCCCCTCCCTGGGTCCCCTGGGGTGGCCAGAGAGCCCCCCGCTGGCCCTGTTGCCTTCTGGAGGCGCCACTGGGGCTAAGTGTTCCCTGGGTGGGGGGGCAACCCATTTGGGACTCCCCCCTCCCTTGGTGGCCATCGGGAGCTGGGCCTTACTGAGGAAGGTGGTTCCGATCCTGCCAATTTGCTGGGGAGGGAGGTGGAGGAGGCAGTGAGGGCCCCCCCCACCTGGGCAGAAGGTGCCCTGGCACACCTGGCTGGGAGGAAGCCTCCGAGGGGAGCGCAGGTGCGTCTCCTTTCCCCGAAGCGGCTCCTGGGGCCTTGGCTGAGGGCAGGTGATGCTCCAGGCGGAGGGGGGGAGGGGGAGGCTGCCCCCCTCCCCCCTCCCTCCCTGCAGGGCTGCTTTCCCGAGATGCCTCCACTGCTGCTGGAACAGGGGAGAGGCAGGCGGTCTCTCTCTCTCCCTCTCTCTCTCCCCCCCCTCTGGGCCATGGATGTGGGGGGCCTGTGGTCGCAGATCCAGCAGAAACGGTCTATCATCCCTGCTGGGTACCACCTGCTCCACCATGAGGTGAGCTGCGGGGGGGGGGGGGGTTAGAGCTGGTCAGCCGGGAGGAGGGGCCGTGCGCTTAGGCCTGCCATGAGGTCTAGGGCCTTGTTCCACCTGCCTTGGGATTAGTGCTGGTTCTCTGGGGAGGGGGCGCAGGTGGGGGCCTGGTTCCTTACACACACACACACACACACCTCACTCTCGCACTGCAGCTTCCTTTTGAGGCTCCGCGCCCCCGCCGCCCCCCACTTCACCCCTCCTCTACCTCTGAAGAAACGAAGTGGGCCCCCCCACCATTTCACACGGAAGGTCAACAGGGATGGGAGGGGGGGCTGGGTACCACCTTGGCCTTCCCTGCCCCAGCATCCAGGAGAGAGCATGGGCCCCATTCCCTTGGGGTAGGGAGGGCTCCCACCCACCCACCGGGGACTGACAGCTGGCAGGGCTTCTCTGCTCGGGCACCCCCCCCCCCGTGGACCCCCACCGCCCCGTGGGTGGGTTGCTCCGTCCCTGTTAATAATAGCAAAAGCGCTTAGACTTTCGCTATATGCCGCCTCGCCTGCCTCCCAGCCCTCCGTTTACGGAGCGAGCCTCTTTTGCCCCCCACAATCGGGGTCCCCATAGTACTGCATTCTAATCACTGTGCCTCCGTGGCCCATGAAGTCCCCCTGTGTCAGCGGGGTTGGGGGGGTCCCCAGGAACACACCACATTTTAATCCCCGCATGTGAATAATATGGGCTTGCTATATTGTTTATATTGTCTGTCATTTTAGGGTTTAATAATTATCCACATTTTAATAATGATTGTTTTACTTTTTTGCCACTCTGTCACTCCTGGGGGGGTGGGGGCTCAGAAACAGTAGGGGGGGCATAGGTATGATGTAATGTTTGTTTATTTATTCCAGTTTTTTACTGCCGCCCTTCTCTTTGGATTCATGGTGGCTAATAACATGTTAGCAACAGTACTTTTTAACAGAGCCAGCATATAATGCCCCCCTCCCACAATCTGGGCCCCCATTTGACCCACCTGGGAAGAATGGAAGGCTGAGTCAACCTGGAGCCGGTGGTGAGATTTGAACCGCTGACCTGCAGATCTAGCAGTCAGCTTTAGTGGCCTGCATTACTTTACTCCACCCACTGCGCCACCTCGGCTCCTAATATTATGCCTACCTACATATATGTGTGTGTGTGGGGGGGTGATATTTCTTTTGAGTTTCGCTCGGGGGCCCATGAATGTGCGGAGGGCGTCTTTTGGGAAACTTCGCAAGGGGAAGGTTACTCATTTATTAGATTTGTATGCCGCCTCCTCCGACGACTCTTAGCGGCTCCCAACAAACAGTACAGATTACAAATCCAATATTAAAAAACAGAACATGTTAAGAAACCCTCATTAAAAAAAAAATCACACAACTCAACAGACCATACATAAAACGGGACGGCCGAGGGGAATCAATTTCCCCATGCCTGGCGATATAGGTGAGTCTTAAGACTCTTGTGGAAGGCGAGGAGGGTGGGGGCAGTCCTAATCTCCGGGAGGAGCTGATTCCAGAGGGTTGGGGCCACCACAGAGAAGGCTCTTCCCCTGGGTCCCGCCAAACGACATTGTTTTGTTGACGGAACCCGGAGAAGGCCGACTCTGTGGGACCTAATCGGCCTCTGGGATTTGTGCGGCAGAAGGCGGTCCCGAAGGTATTCCGGTCCGATGCCATGAAGGGCTTTATAGGTCATAACCATAAGCATAAGTTACAGGGAACCAGGAGGGAGAAGTTGGGGGATGGGAGAGAGGGAGGCCCGGATTGTGGGGGGTGGGGGGGAGGCAGGCCCATTTGGGGGCCTGGTAGCCGTCCGTCCGAGGGCTGGGCTGGGTTCCCATGTCCCACCCGGGCCACTCTGTGCCCCCGGCAGGCAGGTGACGGTCCCCGCGCGGTGGAGATGGAGAGCGCCCTGACGGCCCGTGACCGGGTGGGGGTCCAGGACTTTGTCCTGCTGGAGAACTTCACCAGCGAAGCGGCCTTCATTGAGAACCTGCGCCGGCGATTCAAGGAGAACCTCGTCTACGTGAGTGCCGTGGCCACCTGGCCAATTGCGGTGGTGGCTTCACTCCTTCGGTTCTAGAGCTGTCCAGCTCGGCCCGCCACCACTCCGGGCAGCTCAGTGGTTCAGAAACTGGAGTTGAAAACACGACAAACCTTTTAAAGCACCAAAACCACCCAGGGGAGCAAGACGCCCGGCCTGGGACCACCAGTGCAGCCGAGAAGGGCTCTTTGGGGCAGGGCCCCCCCAGACGTGGCCACTTTCGGACGGGGGGGCCTAGACTCCCAGAGCAGCAGAGGTGGCCGGAGAATTCTGGGAGTCCACGTCCACCCGTCTTCAAGTGGCCACGTGTGGAGGCCTCTGCTGTAGGGCTTGACCGAAGGCCAACTGGGCCACTTTAATCTCCTCCTGCCTGGCCTAGCGGGCGGGGGGGGCCTTCCTGGCGCCTTGGCAGCCCCTGAATCGAAACTTGAGTGGCTCGGCTGGTCTCCTCGCTTGGAGGCTCAAGGCAAGAGATGCCCATTCCCCTCTGGGTGGCCCAGAGGCTGCCGAGGCTCACGAGTGCTGGGGGTCAGTGGCCCGGGGGTGGGGTCTTCCTGTGCTTGGGGGGGGTCACTTTGGTGGAGGCAGTGTGCTGCAGGGGCTGGATTACAGTGGAAGACGCCCAGGTTGCCTAAGGAAAGGAGTCAGGATTTTGGTTGTTGGGCTAAACTGGGGGGCTGTTCCTTGAAAGGGACCCCGCTGCCCCCTCCCTGATGCCCCCCGTGCGCTGGCTTCCTCTCCAGACCTACATTGGCTCGGTTCTGGTCTCGGTGAACCCCTACAAGGAGCTGGAGATCTATACTAAGCAGCACATGAACCGCTACCGTGGTGTCAGCTTCTACGAAGTCTCCCCTCACCTGTGGGTACCTCGTGCCCCCCCTTCCCCCTCGGCTGCACCCCTCGGCCCAGCAGCTCAGCAGGAGTAGCGGGGAGAAGGTCCCCCACGCGGGAGGGAGGGCAGGCGGGGGGAACGTGGGGGGGGGAGGTAGGTCCCAGCAGGGCTCTCCTTTCGACTGCTCCAGCATTGACCCAGCTGGGCCTGGTGGGAGCCCCACTCTCCTGCCCCCCACCCACTCCGCTGGCCTTCTGTGGCAGGAGAGACCTGCTGGTGCTTTGGCTCAGTCCATGGGGCGGGGGGTGGCATTCGAGGGAGTAGCCGGAGCCTCTGTGCCACTGGGTGGGGGGCAGTGGGAGCAGAGCCGGCAGCCGCTTTCCCTCCCGCCTCCCCAGCTACGCCATCGCGGACAATGCCTACCGGTCACTGCGGACGGAGAGGAAGGACCAGTGTATCCTCATCTCGGGGGAAAGTGGGGCGGGCAAGACGGAGGCCACCAAGAAGATCCTGCAATACTACGCGGTCACCTGCCCTGCCAGTGAGCAGGTGGAGACGGTGAAGGACCGACTGCTGCAGTCCAACCCGATCCTTGAGGTACCCCTCGCAGCCCCCTCACCGAGGAATGGGGGTCCCGGGGGGGGGTCGTGGCCAGCCTGTATCCTGGCAGCCTCAGAGGCACACGCAGGGCGGGGGCTTCCTTGCCCGGAGGGGGGACCTCCTCCGGAAAGCGTGGGGGGGGCGTGGCCCTTCTGCTCCTGGCTTTGGGGCTGGGGGGGCTCCAGTACGGCTAATGGCTCTGCCCCCCGCTTCCTCCAGGGAGTCAGGCAGCATGCAGTGCGGGGGCTCCTGGCTGGGAGGGGGGCCTGGCTCTTTGGGGGGGGGGGGCTGCAGGATCTCCATCTGGGTTCTTCTGCTGGGGCCAGGCTTTCGGGAACGCCAAGACCCTGAGGAACGACAACTCCAGCCGCTTTGGGAAATACATGGACGTCCAGTTTTGATTACAAGGTGCGCCAGCGGAGGGGGGTGCTGGGCTGCCAGCCAGGAAGGGGGGAGGGGAAACCCAGCTTTCGTTGCAGGGGGGGGATATGCCCACCGACTCCGGTCCCCCCCCTGACGGGCTCCCCCCCTCCTGCTGCTGCCGCCGATTTGGCTGCCTGGGGGAGCCCTGCCGCCCCCTCCCTGGGGCTTCCCGCTGGCAGCAGCACCCACGCCCCCCCCTTGGATTGCCAGGGGGCCCCCATTGGGGGCCCACATCCTGAACTACCTCTTGGAGAAGTCGCGGGTGGTGCACCAGAGCACGGCGAGAGAAACTTCCACATCTTCTACCAGCTGTTGGAGGGGGGGGGAGGAAGACCTGCTGCGGAGGCTGGGGCTGGAGAAGAGCCCCCACCAGTACCAATTCCTGGTGAAGGTAAAGGGAGTGGCTGGCAGTGAGGCCCTGCCTCCCTTGCAGGGCTGCTGCCCCCTAAATTGCCTCAGGCCACTGGCGGAGGATCCCGTGGGAAGGAACGTAGCGTGGCGTTTCCTGGTCTCGCCTTGCTTGTCCGACCTGCGGCCACCCGTGTGTCGGGGGGGGGAGAGGGATGCCGCGTAAATGGGGGGGGGAGCAGGACTCTGCGCTTCAGGAGCCCCCTCCCGCCCCCTCTGCACGCAGGGCCAGTGCGCCAAGGTCGCCTCCATCAACGACAGAAGCGACTGGAAGGCGGTGCGCAGGGCCCTGTCCGTCACCAACTTCAGCGACAGTGAGGTCGAGGTGAGAGGCCCGGCCCTGCCCCCCTCCCTTTCCTTGGAGGGACTACTCCCACCCCCGGCCACAGGGCTGCGCTCACTGCCCTCCCCCTCCCAGGATCTGCTGAGCATCATTGCAAGCGTGTTGCACCTGGGAATGTGCAGTTTACCACCGACGAGCAGGGCAGTGCGCGAGTGGCCACGGAAAACCAGATCAAATACTTGGCCAGGGTGAGTGACGGAACCTCCTATTCCGACCCCCTGTTTGACCCCTGACACGTGGGGAGTGAACTGCTCTGAAACCCCCCAGAAATCCTCCCTGGGGCCGGTCCAGCTGAGGAGGCCAGAGCAGGTGGCCTGCGCTCCTTCCCCTTGCCCACCCGCTGCAGAGGTGCCGGCTGGCCGAGGGGCATCGAGGCCTCCCCGGCCACAGCGGCCCCCCTCCTTGCTCCCGACTGACCTTCTCTGCCCAAACCCCAGCCCTCCCACACGGGCAAGGGGGAGGGGGGCCGGAGTTTTCACCCGTTCTCTCTTTTCCTCGGTTTGAAGCTCCTGGGCCTGGAGACCCCCGTGCTGCAGGAAGCCCTGACCCACAAGAAGATCATTGCAAAGGGGGAGCAGGTGAGGGAGGAGGGGCCACTGGCACACGGATGGGGTGGAGGAGATGGCGGGGGTGGGGGCGGCCGTCCGTGGGTCCCGTGCGTGGGTCCCTTGGGCCTCGCAGCCAAAGTCCAGTGGGAGACGGTGGCCTCTCTCCTCCCCTGCAGCTGGTCAGCCTCTCAGCCTGGAACAGGCCTCCTATGCGCGCGACGCTCTGGCCAAAGCCGTCTACGGCCGCACCTTCTCCTGGCTGGTGGGCAAGATTAACAAGTCCTTGGGCTTACAAGTGAGTCGGCCTTCGTTGGGCCACGCAGCGCCGGCAGCCTCTTCTCGTGGGGTTCACCTGTCCTGGCTCCCGAACTCGGAGAGGAGGTGTGAAACGGTGGTTGTGCTTTAATATCCCCGGGTGGAGTAGCCAAACCTTCCGGGCAGGAAACCGGAAGACCTCCCGTTCGGAGGCTGCAGCTGCTCCGAAACACAGCCACGCCAGCCGCCGTGGGGCCTTCCCAGGTGCGCCCGTGTCTCATCGACACTCCCAGCTGGTTTCCAAACGCAATTTAAAGTGTTGGTTGTTACCTATAAAGCCCAACCAGGACCAGACGACCCCTGGAACCGCCTCCTGCCTCAGCATACCCCAGCGGCCGGCCAGGTCCCACAGAGTCCGGCCTTCTCCAGGGCCCGTCAGCCAAGCAATGTCGCCTGGCAGGGCCTAGGGGAAGGGCCTTCTTTGTGGCGGCCCCAGCCCTTTGGGATGAACTGCCCCCAGGGATTCGCACCACTCCCACCCCTGCTGGCCCTTCGGAAGTTGCTGAAAACACACCTTTGCCCTGGGCAGGCTGGGGGCTGTTGACCCTTCTGCTCCTGCTGTGTTGTGACTGAGATGGGTGTGAATGCGAGTGAATGGTTTTGGTATGCTGAACGGATTTTAAATGTTATTATACTCGGTCCATGTTAAACTTTGATTTCTACCCTGCCATGTTTTGTATTTATTCCTATGTTGAAAGTTGCCCTGAGTCTTCGGAGAAGTCGAATGAGTAAATAATAAATAAAGCAATCAGGTTTTCTGACGTGCAGAGATTAGAAGAGGTGGGGGGGGGGGGCAGAGCGCCATCCTGCAGGGAGCCTCCAGAGGGCAGCAGACTTTCCTCTCCCTGATGAGGAGGCGACCCTGAGCCACGGGGTGGGGTGGGGAGCAGCCAGGGCAGGCGTGGCCTCTTCCTCCTGCCAGAGAGGCTACTGCTGGGAGGCCAAGGCTAGGAGGCCAAGGGGCGCCCCCTGCAGGTGGCTAGTAGAGCAGCAGCCGGGGGGGGGAGGTGAACGGGAGGGGCGGAGCCAGACGTCCCCTGAGGAGGAGGAGCTCAGACGGAGACCCTCATTTGGCAAGGGGGGAGACAGATAGTGGGCAGCCAAGGGAAGGCCTCCAGGGAGCGGGTGAGGTCTGTCCACCCCCCCACCCCCCAAGGGCTTTCCTTGCTTCCAGTCGGGGGGGGGGGAGTGGGGGGAAGCCCATCAGGCAAGGAGGAGGCCTGGAACGGGAAAACGCCTTCGCCTGGCTCACACCCGCAGAGGGGCGTTCTCTGAAGTCCCCTTTCTTGGGGTGGGGGTGGGGCGGGCCTTTTCAGGGGTTTCCGGGTGAGCCCCCCCACCCCAAGGGGTTTCTTAGGCAGCTGACACTCTGGCCGAGGCAGACCCTTTCCCGGGCCCTCTCTTGGTTCTCCGTCCCCCCTTCCTGCCCGCCTGACAAAACAGACATGCCTGCAGGGGGGGGGGAATATGGGGGGGGCGGGTGTCCTGCCCAGCCGCAGGTGTGCCAGGAAGTGCTGGACGGAGGGCAGGCAGGAGGGCTCCGGTGGGGCTTCTGTCGCCCAGGGACGGGCTCTGCCCAGGTAGCTTTCTCCTCTGCTGTGTTTTTATGTGCTGCTTTCACAGGTTTTAATGGGACGGTGCATTTATTTAACTAGCAAGAACAATAAATGGAGAAGTCACAGACATCCAAACCAAACAACCCTCCAAAGGTTGGGTAAAAAAATAATGGAATAGATAACAGGAGTAGGAATTAGAATGGAATGGAATAAGAATGGAATAAGAATGGAATGGAATGGAATAAGAATGGAATGGAATAGAATAAATGGAATTCCTTATTTGGCCAAGTGTGATTGGACGCACTAGGTGACCCACAGGGCCCCTTCCAACGATAACAAAATAAATAAATAAAATAAATAAATAAATAAATAAATAAATAAATAAATAAATCGCTAGCCATCTGGAGAATAAGAATTTGTCCTCTCAGTGTCCAGAAAAGGAAAGAGACATATAAGGTCGAGGAGGTGTATAAGGTGCAACCCCCAATGGTCGTCAGAGGGGGCACATACGCAGTCAAATCACATGAGGAAGCAGTCAATATAAATCGGGAGGATGCGAGTGACAGCAGAGTTGCAGCCATGCAGCCGCAAGTGGGAGGAGGCGGGTGAGGGAACGATTGAGAAGGTTAATAGTAGTGCAGACTTTTATTTATTTCATTATTTTGTTTTGTTTTGTTTTACTAATTGGATTTATATGCCGCCCTTCTGCGAAGGCTCAGGGCAGCTCACAACAGTACAGAAACTATTCTAAGCCCAATTATAAAACTGACCTAAAAAACCCAAGTTGCAACGTCATGCAACCCCCCTCATTCATGTGCTGTTCTGTGCTATTTTGTCTATGTTTTTATGTTTTATATTTATTGTTTTTTTTAGCTAATTTTAGGGGGATTATTTTACTAGTGTTTTAATTAATTGTATTAATTGTATTTTATTCTATTAATTATAGTTTTTATCACTATTGGGAGGTTTTTTAATGATGGATGTTTTATGGCTATTGGAATGAAGGGGGTAGATTGGATGGGGGTGGATGGGTGGGGGTGGGTGGGATTATGGGGTGGATGAGATGAATGTATATGGCATGAATGAAATACTTGGCACACCTGACACTGGAGGGGCAGGAGGGGGAGGGGGCCACTATCTCTGGGGTGACAGAGGGTCGGAATATTCCGGTCTTGCTGGGAAGAGGCCGATAAGGTGGGAGCCATGGAGCTAGCCGTTTCAGGGGAAGGAGGGGTCATTGCTTCTTCCGGCTCCATGAGCTCACCCCAGGGTACTGGTGATGAGTGCAACTCTGGCCCTGGGCTCAGGCTGTTGCTACTCAATGCCAGGTCGGTGGTAAATAAAGCTCTGCTCATCCGGGATTTGATCCTGGATGAGGAGGCCGACCTGGCATGTGTCACTGAAACCTGGCTGGGCCCAGAGGGAGGGGTTCCTCTCTCTGAAATTTGCCCAGCCGGGTTTCGGGTATGGCATCAGCCTCGACCCCAGGGAAGGGGGGGAGGAGTGACTGTTATAGCCAGGGAGAGCCTTTGCCGGCGTAGACTCATTGCTCCAGAGATTGCGGGTTGTGAGTCCCTTCTGGTGAAGTTGGACTTGTTGCACACGTGGCTGCCTCTCGGCTGCGTGTCAACAGCCCTGCCTGTGCTGCTCGAGGAGGTAGCCGGGCTGGCAGTGGGGTTCCCCAAACATATTGTCTTGGGGGACTTTAACCTACTGTCGCTCGGTGAAACCTCTGGGCTAGTGCAGGAGTTCATGGCCACCATGACAGCCATGGACATGACTCAAGTAGTACAGAGTCCGACTCACGAGGGGGGGCACGCTCCCGACATGGTATTCCTCTCTGAGCAATTGAGTAATGGTCTGAGACTAAGGGGCTTAGAAGTGTTGCCTTTGTCATGGTCAGACCATTTTTTACTGCGGCTCGACTTCCTGGCTCCAATCCTTCTTCGTAGGGAGGCGGAACCGACTAGGTGGTTCCGCCCCGGGCACCTGATGGACCCAGAGGGCTTTCAGACGGCGCTTGGGATTATTCCAGATACACTCGTCCACAGTTCGGCAGAGTCTCTTGCTGAGGCCTGGAACAAGGCTGCAGCGGAGGCTCTTGACCGGATTGTGCCACTGCGACCTCTCCGTGGCACTAGACCCCGTAGAGCTCCATGGTTCAACGAGGAGCTCCGGGAGTTGGAACGCCAGACGAGACGTCTGGAGAAGCGATGGAGGAAGAGTAGATCTGAATCCGATCAAACACTTGTAAGAGCTCACATTAAGACTTACAAAGTGGCGCTCAAGGCGGCAAGATGCGCGTATCATGCCGCCTTGATTGCATCAGCGGAATCTCACCTGGCCGCTCTGTTTAGGGTGACCCGGTCCCTTCTTAACCAGGGGGGAGCTGGGGAGCTCTTGCAGAGCAGTGCCGAGGATTTTAACACGTTTTTCACTGATAAAGTCGCTCAGCTCCGGGCGGACCTCTACTCCGATTGGAAAACAGAGTCGACTGACAACGTGGCAGTTGAGGTGACTGGGGCCTGTACTTGTCCATCTGTCTGGGAAGAGTTTGATCTGGTGACACATGATGAAGTGGACAAGGCCATTGTCATGACTTTAGATTCCGGTTTCTCCAGTTGAGCCAACATGGCCCTGTAACCCAGTTGGGACTTTGAAGAAGGCCCAGCCTTGGATTTATTTCTTGGGTGCCATTTGGAGCGCTGACCCAGGACCTGTTACCACGTCCCCTGTCACGAGCCGCGGGGTCCGTCGAGCAAGGCCCGCTGGAGGGGAGGGGGAAGCGCTGGGCTCAGGGCTCTGCTTTGGGGGTCCTGGAGAACCAGTAACGGAAATTTTGGGTAGTTTGAAGAACCGGCAAACCCCACCTCTGGCTGTGGCCCCTAGTGGGGCGAGAATGGTGATTTTGCAATATGGAGTGGGGGGGGCGGATGGAGAGATTGCAGTGGCTTTCCCTGCCACGCCCACAGGACCGGCAGTAAGGGAAATTGGACCTTACCCCCCCCAGAGGGCCCCTTTTGCAGGCCAGTCCTGAGAAGGGAAGAGGGGCCGCTTTCCCCCTCCCTCTTTATTCTCTCTCCCCCCTTTCCTAGGAGACGGAGACCCTCGGCTGGAGGAAAAGCTCCACTGTGCTGGGACTGCTGGACATTTACGGATTCGAGGTTTTCCAGCACAACAGGTGAGTTTCCTGGCCTCCCCTTTGGCAGCTGGAGTGGCAGCCCATCCAGGGCTCTGACTGACAGGCCGGGGCTGTTCTCCCCCTCCCCCCTGGGGGCTCCCTGGCCGCTTTGCAGAGCCCGCAGCCCACTTTCCGAGGATCCTGTGCTGCTCAAGGGGCTTGGGGAGTATGTGTGTGTGTGTGTGTGTGTGTGACTGGGATTCCCCCACCCACCCCCGACAGTCAAGGGGCGGCTCCCTTGGATCTGCCCCCCCCCCCTGATGCGCCCTCTGCTTCCTGGCAGCTTTGAGCAATTCTGCATCAATTATTGTAACGAGAAGCTGCAGCAGCTCTTCATAGAACTCACCCTGAAGTCCGAGCAGGAGGAGTACGAAGCGGAGGGCATCGCGGTGAGAGCCCCCTCCCCCCCCCGCTTTGGAGGCCTTTCCGGGGCCCAGGTGGGGCAGACCTGGCAGGTGGGGGGCTGTGGCCGTGCGGGGTGCCCCGCCGCCTCCGTGCTGAAGGGGGTCTCTCTTGGGGAAACGGCAGTGGGAGACGGTCCAGTTCTTCAACAACAAGATCATCTGCGACTTGGTGGAGGAAAAGTACAAAGGCATCATCTCCATTCTGGTAAGTTCTCCAAAGGACCCCTGGGCAGCCCACGCCGGCCTGGCCACAAGGCCCCTTTCGGCTCTGTGAATCCGCCCAGCCCCTGCGCCCGGGGGGCCTTTCCACCTGCCCCACGGAGAGAGGGAGTCGGCCCACCCATCCCCAGGCCCACTTCTGAGCCTGGGCAGAGGGCCGGTGGGAGTTGTGGGGCAGCTGGGCCCCTTCTGGCCTTCTGCCAACACAGGCGGCTCACGCCAAAAGCAGCTGAGAGGGTGGCGCCCTGACCCCCCCTCCTCCTCTTGCTCCTCCTGCTCCTCCTTCCTGCTCTTCCTCCTGCTCCTCTTCCTCCTTCTGCTCCTCCTCCTCTTCCTCCTCCTCTTTCTCCTCTCTCCTCCTGCTCCTTCTCCTCCTCTTTCTCCTCTCTCCTCCTCTTCCTCTTCCTCCTGCTCCTCCTTCCTGCTCCTCTTCCTCCTCCTCTTTCTCCTCTCTCCTCCTGCTCCTCCTGCTCCTCTTTCTCCTCTCTCCTCTTCCTCTTCCTCCTCATCTTTCTCCTGCTCCTCTTCCTCTTCCTCCTCATCTTTCTCCTCTCTCCTCTTCCTCCTCCTGCTCCTCCTCTTTCTCCTCTCTCCTCCTCCTCTTCCTCTTCCTCCTGCTCCTCCTTCCTGCTCCTCTTCCTCTTCCTCCTCATCTTTCTCCTCTCTCCTCCTGCTCCTCCTCTTCCTCCTGCTCTTCCTCCTACTGCTCCTCTCCTCTTCCTCCTCCTCTTTCTCCTCCTGCTCCTCCTCTTCCTCCTCATCTTTCTCCTCTCTCCTCCTCTTCCTTCTCCTGCTCCTCCTCCTCTTTCTCCTCTCTCCTCTTCCTCCTCCTCTTCCTCTTCCTCCTGCTCCTCCTTCCTGCTCCTCTTCCTCTTCCTCCTCATCTTCCTCCTCTCTCCTCCTGCTCCTCCTCTTCCTCCTGCTCTTCCTCCTTCTGCTCCTCTCCTCTTCCTCTTCCTCCTCATCTTTCTCCTCCTCCTGCTCCTCCTCTTCCTCTTCCTCCTGCTCTTCCTCCTCCTCCTGCTCCTCCTCCTCTTTCTCCTCTCCTCCTCTTCCTCTTCCTCCTGCTCCTCCTGCTCCTCCTCATCTTTCTCCTCTCTCCTCCTCCACTTCCTGCTCCTCTTCCTCTTCCTCCTCATCTTTCTCCTCTCTCCTCCTGCTCCTCCTCCTGCTCCTCCTCCTCATCTTTCTCCTCTCCTCTTCCTCCTGCTCCTCCTCATCTTTCTCCCCTCTCCTCCTGCTCCTCCTCTTACTCTTGCTCCTGCTCCTCCTTTCTCTTCTTTCCTCCTGCTCCTCTTCCTCTTCCTCCTGCTCTTCCTCCTCCTCCTGCTCCTTCTCCTCATCTTTCTCCTCTCTCCTCCTCTTCCTCCTGCTCTTCCTCTTCCTCCTGCTCCTCCACCTGCTCCTCCTCCTCATCTTTCTCCTCCTCTCCTCTTCCTCCTCCTCCTCTTCCTCCTCATCTTTCTCCTCTCTCCTCCTGCTCCTCTTCTTCCTCCTTCTGCTCCTCCTCCTCCTCTTCCTCCTCTCTCCTCCTGCTCCTCTTCCTCCTCTTCTTCCTGCTCCTCTCCTCTTCCTCCTCTTTCTCCTCTCTCCTCCTGCTCCTCTTCTTCCTCCTTCTGCTCCTCTTCCTCTTCCTCATCTTTCTCCTCTCTCCTCCTGCTCCTCCTCTTCCTCTTCCTCCTGCTCCTCCTCCTGCTCCTCCTCATCTTTCTCCTCTCTCCTCCTGCTCCTCCTCTTCCTCTTCCTCCTGCTCCTCCTCCTCATCTTTCTCCTCTCTCCTGCTCCTCTTCCTCCTGCTCCTGCTCCTCCTCCTCATCTTTCTCATCTCTCCTCCTGCTCCTCCTCTTCCTCCTGCTCCTCCTCCTGTTCCTCCTCCTCATCTTTCTCCTCTCTCCTCCTCTTCCTCTTCCTCCTGCTCCTCCTCCTCCTCATCTTTCTCCTCTCTCCTGCTCCTCTTCCTCCTCTTCCTCTTCCTCCTGCTCCTGCTCCTGCTCATCTTTCTTCTCTCTCCTCCTGCTCCTCTTCTTCCTCTTCCTCCTCCTCCTCCTCCTCCTCATCTTTCTCCTCTCTCCTCCTGCTCCTCTTCCTCTTCCTCCTGCTCCTCCTCCTCCTCCTCTTCCTCCTCTCTCCTCCTGCTCCTCTTCCTCCTCTTCTTCCTGCTCCTCTCCTCTTCCTCCTCCTCTTTCTCCTCTCTCCTCCTGCTCCTCTTCTTCCTCCTTCTGCTCCTCTTCCTCTTCCTCCTCATCTTTCTCCTCTCTCCTCCTGCTCCTCCTCTTCCTCTTCCTCCTGCTCCTCCTCCTGCTCCTCCTCATCTTTCTCCTCTCTCCTCCTGCTCCTCCTCTTCCTCCTCTTCCTCTTCCTCCTGCTCCTCCTCCTCATCTTTCTCCTCTCTCCTGCTCCTCTTCCTCCTGCTCCTGCTCCTCCTCCTCATCTTTCTCATCTCTCCTCCTGCTCCTCCTCTTCCTCCTGCTCCTCCTCCTGTTCCTCCTCCTCATCTTTCTCCTCTCTCCTCCTCTTCCTCTTCCTCCTGCTCCTCCTCCTCATCATCTTTCTCCTCTCTCCTGCTCCTCTTCCTCCTCTTCCTCTTCCTCCTGCTCCTGCTCCTGCTCATCTTTCTTCTCTCTCCTCCTCCTGCTCCTCTTCTTCCTCTTCCTCCTGCTCCTCCTCCTCCTCCTCCTCATCTTTCTCCTCTCTCCTCCTGCTCTTCCTCTTCCTCCTGCTCCTCCTCCTCCTCATCTTTCTTCTCTCTCCTCCTCCTCCTCTTCTTCCTCTTCCTCCTGCTCCTCCTCCTCCTCCTCATCTTTCTCCTCTCTCCTCCTGCTCCTCCTCCTGCTCCTCCTCCTCTTCCTCCTGCTCCTCCTCCTGTTCCTCCTCCTCCTCATCTTTCTCCTCTCTCCTCCTCTTCCTCCTGCTCCTCCTCCTCCTCCTCATCTTCCTCCTGCTCCTCCTCCTGTTCCTCCTCCTCCTCATCTTTCTCCTCTCTCCTCCTGCTCCTCCTCCTCCTCCTCCTCTTCCTCCTGCTCCTCCTCCTGTTCCTCCTCCTCCTCATCTTTCTCCTCTCTCCTCCTCTTCCTCCTGCTCCTGCTCCTCCTCCTCCTCCTCATCTTTCTCCTCTCTCCTCCTCTTCCTCCTGCTCCTCCTCCTCCTGCTCCTCCTGCTCCTCCTCATCATCTTTCTCCTCTCTCTTCCTCCTCCCCCTTTTCTTCCTCCTGCTCCTCCTCCTGCTCCTCTTCCTCCTCCTGCTCCTCCTCTTCCTTCTCCTCTTTCTCTTTCCTCCTGCTCTTCCTCCTCCTCCTCCTCAATGGGCTTTGTCTGCAGGACGAGGAGTGCCTGCGGCCTGGGGATGCCACGGACATGACCTTTCTGGAGAAGCTTGAGGAGACCATCAAGAGCCACCCTCATTTCCTCACGTGAGTTCAGAGGAGACCCCCCCTCCCCACAGGAAGAGGAGGGGGTGGCACTGTTTTCAGACCCAAGGGGGCTCTTTCGCGGCTGGGCTTGGGTTGCTGCCTGTCACAGCTGACAGATTCAAAGACGGACGTTACACAAAAAGTGTTAAAATGAAACAGCCTGAATAGGAGCTTGAGAGCATGGCCCATTCCGGAAGGCACTCCCCCCATCTGACCCCCACCCCCCCAAGTCCCAGGCCAGCTGGCGAGCGGCTGTCTTTCCTCCTGTAACCCTGGGAACCTCAGAGGGGAGGGGGCACTCCCCAAAGAACCCAAAGCCTTTGGCAGGAAGATGACCGGTGGAACAGCTTGCCTCCAGAAGTTGTGAATTCTCCAACACAGGAAGTTTTTAAGGCAAGATTGGACGGCCGTTTGTCCGAAATGGGACGGAGCCGTGATGGAAGTGGCTATTTTTCCGGGCACGCGCGGCCATCGCCCCTTTCTCTTCCGGGACCTGGTGCGCCGGCCAGCTGGCTTTTATGCGCATGGGGCTGCCAGAAACCGGAAGAACCACCGCGCATTGTACCTGCGTGCTCCAGGGAGGTGATCTCGGCAGCCGGGGAAGCTCTGAATGCTGCTCGGCCTGGCCTGGGATCCCCTCTGCTGGAATCCACCTGTGATTCCCACCGGGGAGGATCCCAGCATGGCCTCCTTTGTCGCTTCCCCGGCTGCCGAGGTGGCAGTGGTGGTGGGGGAAACGGAGGGAAATGATGCAGTGGAGAGGGTTCCGGGCCAGGCGGCACATTCGGAGCTTCTCCTGCTGGCGCATGGCACACTGCCCGTGTGTGTGTCGTGCGAGCGCGCGGCCATGCTTGGGATCCTCCCCGTTATTTTCCTGGTAGCCGGCAGAAGCTCTCTCCGCCCCCCCCCCCACACACCCCGTGGCAGCCGGAGAAAAAGTTCCGAACGCACAGCCATGGACTCCCCTCCCCCAAGTCCCTCCGAACGTGGCCTCTCCCTACGTGGCCCCCCCACTGAACTTCCCCAGGATTGCCTCCCCCCCCAGGAGCCCTTCCTCCAACCTCTTCCGAGTGCCCCTCTTTCCTGCACGGACTGGGTGGGGGCTCGAAAAGCGCTTCCCCTCACACACACACACACACCCCAGAACCAATGAGACGCTGCTATTCGGGGCCGCAGGCCGCTACTTGGCGCAGAGGAGGTTGAAGAGCGCTTTGCCCGGCCCCAGTGCCTTCGTGCAGGAAAGTGGGGGGCGCCCAGAGGAGATCGGGGGAAGGGCCCCTTGTGGGGGTGGGGGGCTACACATGGAGACCCGTTTGGAGGCCCCTGGCTGGGGAGAGTCCCACCCAATTCGGCTGTTATTCTTCCTTTCGAGACCAGCCGTTCTCTGCATGGATGAGTTGGGGGCTCGGAAAGCGCTTCCCCTCCCCCTGCACACCCTTACCAGCTCTCCCCCCCCCTCTGCGCCCAGGTAGCGGCCGGTGGCCCCGAGTAGCAGCCTTTTGTTGGTCTTGGTGGTGTGTGTGTGGATGTGTGTGCAGAGCCGGCAACCACACGCAGGTGGCGGGGAAGCGCTTTTGGTGCCCCTGGCTGATGCGCAGGGAGGCCCCCCCGGGAGGGACCTGGGGGCTGATTCGGCCACGTCTCTTCCTTCCCCGGAGCAGGCGGGTGGCGGGTGTCAGTGCCAGAGCGGGCGAGGTTTCTGCCCAGCCTGCTGGCAGCTGCTCTGGGGAGGGAAGAAGCCTCGGGCTTTGGGGGGGGCGGGGGGGGGACAATGGAAACTCCTTTGCGCCTAGTGGCGGCAGATCTCCCCTGTCAGCTGCGGTAAGAGGCGCACGGGCCGGCATTCCGGATGGTGGGAAAGTGCGCGTGCGCGGGGATTCATGCGCTCATGTGCAGGGGGACCTTGTGGGTGCTGTCACTCGCTTGTGTTCTCGCGGGTGAGCACCCACATACACTTTTGGTGCGCAACCAAAACGTAAAGAAAAAGCTTTGCCCTGACTGGTGTGGAGGGTTGGACTAGAAGACCTCCAGGGCCCCTTGCCCCTATCGTTGCCCCCCCTTTGCCCCTCACCCCTCGGGGCCTCGACTGACACCCCCCCCCCGGTGGTGCTTTCCCTTCCGCAGGCACAAGCTGGCCGATGCCAAGACCCGGAAGTCGTTGGGGCGGGAAGAGTTCCGCCTGCTGCACTATGCCGGGGAGGTCACCTACAGCGTTGCAGGTCAGTCCCGGCCCCCTCGGACCCCCCCTCCACCAGGGCCTGTGTGTGTCTTCCTGCTGCTCACCTTGTGTCTTTCTGGCCTCCCCCACTCCCCCCCCCCCCAGGGTTCCTGGACAAGAACAACGACCTGCTCTTCCGGAACCTCAAGGAGGTAAGCCTGGCCGGACAGGCCCCCTCCCCACTCCGCCCCCCCGAAAGACGCACTCTCCAATGGCCTCGTTTGCTGCCCCTGCAGGCGATGTGCGACTCGGAGAACCCCATCGTCACCCAGTGCTTCGACAGGACGGAGCTGACCGACAAGAAGAGGCCCGAGACGGTAAGGCTTGTCCATGTCCCCCTGCCTCCCCCCTTTGAGTGGGGCACTCAGCCCGCTTCTCTGGCCCCTCCCAGGCCGTGACCCAGTTTAAGAACAGCCTCTTGAAGCTGATGGAGATCCTCATGTCCAAAGAACCCTCCTACATCCGCTGCATCAAGCCCAATCACGCCAAGCAGGCCGGTAGGTGTGTGTGTGTGTATCGGGGGGGGGGGGTTTCAGCAGGGGCCCCCAGCCCTCCCTCCCTCCATTCCCAGCACTGTGGGTTGGCGCCCAGGCTGAAGACGGCCGCTCCTGGGGGGGGGGCTCCCCCGCTGGTCTCCCCTTTCGTCATGCCCGCTGGCGTCCGCTTCCTCAGGGGCTCTTGGTCCACCAGGGCCCGAAGCACGGCTGGAGCTGGCGCCCGGCTGCCCAGTCCCCATTCTGGACAGGTGGGGGGGGAAGGAGGGCAGCTGTCCCCCTGGGACGGGCTCTGGGCTCCAAGGACCACCCCCTATTTTCCCAGGCAATTTTGATGAAGTTTTGATCCGGCACCAAGTGAAGTACCTGGGCCTGATGGAGAACCTGAGAGTGCGCAGGGCTGGTTTTGCGTATCGGCGGAAATACGAGGTTTTCCTGCAGAGGTGGGGTGCCGAGACAGGTGTATTTGGACAGGGCCCCCCGTGGGTGGGTCCCGGTCGAGTATATAGGAACGCAGGGGTCTTCATTGGCTGCCCGGCCTCTCCCCCACTCTTGCGCCTGTGCCGCCCCCCCCCCGAGCCTCTCCAGCGGCCGTCTGTGCAGCGGGCGTTTGGGACCCACTCTTTCCCTCCCTCCCCTTTCCCCTCTGACCAGGTACAAGCCCCTCTGCCCTGAAACCTGGCCCACTTGGAACGGGAGGCCTCAGGATGGGCGTGGCAGCCCTGTTTGAAACACCTGGGCGTCAAGCAGGAAGAGTACAAGCTGGGCAGGTAACGGTGGGACCGGGGCAACTGCGGAAGCGAAGGGGGGGGGCTCTTCTCCCTTTCACAGATGTGTTTATTTCCAGGACAAAAATATTCATTCGCTTCCCCAAGACGCTCTTTGCGACCGAAGAATCCCTGGAGGTTCGCAAGCAAAGCATCGGTAGGTCCCTTGGGGCGTTTGAGGGTGGGTCAGGCTGACCCGGCCACGCTCTTCGCTTGGCCTGACCCCCATCTTTCCCCCCCTCCCCATTTAAGCCACAACAATCCAGGCTGCTTGGCGAGGCTTCTATCGGCGAAAGAAATTCCTCCGGATGAAGCGTTCAGGTAGGCGGGCAGCCCTTCCAGTAGCTGGTGGGGCAGAGCGCGG
Organism: Erythrolamprus reginae; assembly: GCF_031021105.1. Lineage (NCBI taxonomy): Eukaryota > Metazoa > Chordata > Lepidosauria > Squamata > Dipsadidae > Erythrolamprus > Erythrolamprus reginae. Next base: position 426,437,870 of record NC_091950.1, read on the forward strand.
TAGCCAGACCTTGTGCCCAGCTTGGCCTTGGAAGGGGTGGCCGGACTGGGCCTTGTGGGCTCTCCCACCCCCCGGATGGGCCTCGTGGGCTGCTCTGGGACCACGAGGGGGGGCGGAAGCAGGCGTGCCCCCCCCTCAGCCTTTGTTTCTCCCTCTCCCCTTGTGCAGCGGTCACTATCCAGGCCTGGTGGCGGGGCACTCTGGGACGCCGGGAGGCTGCCAAGAAGAAGTGGGCGGTGCAGGTCATCCGGCGGTAGGTGTGAAAGTTTGCTGCAGGAGACCCTGCCCGCTTGAGGGAAGGGCTGGAGAAGGGGGGGGGGGGCGGTCTCAAGCAGGTTTTATAGCCCCTGTTTTATTATCCTCACACTCTGGACTGCCAGAGAGAGAGAGAGACAGAGAGACAGAGATGGAGAGAGAGAGAAAGAGACAGAGAGAGAGAGAGAAAGAGAGAGAGAGAGAGAGAAAGAAAGAGAGAAAGAGAGAGAGAAAGAGACAGAGAGAGAGAGAGAGAGAAAGAGAGAGAGAGAGAGAGAAAGAAAGAGAGAACGAGACAGAGAGAGAGAGAAAGAGAGAAAGAGACAGAGAGAGAGAAAGAGAGAAAAAGAGAGAGGGAGAGAGAGAAAGAGAGAAAGAAAGAGAGAGAGAGAAAGAGAGAGAGAGAGAGAGAAAGAAAGAGAGAAAGAGACAGAGAGAAAGAGACAGAGAGAGAGAAAGAGAGAGAGAGAGAAAGAGAGAGAGAGAGAGAGAAAGAAAGAGAGAACGAGACAGAGAGAGAGAGAAAGAGAGAAAGAGACAGAGAGAGAGAAAGAGAGAAAAAGAGAGAGGGAGAGAGAGAAAGAGAGAAAGAAAGAGAAAGAGACAGAGAGAACTCATTACCGGACTCCATAGTGTCATCCCCAAACCCCCAACACTTTACCCTTAGATTATCTACGGTTGACCTATCCAGATTCCTAAGAGGTCAGTAAGGGGCGAATACAAGTGCGCTAGAGTGCCTTCCGTCCCTTGTCCTATTGCTCTCCTATATCTCCTATACCTTTCCTCTATTCCTCTATCTCTTCTTCTATTCTTTCATTGATATGTTCTATTCCTATACCTTCTTTTCTATTCTTTCATAGATATATTTTACTATGAGTATCTCCTATATAACCTTCATCATGTATTTTATTATGTGTATATAGATATATACCCACTAAAACCCTCATTGTGTATTGGACAAAATAAATAAATAAATAAAATAAAATAGAAAGAGAGAGAGAGAGAGAAAAAGAAAGAGAGAGAGAGAGAGAGAGAAAGAGAGAGAGAGAGAGAGGCGCCTTCCCACTCCTGGCCCCTCGGGGCTTGTTACTGTGGGAGGAGGAGGGGGGCTGTTTATGCACTTGGCCCAGAGACCCTCCGCCTCTTCCCTCCGCCCAAGACCCCCTGCAGTGAGAAGCCTGGCCTTGTGTGGAGCGTTTGTGTGTGTGCGTGTGTGTCGGGGGCGGGGCATCAGTCTTCACCTGAGCGAGGCTCCCACCAACAGGTTCATCAAAGGTTTCATTTACCGGAATTGCTCCCGCTGCCCTGAGAACGAATTCTTCCTGGACTACATCCGTTATGCTTTCCTGATGAACCTGAAGCGCAACCTGCCAAAGACGGTGCTGGACAAGTCCTGGCCGGTGCCGCCGCCTTCCCTGCGAGAGGTGGGTGCCCAGCTGTGGGAAGGGAGCGGAGGGGAAGGAGGCCCTGCAAGCCCCATCGAGCCTTGTCCCAAAAGGAGCTTCTCCCTGCGAGGAAGCCACGATGGACGGCAGGCAAGGCCTGGGCTCCCACGAAGCCCCCCAGGTGCCCCTCAGTGGCCCCTCCCGCCCACGTGCCCCTGTCTTCCTCCTCCTCCTCCTCAGGCGTCCCAGCTGTTGCGGGATCTCTGCACGCAGAACCTGGTGTGGAGCTACTGCAAGAGGATCAGCCCCGAGTGGAAGGTGCAGGTGAGCCTGGGCAGGGCAGGGTCCTGACCAGCGGAGGGCGGGTCCTCAGCTGTGGGCGGAGTCTCATGGGCGGTCAGGAATCTCCGAAGAGGACGACAGGGCCCCCTGCGCCAACCTCCTGCCCAAGCAGGAGACCCGAAACGGGTGCCCGGTCCCTCCGCTGGTGGGGCAACGCCTGGAGGGGAGTCCCCCCACTGGTGGATCCCCCCTCTCTGCCAGGAAACCTGCCCTTAGTTCTAGGCTGGATCTCTCCTGGATCAGCTCCCACCTTGCCTTGTCTTCAGGAGAATACGTTCACACACACACACACACTCATACACACGGTCTTCTTTGTGGCAGCCTCCCAAAGGCTGGAAGAGGCTATCGTGTCATCCCTGGTCCTTCTCTTCTTTAGTCTGGACACCCTGCCAGGGTTCTTCATATGTTTCAACCTCCAGCCCCTTCTTCTTCTTCATCATCATCATCATTATCATCATTATTATTTATTAGATTTGTATGCCGCCCTTCTCCAGAGACTCGGGGCGGCTCACAAGACACAATGTAAACAACACAACAACAAATCTAATTAATTAAAAAATTACAAACTAAAATTCCAATATATTAAAATCGGTCAGCCAATTCATTCATAACCACTCACCAGATTCATCTTTATTGCTCTTCTCTGCACTCTTTCAATATTTTTTTGGCATCACAGTGACCACAATCGGAGGCGGTATTCCAAGCTTGGCCTTACGAAAGCAGCATGTATAGCGGCACCAGCCCTTGGTGTGGCCTTGAGAATCTCCCTCTATTGATGCAACAAATACAAATCTTAAAAGCCCCAACAATTAAAAACCATCCACCCACAATTCATTCAATACCACTAACTTACTGTCAGCTGCAGCAGAACGTTCGCGCTCAAAGGCCCCAGGCCTGTTAGCAAAGCCTTTTGAAAGGACAGGAGTGCAAATATCTGGGGGAATGGAGCCACCACAGAGAAGGCCCTTCCCCTTGGCCCCGCCAGCCAGCACTGCTTGGTTAACAGAACCTGGGGAAGGCCAAATCTGTGGGATCTGACCAACCTCTGGGATACAAGAGGCAGGAGACGGTCCCGCAAGTAATCTGATCCTAATCCTTGTAGGCCTTTATAGATAATAACCAACACTTCAAATTGCGTCTGGAGACCGATCGGTAGCCAATGCAGCTCAGGGAGAGAGGGTGATATGTGGGCATATCTTGGTAAGCCCGCAACGGCTTGCACGGCTGCCTTTTGGACTGACTGACTCTGGACGTTCTTTAAAGGTAGCCCCAGGTAGAGCGCATTGCAGTAATCGATCCTCGGGGTCACAGGGGCGTGAGAAGAGACTCCCTGTCCAAATAGTTGCCGCAACTGGAGCACCAGGCGGACCTGGGCAAAGTCCCCCCCCCCCCGCCACAGCTGAGAGATGGTGCTCTAATGTGAGCTGTGGTCAAGGAGGACTCCCAGATTTTGGACCTTCTGTGAGGGGGTCAAAAGCCATCCCCCCCCAAGAGATGGAAGGACTCCCATACAGACCCTCACAGCCTCCAGGCACCGGCACATCGCCTCCACTGCTTCACTGAACTGACACGGGGGGGGGGGGGGATCTACAGCTGAGCATGGTCAGCATACTGTTGGAGACTCCCCCCCCCCCGTGTTGTCAGATGACCTCACCCAGCGGTTTCGTGTAGATGTTAAACCGTAGGGGGGAGAGGACCGGCCCCTGAGGCACACCCCATGTTGTCCTATGCGCTCCCTTTTCCATTTTTTATTCTTATCCTTTTGGTCCCCTTTTGGGAGCTCTTATTTTCTTTTTGAGTGGTATTGTGCTGGACTGGGGTTTTGTAATCTCATTTTTCAGAATTACCCAAGCTTTTCCCAGCCCTGGTTCTTTTGTCTTTGTCTAATCCCCCTGCAGCTCGAACAGAAAGTGGTAGCCAGTGAGATATTTAAGGGAAAAAAGGACAATTACCCCCAAAGTGTTCCTAGGCTTTTCCTCAATACTCGTCTTGGTAAGTACTGTTTAATCCGGCCAAATGTCACTTTTCCAGTGAGTGCCTCCTAACTTCTTTTTTCCTTTCCCTTTTTTCCCTGGGGGTGGGATGACAGGTAATGAAGAGATCAATGCCAAAATCCTTCAGGTGCTGGGAAACGAGGCGCTCAAGGTGAGAGTCCGTTCGCCCCTTCCTTCTCATCGGTGGTGGTGGTGGTGGTGGGTACTGCGAAGCCTTTACTTGTTGATTCCACTTCTATGCCGCCCGGTCGCGAAGGACTCCAGGCGGCTTTGCCAGCAGAGTTTCTGATGGGGTTCAGTGGGTGAGAGAGACGAAGGGTCCAGAAAAAATAATCCCATGAAGTTTTTGTCACCTTAAAGATTTGCAAGGCATGACACAAACTTCATGACCCTCATCTAAAGCAGGATTTGAACTCAGCTTCTCCTGGTTTCTAGCTTGGTGCTTTGACCACTAGACTAAATTGGCTCTGTATTTGTAGGCTGAAATGATATTAAAACAGTGAAATGCACAGGTTGCAGACTATGGACTGAAAGGACAATGGCCATTCTCAAAAAGGCATTGGTGAACTGATTGCCCTATGCAGTACAAGCCTGTTAAATCCATAGGACTTTTGATCCAAGCTACAGTAGCTGTTTATGATGGGATTATTCTGGTGACCCCCTTGAAGGTCTCCTATGAAATAGAATTGTATCTGCCACTTTTTGTTTCCCCTGACTTCTCTTGACCCTTTAGACCAGTGGGCCCCAACCTTTTGGGCCGTTCCACAGAGAAAAGGCTGCATTTTTTCATGCGGCCAGTATCCCGTGGGGTGCGGCTTTGCTTGTTTAGGCAGCCTGGTGACAGATGACCGACTGGGGGCTGGGGGTTCCTGCTTTATGCCAAGGAAAGCACCTTCGGCCTGACCCCGGGACCAGGGAATCTAGTTAGAGCTCTGGGGCACATTTTCCAAGCGGTCAAGAGTCTTGATTAGCTCAGGGTACCAACGATGGCACTTTTTGGAAAGGCACTTTTGGCCGTTTAAGGCCCCTGTGAAAAAACGTCGTTTTGTGTTCTGCTGCCCTCTAGTATGCGGTTCCCGTGGTCAAGTATGACCGCAAAGGCTACAAAGCCCGTGCCCGGCAGCTGCTGCTCACCCAGAACGCGGCCATGCTGGTCGAAGAGTCCAAACTCAAGCAGCAGATCGACTACGGCAACCTCACAGGTAGGGAGGGGAAGACTCGCAGTTGGGGGTCCGGCCTGAGCTGGGGTCAGAGGGGCTGTGTGGGAGGAGGAAGCAGGGATGGACGCAGAGGCTCCCGTCTCTTCTCTGTAGCATCAGACTGCGCGTGGGGGGTCCCAGGGCCTGGCACCAACACCTGGCTCAGCCTGGAGCAAAGAGGGGCTGCAGCCTCTTCCAGCCACCCCCTGCCCTATTCTTCCCCCCCCCACTCCCGAGACTTAACTGGGATGGGGGGGCTTCAGTGATCCTTACCCGGACCCCCCCATTTTGCATTTGGCTGTGCAGGGTTAAGTCCACTCAGACCGCCAGGTAAGGTCTGAGAGCCCTCAGGGGTCCACAGTCGGTCCTCGCCTGGCCAAGCCGCGTGACCCCTGCGGGAGAGCCCGGTTTGCTCTCTGGGCCAGGTGGAAGAGCCCCAGGGGACGCGGGGCCCGGCTTCCCACAGACGCCCCCCCCTCGTGTCCCTTGCAGGCATCTCGGTCAGCAGCCTGAGCGACAACCTTTTCGTGCTCCAATGTGCTTCGCCAGGACAACAAGCAGAAGGTAGCTCCCCCGAGAGAGACTGGGGGAGGGGGGCCTCAAGCCATGGAGATGATTCCCTGTGATGGGGAGGTGGGGAGGGGCATTGGACAGGAGCTCCTGCCTGACTAGGAGCACATCTTCTCCCCCCCACTCCCGACTCCTGCCCCAGCAACGTCTTAAACCCTCTTCCCCCGGACCCTTTTTCCCTCCAGGGAGATGTTGTGCTGCAGAGTGATTTTGTGATTGAAACTTTGACTAAAATTGCTACAAGTGCCAACAAAACCAACAGTGTGAATATCAACCAGGGCAGGTGAGTTTATACGCTTGCCCTTCAGGAACGTGGCTCTGCGGCTGCGTTGGGTCAGGGGCTGCTGCCCCTTCCTTCTCCAGGGTTCCCAACAGGGCATCGGCCCCTGGCCCGGCTCCCAAAGCCGTTGACAAGTCCCAGGGAAGCATTTCGTTTGGGCCGGGATGGAGCCCAAAGTCCCCCTTCCAGCAGGCTGGGCCTGGATTGCGCTCGTCCTGGGACTACCAGGCCGCCTCCTCTGGATCCGCTGCTTGCAAGGAAGACGGAAGGGGCCGCAAACCACGGTCAGCTCTCATGCTGGTCAGAAAGCAGCTTGGCACCTGGTGCTTGTTTCCTTTGGCTCAGAAATAGAAATGTTTCACGCCAGTGAGATTAGAATCCTTAGAAAAGAATAGAGCAGGGGGTGGACCTTGGAGACCTGCGAACCTTTTCGGCACCAGGGGAGTACCAGGAACCCGAAAAGCAGCTCCCCCAGCTAGCCAGCACGCGTTCCCAGAAGAGGAACGGGCGACATCTGGCGTGCCTGCCCCTTCCAGCACACGGGCCATAGGTTCCCCATCACTCACCGATACTATTTCAGATACGTGAAATATCTAGGCTTTTCTTTAAAACCTCCAGCGATAAAGCATCTACAACTTTGGGAGGAGAAGAAAGCCACCACCAAGAGCAAATCCCCTACTCTCTGTCCTAGCCCACTCCAACGAAGCTCCTCTGGAACTGAACAGTCGCTTCCATAGCCCCCCTCCCCGGATGAAAATAGGCAGGCACCCACAAAAGACTACTACTCTACTCATACTACTCTATTTCTAGTCTACGGAGAGGGGCGGCATACAAATCCAATAAATAAATAAATAAATTCCTTGTTGTGGTTAGCTCTGGCCCAGCTCCTGCCCCAAGGACTGTGGATGTGGGGGAGACATCCACATGCCACAGGCCTGTTTTGCTCCCGGTGGAATATGATGATGAAGACTCCTCTGACCAAGAAGACATGAGTGACAGGGAGGAGGAGAGTGTGGCAGACAGCTCAGAAGGAGATCAATTATATCTCTCCTCCTTGGATTCGGAACAAGAGTTAATGATACAGCCACGCATGCGGAGAGCGATGCGTAGGCAGCAACAACTGAGAGATTATTATCAAAGAAAAGGAGGCCACCTGTGGTTGGGTGGGGCTGTGGTCATTAGTGAGGCTGCTATAAAGAGCAGCGTGTGGGTTTGGCCATTGTGGAGGATTATCTGATTTGTGTTTCATGCTTGCCTTGCTGACTTCGACCTTGGGGTGTTGCTTTTTCCACACTTTGAAACTAAACCAGAGCAAAGTGTGTTTCACTTTGTGAAAGAAGGACTGTGAATTGCCTCACAGCTGCAAGCTAATTATCTCAGAACTGATAAGGGACTTGTACCAATTACCAGTTTGTTTGGAGACCAATGCTGTTTGCTATATTAAAAAAGGGCTTAGTTTAAGTGAATTTTCATTATAAAGAACATTGTTTTGAATTTTCAAACGTGTGTGTCTGAAATTTGTACCTGTGAATTTTCGGGAGGATTCTTCTTTCTCTTTACTCCCTACCTCCTTACGTGGTTGGTTATCTAGTGACTTTTGCTTGGAATTAGGTTCTAAAGGTTGTGAAGATTGCCCCATCCTCACCTTTCAATTTTATTTAAAAACCCTTTTGATAAGAAGAGCCAGTTGTTTCCCAAATATATTTTTCTAGTTCTTGTGCTCCTAATTCTTTAACTTTCTTCCTGTTATTGTTTTGAGATTCATTGTTGTGTCATTGGTCCCCGTGTGTAGAGAAAAAAGGGATAGTAATCCATGGGGTTTATTATTAGTTACATCTTTGGTTTTTTGCTAAAGGGAGCAAGATTGACTGCCTGATCTGCTGACTATTCAATTCTATTCCCCTAAGAATCGAATCCCGTGTCACCAATATTCGCCTTTTCCCCACCCTTAGGGAAAGTCTGGAGTGCTTTTCTTCCTGTTCTTTTTTTTAGAAATTATTGACGAATGTTCTTTTGTGGGTGCCTGCCTATTTTCATCCGGGGGGAGGGGGGGGGGCTATGAAAGCGACTGTTCAGTTCCAGAGGAGCTTCGTTGGAGTGGGCTAGGACAGAGAGTAGGGGATTTGCTCTTGGTGGTGGTTTTCTTCTAAAAGTGACATGTTTCCCTCGGACTTGAGTTTTAGGTACATAAGTACAAGGGGGGGGGGGGTTTACAGCTCTTTGTGTTCAGTTTGGGTGTATCAGTTCTCTTTATGTTCAAATATGGGGTCATTTTTTAAGAAGCTGTTTGTTCTCTATTTGTGTTTTATTTTGGTGTAGTCTTTTGTTTAGATTAGGATTTCTTGCTTTGTTCATTGAGTTTCAGAGGGGCTAAATTTCCTTCTAGACTTTTTTTCCCCTTTTAGCAATTCAAGTACTTTATATTTGATACATACAGTTTGGGTCTTCTTTGGGAATAAGCTGAAACATGTGGTACAATTTGCAAGTCTCTATTTCCATGACTTCATTTTTGTTTAGAAATTAAAAATGTCTAAAAATTCAATATTTTCCCAGCTGCAAAGTATCAATTTACAATACAATTACAATACAAAATTTTACAACCACAAATTCAGTACTGTAATGTCAAAAGGCCAGTTTGTAGTCTAAGATTACAATGTCCTAATTTATATTCTTGCACACATTGAAAACAGTACAAATGTTGCTTTTTGCCATTGATCATTCTGTTGAAGATCGTACAGCCTTGCACTGCCCTGGCTATGTGACTTGGGCTCTCCTGTGGTGGCACCTGAAAGTTTTACTCCCTGGCCCTTGAAATATCCTAATCCTGACTCTGTCCACTTCCCCAGCATCAAATTCACAGTTGGACAAGGCAAGGAGGGCATCATTGACTTCACCTCGGGATCTGAGCTGCTAATAGCCAAAGCCAAGAATGGTCACCTGGCAGTGGTAAGTAACCCTTTGCTTGCCAAAGTTAAAAGCAGCCACCTTCTTCCCTGGGCTGGGCACCTTTTCTGAGGAAAAGACCCCCAGCGCCTCTTACTGTTTTTGTCTGCATTTCAGGTGGCTCCTCGTTTGAATTCTCGATGATGGCAATGAATACTTCCCTACAAGGGGCCATAGACTCATTCGGTGAACACGGGCAGAGGTTTTCCTTGGCCTCCTCATCAATGAGTGGCCTCGCTTTGCCTCTGTTCTCTCTGGCCACCAATGACCCTCCTTTAGTTCTGCCCTTGGTTTTCGTTCTATCCATACTCAATCCACCAACCGGCTCTAAACAGACTGGTGGCCACGGTACCCAAGAGAGAGTGAGGTAACCTGCAGTGTTGCCAGCAAATCCCAGTAAAATGCCAAATTTTATATGAAGATGTTTTATAAAGAAAGCCTCTCCTGTTTTAGGTGCTTTGTATGAAAACATAAAAAGCCATAATGTACAGATGAAATTTTGTAAATACTTCCTCCTTGTATGGGATGTTTGCACTATGGAAATTATTTTGTTATTTCTAATTGAAGAAATTATGACAATCCAAGAAATATCAACCTTCTTGGCATTTCTACATTCTCTCCCTTTCCTTTCCCTGAAATTTCCCAAGACTTGGCAATTGCTGGTTTGGATGAATTACTTATATATCTGCACTTTGACTTTGCCAAAGGGAGTTCAGCAATATCTTCTCCACAAACTGACCCTTATAAAAAACAGGTTTTCTATTAGTCTTCAATACAATATTCATAGTCTCTAGTCTTTGCGGGGACATTGGTATGAAATATCAAGCAAAAAACAAAAAGAAGAGCTCAAAAAAATTCCTGAAATGCATTTTTGAAAACATAAGTGATTTAAAAAGTGGTAGAATCTTCAGATTGCAAAGTTCTAAATATTTGGGATTTTTTAAAAAAATATCTAGTAAGACACTAAGTCTGCCTTGTAACTTTTCACTATGGCTTCCTCAATATTTTCATGTGACACTGACATAGCTTCAAAACTAGAGCTTGCATATGCCAGGCAGTTGGTTGTTTGCTGTCGTACAAATGGACAGAATCTACATTTTGATTAACTTTCATGAAAGCGGTTTAAATAATTTTTGCTTCGTGTGCAAGCTTCCTTTTAAGCATTGGGCTTTTTTGTCCAATTCAGAATTTTTAATCATCTTACTCAGCTTGCTTTTTTTCTAGCTTGAAAAATCAGCTGTTTAAGGAGCCAAGTTTGTTTATTGTCCTCTGAAAACTACAGATTGAACTCACATTTCTGAATTGCAAAGGAGCATTTACAGCACAAAGACTTGGAAACAAGCTGCACCAGTGCTTATGCCTGTTGATCTGAAATAAGCCTTTTGCGTTACTTGCATAGAATCAATATCATTTTCTTCATATGCGCTTTATTTACTGCTGTCCAAGTTCAAAGGTGGATTTTTCTTCCCTACTTGGTGGCAAATGTTTTTTGTCATTTCTAAAATGGAACCTATGCTATAGTGTACATAAGATTTAAGGCTCTCTGCAGTGTGCGATATGAATCAAGATATATATGCCAAATAAATTTTTACTAAAAATCCTGTTTTGTTGACCGTGGTGAAATTTAGCAAACTACTTCGCAATTGACTCATACTACCTTATTTGGGCCCGTTTAAACTTGCTTCCGCTCTTCCTCGGTTTTTAGGATTGCAGCACAAGTGCTCAACTTGGTGCCCCCACAGACAGTGCTGGGAGAAGGGCAACCCCCCCCCCCCCCAAAAAAATGATTGGGGACAGCAAGATGGAAAACATACACCAAGTCTGCCTTGTAACTGTTCACAATGGCTTCCTCAATATTTTCATGTGACACTGACACAGCATTAAAACTAGAGCTTGCATATGCCAGGCAGTTTGTCGGTTGCTGTCGTACAAATGGACAGAATCTACATTTTGATTAACTTTCATGAAAGCTGTTTAAATAATTGCTTCGTGTGCAAGCTGCCTTTTAAGCACTGGGCTTTTTTGCCCAATTTATCATCTTACTCGGCTTGCATTTTTTCTAGCTTGGAAAATCAGCTGGTATTTTCAGATCATTCTAGGCTGGCGACCAACTGGCCATGGTTGGATGAAAATTGCATTTGTTGTGTGCCCCATCAAGTGTCTGAAGCCAAAGGCTGCACCTTCCACAATGATCTGAACCAAAACGTGCAGAAACCAGTAGGTACCAGTCCACAAGCCCAGTGTTTTAACCACTAGTGACTAGGCCATTGCAACCTCTCTCTCAAATTCCTGAGATCTTTCGTTGTGCAAACAGGACCTCTGAATAATGGCACCATCTCTCTCCAAGCTGGCTTCTTCCCAGCGACGCCCCCATCACTGCTGTAGCTAGGGCCCATCTATCCACCTTGCGGTTGGCCTTTTCTTCTTTTCCATTTTTTTAACAGTTCAGGATAGACAGGTGTCCTTGCCATCACATCATACTAATCATTTTTAGGCCCACACTATGAATCTTTAATGCAGCAGTTGTATCTGCCAGAGTTCTATTGAGCTTGGGCGGCAGATAAATCCATTTAAATAAATACCATATGCACCGTGCTTAAGTCCTCAAAGCCCCATGTAATAAAATTCTCAAAAGTTCACACTATGCAAATAGAGTATGTTGAGCCCGTACTTAGTCCGTTGAAGCTGCCCAACCTTTGGAGCACACAGGTGCAAAAGTACCTCCTATCTGCAGCTCCCTACATTCCTTGTGGACTCGAGCATGAAGAAATGAAGGCAAAAAACCATCCACCCCACCTCTGATCAGCAGTTGGGACTGCCCAGATTTGCCTCAAGTCATTGGGTGCGTCCCCTGATAAGGGTACCGGGGGGGGGGGGTGGAGAAAGAGGACCAGTAGTGGTGCTATATCAAGCAAACGTCCGCATTCTGGGGGTTTAAAAAAAAAAAAAGGGCTCCCTGGAGGCTATTTAACATTAACAGAAGACGTACCACCTCCTCCTTTTAAGTCTGTGACTTCCTCTCTGCCCCACTGGGTTGGAGCAAGGCGTTTTGAGCAAGGGCAGCTTACAAATGGGGCCCCTACCCGAGGAAACGTTTTATGTCCACCGCTGTTGGCAACTGGGAAATGATTAGAGGGACCAACAAGGCCTCAGTTGAAGCCTGCCTGGAGTGGAGCCACCGAAGACGGAGCAATGGCTTCAGCCTGTTGTTCTCTGGCGCGAGTGTCAATCACCCACTCTCCACCCCTGGAAAGGAGAGCTGCGCCCACGAGTCTTGACGTGTTGCCCTGCCCTGCCCGCCCATCCAGGAGGTATTCCAGCTGCTGGGTAAAAGTTCTGGAAAACCTGTCTGTGCCACACTGCCCTCTTGGCCCATTCACCCTTGGAGAACCTAAGCAGCAGCTGCCCAAGCAGGGCCCCTGGCCGGCACCCACTGCCCAGAATGGGGGGCTTTTAGTCCCCCTTGGACACAGGAGCCCCATGAACTCTGCCCAGGCCCCACGGTCAAAAGGAGGGAGGTGGGAAACGGGGAGGCTTCTCGTGCCCCCAAGACTGCTCCACCGGCACATCCGCTTGCCCTGCTGCCGGGTCTCTGCCTGTTGGGTTTAAGAAACGGTGTCCTAGAAGCCAGGAGGCTCTTCCATGAGATTTTTCTCCAGGAAGCCACTAGCTAGCCTAAGGAAGCGCCAGCCATTTCAGCAAGGCCAAACCTCTGGGTGGGGGTCAGGGAAGCTGCCTTCTTCTCCCAGGCAGCACTCGGGGCACCTGCTCTGCCAAACACCCACCCCCACCCCCGCCCCCCAATGGTGCTGCAACACTCGCTGGGTGCTGGGTGGCAGCCGCGAGGAGAGTCCCCACTTTTGAAAGGCTTGTGTAGAGAGGGCGCCGAGGTGCAGAATCTTTACACAGTATTTTATTCATCCAACAGACTTGCTGCTCACTCCAAAGGGGGGGAATCCCAGACGAAACCAGAAGGCAAGGTTACAGGTCAGAGCAGAGGTGGGCGAGATAAGGCATTCACAGACGACAAAAAAAGAGGAGGAAGAAAAGCCAGGAGCCAAAGCACTGGAGGAAAATGTTTCTGAGTGTGCACGTAAAATCACCACACAATCTCTGTCCAATATTTACTAGCCTGTGGCCTAAAGAAATGAACAAGGCATAAGTGGAATCGAACACTGAACGGAAGCAGCTGCTGAGAAAGAGCGGGGGAGAAAGGGGGGGAGACGGGGGGGTGTCTTGATTTCTGAAGAGGTGCTCTAGCTCAACCGGACCCACTGCGGGTCTGCTTAGAGGGTGGAAGCCCCATGGTTAAGCGGATACGGTCCCCCCCCCTCAGGGTAGAAGGGGGCGCTCCGTGTCCAGCCACAAATTTAGGTCCACAGGTCCTAGGCCACCACATATATATATATAAACTCTGCTTTTCCTGCTACTTGTTCTGCCTGCACCTCTTGCTGAATAGGGACCAGGGTAAAGTAGCAGTAGTATTTGGCATCGTTTTAATTTAGGGTTGTTTTATTTAAGTTTAATGTTAATTCCATGCTGTGTTTCAGTAAGAACAATACAGATCCTGTATCTGTGGCTCCAGTCAGATATCCAGTAGTACAAATTAGCTTCAAGTTACACATACTGAACAAAAGAGGTTGAGCTAGCAAAGGGGGCGGGGGGAGGGGGAGAAAAATATCGAACACACATGCAGGCTTTCCAACGCCACCGTCAATGCTCACCTGCTTGGAGGGGAAGTAAAGAGAAGGCAAGAATGAGCAGCCACGGATTGTGAACCGTTACCAGCACCCGTCACCTTAGCAGTTTTGGGGTTTCGCTTTGTTTTACACACCAAAACCATGACAAGAACTGTTCCAATGAAACCTGCAACTTCAAGCTAAACGCCCAATTTTGAACACTGGTATAAAATTGTTGAAACAATTATAAAAAATGAAAAATGCCACCATCTGCAGTTCTCAGTGCAAAACACTTTCCCTAGAATCCTAATGGCTTCCAGATGTTACCTCCCAACTGACAGAAGACACACAATTATTCAGAAAAAGCCTCCATGCAGCCAGTCCAGTTAGTGTCTTAAATAAATTGAAAGCTGGCACCAGTAAAATCCACAGACATTCACTCTTGCCTTTTAAAGAACTTTTCAACTGTGTAAAAAAAAAAGAAGGAGAAAAAAACCAACAGGGTAGGAACCTAAATTCTGGGGCCCATCACAACGTCAGATAAGACGGCTCCCAGGGAGACCGAGGGGCTTTGAGGGAGGATGGGGCAGAGGGGGGACAAAGACGGGGTCTTTTATTGGCCTTGATGTCTCACTGGGTCTCATCTTCAACATCCTGCAGTGCTTCTTTACTCTGTTCTTCACCTGGGGAGAAAAACCAACATCGTTATAGGCCTCGCCCGAGGGAAGCAGGTGCCGCCACGCTACTCTTACGGACCCCCACCACAAGCAGGGCAGTCCACGGAGGCCAAGACACAGCAGAGGGGCAGCGACCCCCGGGAAGCACCCACTCCCTCCCTCCCACACAAAAACCGAGTGAGGAGGACAAAGGAAGCCGTCCCAGGGCCAACGTCTCATCGCCAGGACTACAGCAATAGCAGTTGGGCTTACAACGTACCGCTTCACAATGCTTTCCAGCCCCCTCTAAGCGGTTTACAGAGTCTTCAGCCCCCCTCCCAAACAATCTGGGTCCTCATTTGACCCACCTCCAAAGGATGGAAGGCTGAGTCCACCTGGAGCCCACTGAGATTCAATCTGCCAAACTGATGGCAGCCGGTGATAGAAACATAGCAGACTGACGGCAGAAAAAGACCTCATGGTCCATCTAGTCTGCCCTTATACTATTTCCTGTGTTTTATCTTACAATGGATATATGTTTATCCCAGTCATGTTTAAATTCAGTTACTGTGTGCTGGAAGTTTGTTCCAAGGATCTACTACTCTTTCAGTCAAATAATATTTTCTCATGTGATCAGCCGCAGGCGCTGGCAGGGCTGCACTCTTAACCACCACCAGCAGAAGTAGACTGCAGTGCTGCAGCCCCCAGGCTCGTTTAAAGTTTGTCAGTTTAGGCTCTTGTAAAGTCAGTTAGAACCAGCTCCTTCATCTTGCAAACTTACCCCCACTAAGAGCAAAACCTAGTCACCTCAAATACAAGCAGCTGTGGTGGCCAAAAAGGACTCGGGATCCTTCTGGCCACAGATGCTTCCATGCGCCTCGTTAATTTGGAGTCAGGACCTGATCCAGCTGAAGCATGCAACAGATGGGCTGCTCCAATGCTTTCTGCCCCTGGCTCTCTGCACACAAGCGCCCCCCCCCCCCCCGACTAAGATCAGGAGGCCACACGTCTAATAGGGCTGGACATGCACCGATCACATCAGCCAGCAGGAAAGCTCAGCTTTAGCAATGCCACAAATGTCCTTTTGGACGCTTTGGGAATTGTCCTTGTGCCAGGAAAGGTTAAATTCTGAGGAAAAACCGGCTGTGACCCCACAGGCTGTGAGGCGCAATGAAAGGACTATCTGGTGAGGGTGGTACAGTCAGGGGGGGGCAGGAGGGGGGGCAGGAGGGAGTCAAGAGATGCAAGCATAAGGCAAGCCTGATTAGTGACGGACAAAGAGGGGGGAAACAGGGATTCTCCAGGGCCATCATGAAGACTTACAAAGTGGAGTATTAGAAAATGAACAGGTGGAGTTCCTTTTAAGAATCTACACAATGGAAAAGGAAGGGAGAAAAAAATAGGAGTTAAGGAAAGGAAAGCCATTGACCATGATTAGAAAAAAGCATGAGAAGGGGGGAGAACCTCGGCCCAAATTTACTTGTTGACCACTGAAATTGTAAGGAATCGAAGAAAGCGAGACACACACGCACAAACACAAACCCTGAACAAGGGCCGCTGCATTCTTCTGACCCCAGCCCCCTGCTTCCAAGAACCCTAAGCTCAACCCTTTAGAAGGAGGACCGGGATTCCGCCGAGAGGAGAATAACCGAGGAGCCCAATCTTCACATCCTGTGTTCAACAGCCAGCAGGGCACAATTATCATTATTATTATTATTAATTAGATTTGTATGCCGCCCCTTTCCGTAGACAAATCCTGGTGCTTCCCACAGCACATCAGGTTCCCGTCAGGCAGCATCTAAACCAGGGGTCCCCAAACTTTTTACATAGGGGGCCAGTTCATTGTCCCTCGAACTGTTGTAGGGCCGCACTATTTAAAAAAAATTAACAAATCCCTATGCACACTGCACATACCTTATTTTAAAGTAAAAAACAAAATGGGAACATACTATTTAGAGGGGGGGAACAAATCTGAAATTCATATATGTTTATATGTTTTGTTTTTAATTTTCTTTTGTTAACATCTGATTGGCTATACAAGGTTTTCTTGGTTTATAGAAAAATGTATAAAGAAAGAAGGAAGCACTTTGTCATAATGGTTAATAAGTAAGAAATATAATTGGTGGTGTACTTTTTGAAGGAACATTAAGGAGGGAATTTAATTAAAAGAAAAGTATGTACCTGTGGTCCTGTCACTCACCCGTGGGCCGGATAAATGGCCTCAGCAGGCTGCATGTGGCCCGCGGGCCGTAGTTTGGGTACCGCTGGTCTAAACGATCGTCCTACAGCTCCACCTAGAAGAGGCCATCCTCCTTTGGGTGTTATCGTTCTTCGTCCTAAGGACTAGCCACGATTGAGCATCTTACTGGGAACTTTTTATTATTATTATTAGATTTGTATGCCCCCCCTCTCCGGAGACTCGGAGCGTCTCCCAACAGCTGTCCACTGCAGTCAGCGGCTGCCAACCTTCTAGGTTTGAAACCAGGGGAGGCAGCTGCAGAACAGCTGCGCACGGCTGCACAGGCCGTATCAATAAACTCTGCCGCCAAGCAACGGTGTCTCCTTCTCTTTAGGTAAAAGAGGCAGGAATCTCCTTCCAGAAGCCTGGTGTGCCCTTCCTTGCTCTGCCTTTGCCGAGACACCGTTGTCCCTTCAAGCTCTTTCCTCCCCCCGTCCCCCCCCCCCCCCATTTGAGAGGACCAGGCACACCTCATCCGCCTCCGGTTCATGGAGACTGTGGTGGGAAGCTGGACTGGCAGGCGAAGGACAAGCTCCCCAGCCTCCCCCGAGTCTCATTTCACCAGGGTTGGAATAGAGAGAAAACTGCATCTTGATGAAACCCACTGGGGAACAGACGGGCCGGAAAATGCTCCCCGTGTTGCCTGCCAGGCATTGGACGTGCAGAGCTCCTCCTACTGCTGACGGGAGCACAGAGACCGTGTGTTGGCAGCTTCGTTGCTGCCTCTCGTGCGGTGTGGCAGGTGGGGCCAGAATTGAAACCCTGGAGCCCCGCAGGGGATACGCTGCCCCAGGGCCCTGTGTGTATCGAGTCAGGCACTGGTTACCACACTCGATCCCCAAGCCCAATTGCAGGGCTACCCCTGCGAGGCGTCCTTTGCACCCCTGGGTCCTCAGTGGGCTACTCACCAAGCCCTTTTCTCTCTGACATGGTGAGTCCCGTGCATTGGAATTAACTGCCCACGAAGAACTTAGAATCTGCACCTGAGTATTCAAGGTGCACCAAGATTTCAAAGAGGTAGACATGGGGAAAAAAAGGTTTTTCCCACCCTGGCCCCCAGGAACGCTCTGCAGGCCTCCCAAATGGGGGGTTTGGGGGGCTGGCAGAATGCTCTTGGGGGCCATGGAGGGCAAGAATGAGACGGGGAGGCAAAAATCGGGCCAGTTTTTCACAAAAATAGCCACAGCATTTAGATTTATATACCACTTCAGAATGTTTTGCAGCCCCCCTCTAAGCGGTTTACAGACTCAGCCTCTTGCCCCCAACAATCTGGGTCCTCATTTGAGCCACATTGTAAGGGTGGAAGGCTGAGTCAGCCTTGAGAAAAAGGGAGTGCGGAGGCCTTGGGAGGCCTGCAGTGCGTTCCTGGGGGGGCATTTCCCACCGTTCTTGTCAAAAACAGGCCGTATAGGGTGGGGTTTCGGGAGACAAAATATGGCTATATTCAGTGTACAAGACACAGCAACATTTCCACCCTGTTTTAGGATGGAAAAAAGTGTGCCTTTTACTTCAAAAATATACGGTATTTTTCTTTTTTTCTAAAAAAAGAATTTTAGACATTGTACTGCTTTAAAGCGACGTTTCAAAGTTTCCACGAATGAATGTCAGCGGAATATAAGAACAAATGGAGCAATAAACCCTGCTCATTATTGAGGAAGGTGGGACCCAAGGGAAAAGAGGGGGTGAACCAACCGCATACTGTCAGCTGACTCTACCAGGCCAAAACTACGATCCTCACTGCTACTACGTAGGTGGGATGCCCATCCGGTTTCTTACCAGAGCCCTTTGGTAAACCTTCACGCTGCCCTTCCCAAGTACATGTAAAACTTGCTTACTCGCCTACCAGCTCCTCTTTTCTCACGAGTGCTGCGAGTCCAATGGTTATCTGTTCACAATTCTTGACCTCTGCTACTCAACGGGACCCTCTCGGAAGTAAGGAGCTTTGCCTCATGACAGACCTCTTGTCTATCTTTATTTTATTTTTAAAAACCCTGTGAAACACGTATATACCTGCAAGTGCAGAAACTGCATGAGGACACGCGCAATCCATGAACACACACACGCACACACGTTTTGTGAACCTTTTGCCATGTGCAATATTTCTGCCTGAATATGACCTAAAACACGACCTACTCTCCACACAAGCCTAGACACAGAAGAACTGGACAAGAGAACCCAAGCAAATGCCCAAAACACACTAGGTTCCTTTGTTCACTGAAGGAACTCATCTAAAACTACGCATGTCTCTGCGAGGAAAGGGCCCGTCATCTCTCTAGGCCCAACAGTTCACTGGGAGAGAAAATCAAGGGCTTCAATCAAAGGGGGCAGGAGGAGAAGGTCTCTAAGTGGGGCAAGTCCTGCCTTACCCGAAGAAGAGGATTTTGGGTGCTGTCCCAAAGGTGCTTTTTCCCCCAAGAGGCAAACGGAACTTTCTGGTTTTTAGGACATTTCGCTTCTCATCCGGGAATCTTCTTCAGCTCTGACTGGAGGGTGGGGGGTGGGAGACCATCCAGCCAGAGCTGACAAACACTCTTCAAAGGCAGCCCCATGTAGAGAGCGTTACAGTAGTTGAACCTCGAGGTGATGAGGGCATGAGTGAATGTGAGCAGTGAGTCCCGGTCCAGATAGGGCCGCAACTGGCGCACCAGGCGAACCTGGGCAAACGCCCCCCTCGCCACAGCCGAAAGATGGTTCTCTAATGTGAGCTGTGGATCGAGGAGGACGCCCAAGTTGCAGACCCTCTCTGATAATTCCCCTCCCAGGGTAATGGATGGACAGATGGAATTGTCCTTGAGAACCCACAGCCACTCCGTCTTGTCAGGGTTGAGTTTGAGTCTGTTGACCCCAACTGCCGCCAGACACCGGCACATCGTGTTGCTGAGGCCACCACTGAAACCCTGAAAACAATGGTTGGTGTGCGCGTGTGTGTGAGAGAGAGGGAGAGAGAGAAAGGGAGGGCTGCCAGGAGAAAGCCCCCCGTCTCCAAAAGGTCACTGCTGGGTGCCTGCAGTTTGCAGAAGGCCCCGTGGGGCGAGCCAGAGGGCTGTTGGGGGAGCTTCCTGTGGATGCAGCAAGACAATGACCAGTCGCACAATGAAAGAAAGCAGAAGGAAGTTAATGTTTGGGAGCGGCCAAGGCAAGGTCCAGACCTTCGTCCCACAGAAACATTGTGCGCGAGGGCCTAAATCAGGCAGCTCGTGCCAGGCACCCCCCAGCTCAACTTCTTCTGTATGGATGGAGTGGGGGGTGGTGTGTGTGCAATGGGCAGGGGGCGACTAGCTGTCCCTAGAAAGGGTCAGTTGCAGTTACTGCTGCTGGGAAGAGGGGGTTGGGTGGGGCCTGCACACCAGTTCCTAAAAAGAAAGGTTCACATGTAAAATAGGGAGCTTTGGATGGCTTTTCTCGGTGAAGAAATGATGAATATAATGTTTTTGGTTCATTTCTTTGAACTGAGTGGTCTTATCTAGTTTTAGGACTTGTGGAAAGTCACATTTTAGGCCCTCTTTGTTCAGAAATATTGGAAATCCAGAATATTTAACCAGTACTATTCAACTACCCAGTGATGCTTTAATTAGCCAAAATTTCAGCAATGCCCAGGAGACGTTAGCCATTTCTCAAATTTTGAATTTTACTGTAAGAAAGGTTTTCTAGTCATTTTAGAACCTGTGGCCAAACCGAGAATCAATTGCAACTAAAGGGCTCTCCAGAGAGTATCAGTCCCCACATGCAGCTGGAAGAACTCTGCGGTGCTCATAAGGGCCTAGCACTACAGCCTTGTACGGGTGTGTGTGTATGTCATTTAACCAAAGTAAAGGTATTGATTGGCACAACAGAGGGAACCCCCCCTTGGGACACAGAGCTCAGTAAGACTTAGGCTGATGAAAAACCCAAAACCTGCCTGTGTTCTGCGCAGGGCATGGGTGGGTTTCTTCCCATTCCCCTTTCATAAAAAATAAAGCAGTTTGCAGAATCCTCCCAAAAACAATTTATTGGCTTCTAAATACAGTCACACCTCGTCTTACGAACCTAATTGGTTCCGGGGGAGGTTCGTAAGATGAAAGGTTCGTAAGACGAAACATTGTTTCCCATAGGAAACAATGTAAAGTCAATTAATCCGTGCAACCAAAAAAAAAACCCCACAAAAAAACGCTGCCGCCCGGCTGTCACCTTTTAAAAAAGCCTGGGGGCTTCTCAGCGACCTCCCGAACCCCGAACGCCAAACCCGAACTTCCGGGTTCGGCGTTCGGGAGGCCGCCGAGAAGCCCCCAGGCTGTTTTAAAAGGTCACAGCCGGGCTGGGGGGCTCCCCAGCAACCTCCCGAACCCCGAACTTTTGCCGAACCTCCAGGTTCGGGAGGTTGCTGGGAAGCCCCCCAGCCCGGCTGTGACCTTTTAAAACAGCCGGGCGGCTTCCCAGCAGCTTCCCGAAGCCGAACGCCAACCCCGAACTTCCGCGTTTGGCGTTCGGAGGCTGCTGGAAAGCCGCGCGGCTGTTTTAAAAGGTGATAGCCGGGCTGGGAGGCTTCCCAGCAACCTCCCGAACCCCGAACCCGGACGGCAAATTTTTTCTGAACCCCGGGTTCGTATCTCGAGTTGTTCGTAAGACGAGGGGTTCGTATCTTGAGGTACCACTGTACTTGGCCCAAGTCAGGCTGTGCTGATCTTAATAACAAGCCCATTGGGGGTGGGGGGATGGAAGGAAGGAAGGGGGCTGCTTGGTGTGCTTAAGCCCTTAAGGCAGCTCCTCCTCTGCACCTCTGCTGAAGAGGAAGAGGGGGCTTTTCCCCTCATGCAGTGAACTGGCAGGCCCCCCTCCCCCTGCCCCCAAAGGACTCTTCTCTGGGGCTGCTGCTTCTTCTTCTTCCAGACAGCCCCATAGGAGGAAAGAGGGGTCTTTTATCCCACTCCCCCCAGCCCCTGAGCTGCCTAGACGTACGCACGGGTGGGGGGGGAATGTTCCTATCGGGCTATGCTGAGGCTGGGCCTGCCGGGGCTACTCACCATCACCCTGCATGTCTGAAGTCCATAGTGTCAGGTTATCACGTAACAACTGCATGATAAGTGTAGAATCCTTATAACTTTCTTCGCTCAGCGTATCCAGTTCCGCAATTGCGTCATCGAAAGCGGCTTTCGCCAACCTGTAAGCAGAGGACGACAACGGTAGCAAAGCAGGTCACGGGAACCAACTGCTCCTGCTTGTAAAGACCTCAAGCCTGGCAATGATCGCCCCCCCCGCCCCCCCCCCCCCCCCAAATCTCTTAGCTTTGCAGCACTCTCCCTCCTTTCCAGAGCCCGCTTGGCCCCGACAATACCTATGGAGGGAGGGAACACCTTTGGAGGAGGGATGGACGGACGCTACTTCCTTCCCCCTCCTCCAGCAGCGGTATTCCAGAGCGACCCAAGGGCAGGAACAGCCTGGGGTTCCCCCTAAGAAGGCACTGGTCCACAGAGCGCACTGAGGGGCGGTGCTTCCTATTAACTCGAGTTCTTTTTATTAGGCCTCACACTCACCTGCAGGCACGATCAGGAGAATTAAGAATTTCATAGTAGAAAACAGAGAAGTTGAGGGCAAGTCCTAAGCGGATGGGATGTGTTGGAGGAAGTTCTGTCATTGCAATATCGCTAGCAGCTTTATAAGCCACCAAGCTGTTCTCGGCAGCTTCCTTTCGGTCATTTCCTGTGGCGAACTCAGCGAGATACCTGTGGTAGTCCCCTTTCCTGGACAAGGGAATAAAAAGCCATCAAGAGCACACCCAAGCCTTGGATGCACAGGAAGACCTGTGGCTGGAACGGGTTTCATTAGTTATTTCTCATGGGATAAAGGTTGAGTTTTAGTATTCTGAACACGCCCACTTGCTCCCTGAGATTTGGGCAGCAACCCCCCAGGCCCCCCCAAAAGCCTAGTGGTTTTTCAAAAGCGCTCACGATCTGGTTCTTTGCTGAAGCCTTTGGCAAATGTGATTGAAATTTCACTGGGAGTCAGGAGCAGAGGTGGGTTTCAGCAGGTTCTGACCAGTTCTGGAGAACCAGTAGATACCACCTCTTACTTGCCCCACCTCATCTATTCGCTGCCTCTGAGTCACAGCTGATCGGGAGGAAATGGGGATTTTGCACGAATCCTTCCCCTGCCATGCCCACAGGCCTAGTAGTGGAATCCCACCATTGATCAGGAGACATATTAATTTAATAAATTGTTGTTATGTTAACCAGCTATATTTGCATGGCACAATGTGAGATTCTTATGAATCATGATTTGCCAAGAATGAAGTCAAGCTCCCACATATGATTACTGCACTCTTAACACCCCCCCCCCAAAAAAAACCCAGCTAAATATTGCATTGCGATAAAAGTAAATGAGGCAACTGAAAGACCAAACCGCATTTTCTCCACCACTGCTTAAAAGCATAAATTTTTAAAATAATAAGTAGACCGGATTAAGGCTGTTTGCCTAAAGTGAACATCTTAGCTCCTTTCTCTCTTTGCATGGAAAACTGGAAACATATTTCTTATTTCAGTTCAACTCCTCTTCAGTTGGAAAGGAAGCCCCAATGAGAAAGCACAGCAAACTCTGGCTTGGGCCTCTGTGTAAAACCTATTGCTGCGCTACAAAGGCCTTTCTGCATCCAATCAGTTCTCAAAATAAGAATCATTTGTATTTCTCCTACTACACGTTTCATCTTCGCCAGATGAAACTGAATTGCTCAAATCTGTCCAGAAACCATTAGATTTTACTTCAAGCCATTCATCATGGCCATTTTCTATCTGTTTCCTTCTTTTTCTTCCTTCCTTTCTTCCTCTCTCTCAGGTGGTCAGACTAGAATAAAGATTTAATGCTGCAAAGGAGGAAAGCAACAAACTTATCCAAGGCAGAAATTCTTCTACCTGTGGTTGAAAGGATCCTATATATAGAAGTACTGTTTCTAATTTTAAGTAATGTGTGGCCAGATTTGCAAGAAACTTAAGCTCAATACTCAAATATTTGATTAAAGGACCACCCCTTTAAATTACCTAATTCAGAGTCCTTATACAAAATTATCTTAATTACTGTTTCCCTTCATAAATCACATTATAATCCATCTAATCGATATAGCGCCATGTTACTAAAAGATAAGTTGGGAGGAGACCCAGGACACCCTCTTTGAGGGCTAAAAAACCCCAGCATGAACACCCAGATAGAGCACCCCCAAACACACACACACACACACACACACACACAGAGGATGCATTTAGGAACTGACTGGCTTCTATGGGTCGAAAAACAGATATGTGATGTAAAGATCAGTTTCTTCGTCTTTTGCTTCTCCATCGTGCTTGTTTTTCTGCCTAAGCAGATGCAAGTTCTGTCCATTTTCTTACCTTCACAGGCGTTCAAGGTCTCCATCGTGGTAGAAAAAAATTACTTTCCATCATTCAGATTTGTTTCTTAGGATGATATCCACAAATAAGCAGTTTAATTAAGGCACACACTCTCTTCCACACACTCTATGCCTGCAATCTGGTACCTACATTTTATAATAGAAAACCTTTGATTCACCAGTGTTGGCTGCTGGAATGAGGTGTTTGTCCAGTACATCCAGAATATCACAACAGATTAGTTTCAATTCAGTCTCAACCTTGGAAGGGGGGAAAAAAGATGTTCAGAGAACGTAGGGTTTAATTCAAACAACAAAGTATGAGAAAGAGGACCACCCATCAGATTGGGGCTCCCCCCCTCACTCTGTTCTGCGGACAGCTAATGGCTCCAGCATTGGGCGGGCGACCCAAACAACCTCCACCCCCAGCAGCACCTACAGGAGAGGGTGGAGAAGCAAGATGGGGACGTTTTTCCTCTATAGGCTATTAAAACTCTCACTTCCATAACTTGTGAAATGGGGGAGCGGAGGGCAACAATTTTTGAACCAAAATCTCTCAAATGGGCCAACTTACAGAATGTGTCGAAAATCTGGGACCCATGGCTTCCGTGGAACTGAAATTTGGCAAACCTTATAAAATTTTATGACATATAATGATCGTAAAACAATGTAGGATATAATGCAAAATAGCATAAAAGGTTCCTGTACTATACAGTTCAACATGGCTATTTTCATGGTGGATCCATCCCTGAACTTATCCCATCACATTCTGCCACGGGTGTTGAGAAATCTGGTAAGGAAATATCATCTCTGAAAAGACACAGGTCACAGGTCGCCCAATTTTTCCATTTTGGACCTGCCGCTGCCCTGACATCCCATTCTCTACAGTGGAAAACAGGACAACCTGGTGACCATCTGATTCTTCTTGTCCCTAAGCCAGGGCTCTGAGAAAGCAAGGGTTGGGTTTGTTCCAGGTGGCAGATGGTTCCCAAGGTGAAAAGGTGCTACAGATTCTGGTCAAGTCTTCCCTGCTAATCTTCCCTTATACCCTGCGCAGAAGATACGAGGCAGCTCTGGGATCGAGATGCAGCCTGTTCCAGGCCCCGTCACCACATGATATCCGCACGGATAGACTACAACCCACCAACAACACAGCCCTTTTTTCTCCTAGAAGCTATTAACTCTGAAATATCTGGAAAACCTTTAAGGAGGGGGCTCATCTACACTGTTCGTCAAGGCAAGTGACCAAGGCATGTGGAGCGACTATGCCGCTCTGTTTATTGCCCTAACACAGACCTCTGCCTTCCTCTCAGAAACAGAAACCTCGGATTTTGCCCCAAAAATAAAGTCCAGGGAGCCCCTCACCGGATTCCAAACCCAAGAGGCCTTGACTCTAACCCCCAAAAGGTGGGCGTACATGCACGCACACACACACAAGCTTGAATGGATCTGCAAAGCCGCTTAAGTCAGTGATGGAGAACCTTTTAAACACCAGGCCCAAACTGCACACACACATGCAAGCCCAAGCTGGAAAGTGTGCGTGCACATGCACGGACATAGACCTATGTGCCTACGCATGCATGGACCTATGTGCCTGCGCAGCAGAGACCCCAAACAACCACTGGCCGGAGAGAGGTGGGTCATCCCAACACTGGCAGCACGGTAAGAGGAAAGGCCTCTCTCTTTCATGAACTTGTTTCGTCGTTTCCAGGGAAACAGAAGCTCCCGAAAGAAAAAAAGGGGGGGGGATCTGATCTGGGGCGACAGCGCAGGTTCCAGCATAGACGCCCCCCCCCCGCCCCCCGTGTGCCACTTGCAGCACGCCTGCCATGGGCTCAGCATCACGGGCCTAAGTGGTCATGGCAGCTTCCAATGCAGACCAGTCCCCCCCCCCCTAGGCCAGGGGTAGGCAAAGTTGGCTCTTCTATGACTTATGGACTTCAACTCCCAGAATCCCTGAGACAGTCATGCCAGCTCAGGAATTCTTGGAATTGATAAGTCATAGAAGAGCCAACTTTGCCTACCCCTGGCCTAGGCTGAACCACCTCAACATGGAAAGCTGCATTATTTAGCATGATTAAAGAAGGACTAAGGAAAATACTGCCAATGTTATTAATATCCACACTGAGGCTTAAATTATACAACTAAAAAAATATTCAGGTATATTTGTGAAGAGTGCTTAGTGGCATTCTTGTGAAAACGACTAAGAACAGGCCAAGAAGCAGAGAATTTCAGCTATTATTTGCATTTCAGTTTTCAATTTCCTGGAATCATTTATCTACTCTCCCTGGTCCGAAGCAAGAACTGATACTAATGGGTCAATTTGGCTTGACCCAGCCAATGGGCTGCCATTGTTTGGAATCTTGCCTTCAGTGCCATATAACATTTTTTAAGATAACTTTATTACGGTTTAAATAGAGGAAAGGTACAGAGAATCTATCAGAAAAGAAACTACAGTGATCCCCCGCTCGTTGCGAGGGTTCCGTTCCAGGACCCCCCGCAACGAGCGGGTTTTCGCGAAGTAGCGCTGCGGAAGTAAAAACACCATCTGCGCATGTGCAGATGGTGTTTTTAACTTCCGCAGCGCTAGCGAGGAGCCGAAGATTGGGGGCGGCGCGGCTGTTTTAAAACGTCGCCGCCGACATGGGGGGCTCGCTAGCACCCCCCCGAACCCCCAACCCAGGTTTGGGGGGGTGCTAGCGAGCCCCCCATGTCGGCGGGGACGTTTTAAAACACCCGCGCGGCTTTCCAATGAGTCCCGAAGACAAACGTCAAACTTCCGTGTTTGTCTTCGGGACTCATTCGAAAGCCGCGCGGGTGTTTTAAAACGTCCCCGCCGACATGGGGGGCTCGCTAGCACCCCCCAAACCCGGGTTGGGTTGGGGGTGCGAAATGACTTGGAGGAATGTGAAGCTGAAACCGGCCGATTTGGACTTCCCATTCCTCCAAGTCACTTCGCCGCTCGTGTCCTGGCTAAACCGGGCAGCAGGAGACAGGCTTTGAGTTTTGGCTACGGGGCGAGGGAGTTAGGAAAGTCCTACTTCTCCCCCCGCAGCCAAAAACTCAAAGCCTGTCTCCTGTTGCCCGGTTTAGCCAGGACACGAGCGGCAAAATGACTTGGGAGGAATGTGAAGCTGAAACCGGCCGGTTTCAGCTTCCCATTCCTCCAAGTCACTTCGCCGCTCGTGTCCTGGCTAAACCGGGCAGCAGGAGACAGGCGGTGGGCTGGGAGCCGCAGGCGAAAGGAGCTCGGGCATTGTTCTCCGGACCCCGCCCGCAGCCTGGAGAGGGAAAGGGCCGCCGCGGGGCTGAGCGGGCGGGGTCCGGAGAACAATGCCTGGCGCCGCGCTCTGATGCCCGAGCTCCTTTCGCCTGCGGCTCCCAGCCCACCGCCTCGCTGGTTGGCTTCTCCTCCTGCTCAGCCTCGCCTCGGCCTTTGTGCGCGGCTTGTCCCGACAGCCCCCCACCCCAGCACTTTGAATCCAGCAGCTTCTGCTGGATACGGGCGGTGGGTGGGACGAGCGGCGCGGAAGCCAGGGGCTGTGGCAGCTCGCCCCCCCCATCGCCCGTATCCAGCAGAAGCGGCGGGATTCAAAGTGCTGGGGTGGGGGGTGTCCCAACAGCCCCCCACCCCAGCACTTTGAATCCAGCAGCTTCTGCTGGATACGGGCGGTGGGTGGGACGAGCGGCGCGGAAGCCAGGGGCTGTGGCAGCTCGCCCCGCCCATCGCCCGTATCCAGCAGAAGCGGGATTCAAGGCTAACTTCTGCGCTTGGCTTGAGGACTCAGCTGGGAAGCGGCACGGGTGTTTTAAAAGGTCTCCGCCGGCATGGGGGGCTTCCTACCACCACCACCCCGAACCCCCAACCCGGGTTTGGGGGGTGCTAAGAAGCCCCCCATGCCGGCGGAGACCTTTTAAAACACCCGTGCCGCTTCCCAACTGAGTCCTGAAGCCAAACGAACCCGGGTGGCCGGGCGAGCAGCGAGCAAATGGAGGGTGGCCGGGCGAAGGGCGGGCGAACGGAGGGCGAGCGGGTGCTGGGGGGGGGGCTTCTCGCCCTCCCGCCAGCAAGAGGGGAAAGACCCAGGGAAGCCGCCCAGCAGCTGATCTGCCCGGCGGGGAACACCATCTACGCATGCGTGGCCATAGGAAAAAAGGGCACACATGCGCAGATGGTGTTTTTACTTCCGGGTTGAAAAATCGCGATGTAGCCCGTTCGCAATGGTCGGGGACGCAATAACCGGGGGATCACTGTATATAGTTCCAGGATTTCTATTTAAGGCCCCCAAAACTCCATATGTATTGTGAATCTGCCTTGCAATAATGGAGACATCCCGTTTCCTGAATCTATTTTAAGAATCTGGGAGTGCCTCCTTCCCCAAGGGTTAATGGTTGCCTCTCCTAAGCCAACCCAGTAACTGAAACAGAATTTAAAATTCAATTTATAAACAGGCAAAACCTATGAAATAATGTTAGTATGAAATGCTCTTATTCCTTTCCATGTATGTGCCACCCTCAAGCTACTCTGTAGCCATTAAATGGGTTCAAGTAAAATGAATAATTCAGTTTTATTCACACGTGGAATCCTGCTCAAAGGACTCAAACCTCTAGTAAGTAATCTGCCTTTTGGTAACTCAGTGCAGTTTACACCACCACTGGAAAAGGGGATATATATGCTGGAGAACACACTCCTCCTTCCCAGAGCAATCCAGAAACAGAGCTATTCTGCCCATTGGGGAGAGGAGCGGAAAAAAAGAGCTGTGTGGAGCACATAGCTTGGACAGTGGAAGGGAAAGGTAGCTCCACTCTGCCCAGATGTCCCAGCCACACAAACCTTGCGAAACGAAACACAGCCAGTCCCAAGGACAATTCGGGCCTAGACTGAGGAGGCATCACTGCAGAACTCACCATTTGCCGATACTCCCGGATCATCTTCAATTTGTCTTCCCCACCTTTGTTCTCTTCCTTCTGCTCAATGCTGCTGATTATTCTCCAGGAGGCTCTTCTGGCTCCAATCACATTTTTATATGCAACAGAGAGCAGGTTTCTCTCCTCGACTGTCAGCTCCACATCCATTCCAGCCACTTTCTTCATTGATTCAACCATTTCTAAAATACATATGCACACAATACGACTTACGTGTGCCAAATATGGGAATAAACTTTATAGTCCTCCATCAAAAATGAAACCAACATTGATAGCTCAAACCTAAGCAACTGGGGCGGTGTGTGTGTGTGTCTATGATGTTAAGACAACCCAGGCTGCAAATGTAAAAGCACAAACTCTTTACGGCACAGCAATGCCGACCAGCCCTGAAAGCAAAGTTGCAGCTGGGGCAATTGGAGCCCTCAATGGCCGAGATTCCAACTGCAGCTCCCTCCACTGACTGCTTCTCCTCGCAATCCCCCGAAGACTCTCTCCCCTGTGCGGCAGCATGAAGAAATGGGGGGTAACATGCGCTATAGGAAAATATGGAGGACACAGAGGGAACCGCTCCGAGTCTAATAAATTGTTATTAATTATTATTATTAACCTCCCACCCCAAGAGGAGGACTGCGTAACAAATGAAACTGAGGCGCCCTCAACACTTGTCCATTCCACTGGAGCCGGGGTAGGCAACGTTGGCTCTTCTATGACTTGCAGAGGAATTACGTGGCCCTTTGGGGCTGAGCTAGTCTTTAAAGCTTCTATTCCAGAAGACCCGTCACCCACGGCTGTGCTTTCCAGCAATACTACATCCCATATTTTCTGGGCACGAATCAAGTCAATATTTAAAAAATATCATTAGATTATTATCCTGCCTTTTTCATATTTAATTCAAAGCAATGAAAATACCTAATACATAACATTGCCTGGAAATCTGACGTGGCAGTAGGACAGCTGAAAGGGATTTGGGTGTCCTTATTCATCACACGTTACCTACAGGCCAGCAACTGGATGCACTAACTGAGCAGGTTATGGACGGTAGCTGTTCCCCTCTACTCTGCCCTAGACAGACACCACCATGGTTGAAAAAAAGATAGGAGGAAATTAAGAGTTTGCAGGATGACAACCAAGGTAGTGAATGGCTGGAACACCAAACCCCTTGAAGGACCGTCACAAATTCTGGTTGTTTGGCCTAAAGAAAAGTAAACTGAAGGGAGGCATAATAGCAGTTGTGGAACATCTAAGGGAGTGCCACCCAGATGAGGCGGAGGGATTCTTTGTTGCCCCAGAAGGCAGGACCAGAAGCAATGGACTCAATTTAGGGGAAATAAGCTCAGGCTAGATGTTAGCAGAAACTTCTGGGTTGCATGAACTATGTCAGTCAGTGGAACAGATTGCCACACGAAGCGACAACAAGTTTTCATTCAGTCGACGTCTTTGAGAGGATGACTGGTTACCATCTGCCAATGATGCCTTGGCAGGTCTCCTGCTGAGCAAGGGGTTGAATTTGATGCATCTGAGATCCCTCAACGTCTAGGACCACGATTATCTCTGCCAATATTTTGATACTTTTCATTGGGAGACCCATGCATGATATGCCGCCTTCTGGGAACCTAGCCCAACACAGAAAGTGTGAAGACCAGGTAAAGCCATTCCACCTCTCCCATGTATTGCAGAATTTAAATAATAAGGTAAGTCCTTCTGATATCTACAGAGCCACTTCAGCACCTGAGTGATACAAAATACCCAGGTTTAGGTATACAGGAAGGATTCTGATTTTGTACATTTAAATGTGTTTCCAAAATGTGTTTTTAATCCCATTTTACAATTTATCAGAATATCTGCGAGACCACCTTCCGCCGCATGAATCCCAGCGGCTGGTTAGGTCCCACAGAGTTGGCCTTCTCCGGGTCCCGTTGACTAAACGATGCCGGCTGGCGGGACCCAGGGAGAGAGGCTTCTCTGTGGCGGCCCCGACCCTCTGGAACCAGCTCCCCCCAGAGATTAGGATTGCCCCCACCCTCCTTGCCTTTTGTAAACTTCTTAAAACCCACCTCTGCCATCAGGCATGGGGGAACGGAGACATCTCCCCTTGCCTATGTAGTTTTATGTATGGTATGTTTGTTTATTTATTTATTGGATTTATATGCTGCCCCTCTCAGAAAACTCGGGGCGGCTAACAGCAATCATAAACAGTGTACAATAATAATCCAATACTAAAAGCGAATTAAAAACCCCTTAATATTAAAAAAAACCCCAAACATACATACAAACATACCATGCATGTTTGTGTGTATGCTTTTTAAATAATGGGGTTTTTTAGGCTTTTAATGTTAAATTGTTATTTTAGACTTTTAATATTAGATTTGTTATTGTATATTGTTTTATCACTGCTGTGAGCCGCCCTGAGTCTAAGGAGAGGGGCGGCATACAAACCTAATAAATAATAATAATAATAATAATAATAATATCAACATTTTAGATGGGAAGCTCATACAAACCATAGCAACAGCGTTTGGCATTTCATATTTAGGGGTTACAAAATCCATAAAGGATTCTGACCCCTTCCTGGATTAGGTCCAACATATGTGATTACGGTTCCCAATTTCATACTTTATTGTCTTCACAATTAGTACTGTTGATTTTATGACATTCTTTTTAATATCTATGCCCAGAGAATATGTGCCGCTGCCACCACTGTTGGACCCATCATACCCTTGAGGGAAGCAGCCAGGAGCACCCGAGGACCCCGAAATACAGCACTCGCATGGTTCTTTCACTTATTCCCCACGTACATTGTGAATTTTGGCCTGTCCCCCCAAAATGTGTGTTGTTCCCTTACGAGGTGGCCATCAACCTCCTCCAGGCAGCTTCCAGGCCTGTCCACCCACAGGCTTTTGCTGATAGACATAATAAAAACAAGCAACCAAGCGGGGTTGTCTCTTTGTCCCCCCTACAACGTGGATTGGCTTTTTCCTGACATGCCAGGTAGGAGCCACCCCGGCAGGGAGAGAGGGCGGGGAACAGCAGTCCGAGTGTCACTGGGGTCTCCCGAGAAGGAACAGCACATTATTGGGGGGATCACGCGTGTGCGTGCGTGTATTTTCCCATTTGGGAGGAAAGGGGCAATTTCAACGTTGGGGCAACGCTGGAAAGGGAAGGAAGAAGGAGGCAGGCGCAGATGGGCCGAGGCGCCGGGCTCTCCCTGGGGCAACCCGGCCTCTCCTGCCTGGCACGCGGGGCCTCAGGCTCCTTCGGGCACTCGGCGCTTCCGGGCTCGCCCCTCCGGTCCCGCCGCCCTCCGGCCCCCTCCACCCGCGGCCTTGAGGGAGGGCCGCCTGGGGCTCCCCCCGGAGGGGTCCCGATGGCCGGAGTGAGGGGGGGCTCCTCTTATACTGCCCCCCGCCATGCCTGCCCCCCCCTCTTCTGCCTCCCCCCCCCCGCCGCCTGAGTGCGCGGCCGCCATTTTGTCTGCGCCCCCCGCCCGACGCTCCCGCCCTGCTCCCTCCGCCTCCCTCACCGCCCGCGCCGCCATTTTGTCGCCGCTGCCCCGCCGCCCGGCTCCAGCCCGCCGCCGGCCGCCTTTCCTCGGCCCGTCCCGCCGGCCGCAGCCTCACCCCCGCCCGGCGCCCGGCCCTGCCCACCCCTCCCAGCTCGTCTCCCGCCGCCCCGCGCACCATCGTAGCGCTCGGCCTGCTCGGCCAGCTTAGCCTGGTAGACGAGGTCCTCCCGGTCGTCCATGTCCGTGGGGCGAGGGCGAGGGCAGCGACGCGGGGCGGATGGTGACCGATGGTCCGGCGGTGGGGGGGGGGCTCAACCACGATCAGCTCTCGCTGCTCTCCGGGCAAAGATGGCGGCAGCGCCTCCTCCCGCTACATCCGGGCAATGCGAGCGCCGGGCGCAGGCGCCGCCACGCCCCTTCGCCCTCCCTAGCAACGACCGGCCCTTGGCAACCGCCGGGCGGACGCGGGCGGCGTCGGTGCTTCCCGCCGAGGCCTGCGCTCTGCACGCGCTCAAACAAGCGGAAGGGCGGGACCAACCTTCTCCGGGGCGCCTCGCCCGAGGGAGCAGCATCTCCCGGCGGGGCGACTTCTGCGCTGAGCGGGCCGGGCCTTCGACCCCCACGCTGCTGCTGCTGCTCCGCTTCAGCGTCGGTCCGCCCGCCCCTCTGACCGCCTCCCGGGCTTCGTTCGCCGGCCAACTTTCTAAGCCGTGCGGCTGTGGAGCCAGGGAGGAGGCGGCCAGTGGCGACCCCGCGGTCTCGGGGTGCTGCGGATCCCGAGGGAGGGAGGGAGGGCGGGGGGTGGCGGGCTGCTCTTGGGACGTCGCCCTCTACTCTGGGGCCTCCTGCTCAGCAGCCGCCATTGCCTGGCTGGCCTGCAACGAAGCTGCCCTGGTGCTGGGCCCGATCGGAGCGTAGCTGGGCTTTGAGGCCCGTGCGTCCCACTTCAGAGCGGTGCCATAACTCTTAGGTGGCGGGGTGGAGGGGTTTCAGTTGTGTGACACAATACTTGGGTGGGTTCCAGAGGCAATGCAGTCGATTGCTTGATGCAGGTCGCACAACCTAAGTGCCAGAGCCCACTATAACAGCATTGCCCAAAAAGCATTAAGAATTGTAGACCTAATCTTACCTAGCTTCTTGTCTAGAAACACATACAAAACATTCCTCAGACCTATTCTAGAATACAGCTCACCTGTGTGGAATCCACACTGCATATCGGAGATTAATACAATCGAAGGAGTCCAGAAATAGTTCACAAGAAGAGTCCTTCTTTCCTCCTCACGTAACAAATTATCCTACTCCTCCAGACTTCAAATACTGAATCTAGACAATTTACAACTATGTTGTCTCCAAACTGATTTAACTGTTGTTCATAAAATCATACATCATAATGTACTCCCTGTCAGTGACTGCTTCACCTTTAACAGCAACAACACAAGAGCATGTAATAGATACAAACTGAATGCAAATCGCTCCAAACTTGACTGCAGAAAATACGATTTCAGCAATAGAGGGGTCACCGCCTGGAACTCATTACCTGACTCTGTTGTTGCTTCCCCCAACCCCAAAATCTTCAACCTTACATTGTTTATTTATTTATTCGATTTTTATGCCATCCTTCTCCTTAGACTCGTCGGCTTACAACATATTAGCAATAGCACTTTTTTAAGAGCCAGCATTATTGCCTCCACAATCCAGATCCTCATTTTACCCACCTCGGAAGGATGGAAGGCTGAGTCAACCTTGAGCCAGTGATGAGATTTGAACTGCTGACCTTCAGATCTACAGTCAGCTTCAGTGACCTGCAGTACAGCACTCTACCTGCTGCGCCACCCCGGCTCTTTCATTATCTACAATTGACTTCTCCCCTTTTCTAAGAGGTCTGCAAGGGGCGCGCATAAGTGCACTTATGTGCCTACTGTCTTATCCTTTCTATTACTACGTTCTACTTATGTTAATATGTACTATAATATACTAGTTTAACAAATAAATAAATAAATAAAAATAAAGTCCTTGAGTGTTAACTCCATTCAGGTTGGCTGTCAACTGTGAAGGATGCTACAGTCTACTGCAATACATGGGTGCCTATCCTCTTTGGTTCTATGGTCAGTTGGTAACGGAGTTCCCAGGCTTACGGGCAGACCCGGATATGGCACTGCAGTGGCTCTAGTCACACTTCTAGATTGCTGGGGGGTGGGGGGCAGGTTGCAGTTGCTGTGTTTAGGTGTGTTGTTCTTGAGTCAGAAACCCAAGACTTAGTGGTCTTGATTCCCCTCAATCCTGACCTACCGCTGGAGTGGCCCTCAGGTCTGGCAACACTGTGCTGGGTTCCTCCCTCTGGGGTCTGTTGCAATAGGTGTCTATGGAGACTTTCATTCATCCAGGCCATGGTTGTCCCAGAGGCGATTTTTCAAAAGGCAAGTGGACTTTCTGGGATTTTTTTCCTTTGAAAAAGTTTCACTTCTCACTCAAGAAACTTCTTCAGTTCTGAGGATGACAAGCGAAATGTCTTTATGGAAAAACAAAGTCCAGTAGCTTTTTGAAAAAGCACCTTTGGGATTATAATAGGTGTTGGTGGGGGAAAGGTCAAGCCCCTGTTTTGTAGAGCAGGGGGGGAGAGAAACTTGGTACTTTCTGTGCATGTTTAACACATACATAAACAACAACTGGGGAGGGGGAGGTGATCCAATGATTTGGGGTTGAAGTATTATTGCTATGTTGATGATACTCAGATTTAGAAAGACCATCCTTTACTTACAACAGACCCCCTACTCTGGCAGGCTGTTTGCATATGCAAGTATAGAAAACATGCACAGCACATCCCTTACACTCTTCTGTATCCGATTGACCATGGACTGGCCGCCACCTCACACCCTCCAAGAGGCAAGAAGGCTTCCTCCTCTTGCTCCTTGCTCAGGCTTCAGTTGCCTGCGCTGTGGGGAGGGCAGTCGAGACCCTCGTTGGGAAAGGGCTGTCAAGCAAGGCATAGAGATTAAGAGGATGGTTTTGCCAAACAACGGGGGGGGGGGGGGGGGGGCAGGCAAATAGGTCTTTGGCTTCATTTCTATAAAGTAACTTTTTCTATAAGTGGGTCATATAAACATGACTAATGAATGAATGTGCTTTGGCAAAGCAGTCAAAGGAGGCAATTGTAGGTGCTGGTTGTTGCAATTAATTGGCACAAATGTTCAGATTTCTTTGGGTTGGGATTCCCTATGGGTAGGGTCTAGAATGATGAATCTACTAGCAAATTATCTGGGATTCTCCCCCTACAGTCTGGGGGGAGACTGGTGAATTTCTAGGATGTCCAATGGAGCAGTTCTGTCCATTAAAATATTCTATTTGTTCCACGTTCAAAATTGTTGCTATTTCTTCTTTTTGTCTAGTATCACTTTTGGAATTATCTCCCCTATTTTTTCCTCAACAATATCTGTTTCCCCCCCTATTTTCTGAATTTTTCATTCATTTTTTTAATAGTTCTTTGCCAAATCTCACAGTATCTCGCATCAATTCCATTATCTCCTTATGATTCCTTGTTATATCTTCCTTAATGCATTGAAACATGAACATTATTTCTTTACAGACTACATTTGTTTTCTGCTGCTGCGACATTTTGTGCCGATCACTAATCATTGCTCAATATTCCACCAAAATTTCAATATCACAATTTTCCAGAAACACCAAAGCCACCAGTATTAATAAAATTTACCCTGGCCTGGAACTGTTCCTCAAACTGCCCTAAATGTATAGTCTTTAAAATTATCCAATTTGTACCCTCCGATTTTTCCAAATTTTAAGTCTATTCAACTTTTCTTCTTTCTTTGTATTGCAAATTTACCCACTTAATTTCCCCAAATGCCTTTAATCCGCAAAGTCAAATAAGCAGTTTTCAAGATGTTCCCTGTTTATTGTAATCTACTTTACCTAAAAAAATCTTCAAATGGCTCCCTTAATACTTCCAGGCAGCCAAACCTCCCATTGATGTGAAACTAAAATAAAAAAGCTTTTCAGTTTTTGTTTGTGTTTCGCTATTTCCTTTGTAATTCATGTAACTATCTGAAGTAGTTCTTAATCCAAGGTTATTCCCATGAAATATTAATACATGCTACCTCTACTTACGAATTTAATTCATTCTGTGACCATGTTCTTAAGTAGAAAAGCTTGTAAGTAGAAGCAATTTTTCCCATAGGAATCAATGTAAAGGAAATAATGTGTGCAAACTCATTAGGAAAGAAATAAAAGCTCGGAATTTGGGTGGGAGGAAGAGGAGAAAGAAGGACAGTCACTGCCGAAGGAAGATGAGGTGAGGGGAATAAAAAAAATCCAAAACTTTAAGGCTTAAAAAAAAAAGAGGGACTCTGAGGCGGCGAGGAGGAGCACGCACCTCCCATACACTTGGCGCGAGGCTGCCTCCCATACATTGTGCCAGAGAGAGAAAGCCAGGGGGGGATGGCAGGAAATTGGCCGGGCCTTCGTACCGCTCTCAAATTTCCTGGGAAATTTTTCTGGGCTCGGGTTCTTAAGTAGAAAATGGTTCTTAATAAGAGGCAAAAAAAATCTTGAACACCCGATTCTTATCTAGAAAATGCCTCCCCCACTGCCTTCCTCTGTTTGTGATTCATCTTCACTGTCCCAGGCAGCTGGCAACCAGACAGGTCTGCTATAAACAGAGGACTCCCACAAATTCACATCAAAATTCCCAGCTTCTCGAGCTGGCCTAGAGTAGAGGCGTTCTTAGGTAGAGGTACCCCTGTATATCTTCTTCGACCAGTAGATGGCGCTCCTGCTCTAAATATCCACCCTTTTCATCAGGGGTCCCCAAACTTTTTACACAGGGTGCCAGTTCACTGTCCCTCAGACTGTTGGAGGGCCGGACTATTAAAAAAACGTGTGAACAAATCCCTATGCACACTGCACATACATTATTTAAAGTAAAAAACAAAATGGGAACAAATACAATATTTAATATTTATTCTTCCTCTTTCTCTCTCTCTCCCTTTCTCTCTGTCCTTCTGTCTTTCTAGTTCTCTCTTTCTCTCTGTCCTCTTTCTTTCTTTCTTTCTCTCTCTTCTCTTTCTCTCACTCACTCTCTTTATATCTCTCCCTCTTTCTCCCTCTCTCTGTCTCCTCCTTTCTCTCTCTTTCCCTTTCTATCTCTCCTCTTCCTTTCTCCCTCCCTCTCTATCTTTCCCTCTTTCTCTCCCCCCTCTCTCTTTCTTTCTCTCTCCTCTTTCTCTCACTCACTCTCTTTCTCTCTCCCTCTTTCTCTCTACCTTTCTTTCTCTTTCTCTCCCTTTCTCTGTCCCTCTTTCTTTCTCTCTGTCCCTCTCTTTCTTTTTCTCTGTCCCTCTCTTTCTTTTTCTCTGTCCCTCTCTTTCTTTTTCTCTGTCCCTCTCTTTCTTTTTCTCTGTCCCTCTCTTTCTTTTTCTCTGTCCCTCTCTATCTTTCTCCCTGTCCCTCTTTCTTTCTCTCTGTCCCTCTCTTTCTTTCTCTCTGTCCCTCTTTCTTTCTCTCTGTCCCTCTTTCTTTCTCTCTGTCCCTCTCTTTCTTACTCTCTGTCCCTCTCTTTCTTTCTCTCTGTCCCTCTTTCTTTCTCTCTGTCTCTTTCTTTCTCTCTGTCCCTCTCTTTCTTTCTCTGTCCCTCTCTTTCTTTCTCTCTGTCCCTCTTTCTTTCTCTCTGTCCCTCTTTCTTACTCTCTGTCCCTCTCTTTCTTACTCTCTGTCCCTCTTTCTTTCTCTCTGTCTCTTTCTTTCTCTCTGTCCCTCTCTTTCTTTCTCTCTGTCCCTCTCTTTCTTTCTCTCTGTCCCTCTCTTTCTTTCTCTCTGTCCCTCTCTTTCTTTCTCTCTGTCCCTCTTTCTTTCTCTCTGTCCCTCTCTTTCTTTCTCTCTCTTATCTCTATGTGGGGGGGAGGCGGCTGCTTGAAAACCCCTGACCTCCATCGCCTCCCCCCCACGGCACAAGGCGAGCACACCTCGCCACTGACACAGGCGGGGGGGACTGCCCTGTCCCCCTGTCCCCCCTGCGCAAAACTACGCAGCCCAAGATCGCTCGCTTCTCCAGCCAGCAAAGGAGTGGACGCGCCTCTCAGCTGCAGAGCGGAACGGGGGTGGAGATCAGCAGCGGAGTCCGGCGCTGGGGCCATGCGGGACCGCTCATCCAGGCGCGCGTGGACCGGCAAGCCTGGATGAGCGGTCCCGCATGGCCCCAGGCCCCCAACGCCGGACTCCGCTGCTGATCTCCACCCCCGTTCCGCTCTGCAGCTGAGAGGCGCGTCCACTCCTTCGCCCTCCCCGGCACCCAGCGTCCGGCCCCACGCCGCCTCCACCTCCCGGTAAAGTGCCCGATCTCTTCCTGCAGGAACGGGTGGTGGGGCGCCGCGAAGGGCCGCGCTTGAAGGCCACCACGGCGCCGCAGTCCCAGAAAGTGGCGTGCTTTTTAAATGTGACGCTTTCCTTTCCTGCATCAGCCAGCAAAGCCGGGCAGTCGGCTTTGCTGGCTGGAGAAGCGAGCGATCTTGGGCTGCGTAGTTTTGCACAGGGGGGGCAGGGGGACAGGGCAGTCCCCGCCGCCTGAGTCAGCGGCGAGGTGTGCTCGCCTTGTGCCGTGGGGGGGAGGCGATGGAGGTCAGGGGTTTTCAAGCAGCCGCCTCCCCCCCACACACAAACTTAGCCATGGTGCACTTAGCTGTGACTTTCAGTGGACAGTTTTTCAATTGCCAATCGCCTTTTCATGAATTTCGCGTCCACTCACCGCGGCGGAGGAGGGGAGGAGGAGGTGGAGAGGCAAGGGGGCGGGGAGGAAAGCGGGCCTGCAATTGGCCAATTTCTTTCTCGCCTTTAGGGAGAGGAACTGTTGCTGCTCTGCCATAGGGCAGCAACAGTTTCTCTCCCTAAAGGCGACAAAGGAAGGGGCCAATTGCAGGCCCGCTTTCCTCCCCGCCCCCTTGCCTCTCCACCTTCTCCTCGCTGAGCAGCCGACCGCGGTGAGTTGACAGGAGATTCGGGAGCTTATTTTATCGACCAGTAAAATCTCGTGAGCTTGCCACGGGCCGGTTAAAAGACCTCGTTGGGCCGCATCCGGCCCGCGGGCCGTAGTTTGGGGACCGCTGCTTTTCATCCTGCTAACAATGCCAGTCCAGTCTCTCTTTTTATTCACAATCCTCCCATAATAGTTTGTTTCACTTTTAGGTCTGTGATCTTTCTCCATGTAATAAAACGCCATTTAATGTTTTAGACAACCTTTTATTTTAAGTGCTTTTATTTGGGTTTAAATTTCTAATATAGAAGTTGAAAGTTATGTCACTCAGTTTCCATCCACAGCCCACAATGTGCTCCAGAACATATTCTTCTTATGCTTGCTGTCACAGCTTCAGTCTTGCCGAAGATGTCTGTCTCTGTTGCAGATCAGGAGGGTTTTCTTTGGATCAAAGGAGGAAATTGCTGTTTCCTTGCGATCTGCAAAGCATCCCTCCTTTCTTCACTACCCCTCCAGGATGGTTTTGGCCCCATATCGGCTGGATTCCAGGAAGCCGCCACAGTGCTCTGTTATATCCATCCCGCTGCGACACTATGATTTCTCTGTAGTGGCCATTTCTAATAGGAGTCTGTTAAAGACCCGGGTAGGCTTGGCCCCGAGTTAACTGCAGACTGCCATTCAACAGCTACAATTGGCCCAATCTATCTGATCATGCTGAAAATGGAAATGGTGGAGCCCCACTGTTGCAAGGTGTTGGGGGCTAAGACCAGGAGGTGGCACATACCAATTGGCCCTCTAGAATGGCCTGTGAATCTAATGGACCTTAGAGGAGCCCCAGCTTAGTGAAATGTCTGAATAAGAAGCAACTGTACTTGCTTATTTATGACATTCAATTTAATATAGCTGTCTATTCTAAAAGATTCTGAGTGGCATTCAAATCTATTAAAAATAAATAAATAAAGCCCATAAGCAGTCAGCCAGGAGTAAAACCAAAAGCCAGGGGCTTGACCAATCACACCCACATTACCACCAGACTGGGAACGTGGTCACTTTCCCACTTGGTATTCATCTGAGGGAGTGTTATTACCACTTTAGCACTTGGTAAGGCTTCACTTGGAATACTGTGTCCAGTTTTGTTTGCTATGATGTAAAAAAGATGTTGAGACACTAGAAAGAGTGCACAAAGGGGCAGCAAAGGTGATTACGGCCGCCTCTGAAAAGTGTTCGGAAATTTCAGATCGTGCAGAATGCGGCCGCGCGAGCAGTCATGGGTCGTCCCAGATATGCCCATTTCATCAACACTCTGCGGCCTGCACTGGTTGCCGATTAGTTTCCAGACCAATTCAAAGTGTTGGTGATGATCTATAAGGCCCTTCATGGCATCGGACCGGAATACCTCCGGGACTGCCTTCTGCCGCATGAATCCCAGCGGCCAATTAGGTCCCACAGAGTTGGCCTTCTCCGGGTCCCCGTCGACTAAACAATGTCGTCTGGCGGAGCCTAGGGAAAGAGCCTTCTCTGCGGCGGCCCCGGCCCTCTGGACAGTGTTCCCTCTAATTTTTTTTTGGGGGGGGGCGGAACAGTATAGTGTCTGAGCGGCAGTCCCTTCGGAACTGGGCGGCACAGAAATATTAAATAAACAAACAAACAAACAAACAAACAAAAAACCCACCCTGTTTTGCCTCAGAGAATTTCAAAATAAAATACTGTACTGTGTGTCTATAACAGTGAGCTCATAATAGGGCAACTCTATCAATATCAAAATGCCGCTTAAATAGTTGAGCTAGTTTCAAACTAGATTTTGATTTTCTTTCTCTCTTCCTTACTCCCATTCTTTTTCTTTCTCTTTTCCTTCCTCTCTTTTTTCTATCTGTTTCTCTCTCTTCCTCTCTCTCCTTCCCTCTCACTCTTTCCCTCTCGGCTTTTGGGCAGGTTTGGAAAACTCTGAGTTGATGATGATTTTTAAGTGAGCAATTGCTCACTGCTCAGCTTAGAGGGAACTATGCCTCTGGAATCAACTCACCCTGGAGATTCAAACTGCCCCCACCCTCCTCGCCTTCTGCAAGACCCTGAAGACCTGTCTATGTCGCCAGGCATGGGGTAATTGATGTATCCCCTTTTCTGACCATTAAGAGATATATGTCGTTGTGACTGTATTGTATTGTTTTTTAATGATAGTGGGCTTTTACTCATAGTTTTTAATTATTAGATTGTGTACTGTATTGTTCGTTTACTGTTTTGAGCCACCCCGAGTCTTCGGAGAGGGGCGGCATATAAGTCTAATAAATTATGATTATTATTAATTAAGGGACTAGAGGTTAAAACATAAAGAACAGTTGCTGGATTTGGAACTCTCAGAGAGGATGTGTGTGTGTGTGTGTGTCAACTGATTTTCCAAAGTCCCTGAAGACAGACAAGAAGCAATTAATCACTCAAGCAGAGAAGCAACCTGGAATTAAGGGAAAATTTCCCGACATGAATCAAGCCCTCCAGAAGTCGTGAATGCTCCAACAAAGTTTTCAAGAAGAGAATGGACAACCATTTGTCTGAAACGGGACAGAGCAGTGATGGAAAACCATTTTTTCTTTGGGTGCCATGCGCACGCGTGCCCACACACATCATTCAATGCCCCCTCCGTGCCCTGCCCTCAGTGCATGCAGATGTGACTGCTCCCGGTCCCTCATTTCTCAACTTCCATTGGGCCCAGTAGGCTAGTTTTCTGCCTTCCCCAGGCTCCAGAGGCTTCCCTGGAGTCTGGCTAGGGCAAAAACAGCCTCCCCTGCCCCCCCCCAAAGGCCCTCTGGAGACTGGAAATGGCCCATTTTCCGATTTCCGGTGGGCACGGAAGGGCCATTTTTTGCCCTACCCAGACTCCAGAGGGATTCATGGAACCTAGGGAGGGTGAAAACGCTCTCTCCTGCCTCCTGGAGGCCAAAGATGCCCTCTCAGAGCCTCCGTGCGAGATGTAAATCAGCTGGCTGGCAGACACATGCATGCTGGAGCTGAGCTAGGGCAAAGGCTTGTGTGCCGGCAGATAGGGCTGTGCCGTAGGTTCGACATCATGGGTATAGCGTTTTCAGCCTGATCAAGGGTAGGACTAGATGACCGCCAAGGTCCCTTCCAACTCTGCCATTCTATTTAAGAAGAGCTAGGGTCAGCATGACTGTTACTGGCCCAAATTTATCATGTACATCTTTTTTCTGACAAGGCCAAAGTTTGTTAATAATCATGTGGCATGTCCTTTATAGGATCAGTCATAACAAAGGATTTCCCAGATTTTTAAGCTTGATTCAGCTTGTAAAGGCTTTTACTGTGGATTTACACTGATATGGGAAGCACTGCTGTGCTTCTCATATCAATTGGTTAAATCTTTCTTGTTTCATAACTTATATAAAATTATAAAATATAAATTTATAATTTATAATTGCATTAGATAGCTATATAGAATTATCACTATTTACTATTAAAATATTTTTACTGTACAGTGGTACCTCGTCTTACGAACTTAATTTGTTACATGATGAGGTTCGTAAGGTGAAAAGTTCGTAAGATGAAACAATGTTTCCCATAGGAATCAATGGAAAAGCGAATAATGCGTGCAATCCCAAAACGTACCCCTTTTGCCTTGCGCTGCTGGGACTCCCCGCCTCCGGACTTCTGTTGCCAGCTGAAATGACCGTTCTTGCGCTGCTGGGATTTCCCTGCCGCTCCCCTCGCTGGGATTTAAAGCAGCGCAGGCAAAAATGAAGGGGATCCCAGCGAGGGGAGCCTCAGGGAAATCCCAGCAGCGCAAGAATGGGCCCTTCGGCTGGCACGGAAGTCCAGAGGCGGGGATTCCCAGCGAAAGGAGGCTCAGAGGAATCCCAGCGCTTCGGCTGGCAATGGAAGTCCAGAAGCTGGGCATCCCATCAGCAGTGGCTTGGGTTTGTAAAGTGAAAATAATTTGGAAGAAGAGGGGGAAAAAATCTTAAACACTGGGTTCGTATCTCAAAAAGTTCGTTAGAAGAGGTGTCATAAGATGAGGTACCACTGTATTTCACTTTTTTAAAAAGCATTTTTCTTTGATAGTGTATGTATTTTTCTTTGTATTTTGTTCTTTCATTTCTTTTTGACATTATTCTAAAAACAGAAGAATTTTAAAAATGTTTCTTCAAACAATATGGTGTGTCTTTAGAATTAGCCACCCAATGCCTATCCATTCACTTACATTGTTAAGGCAATGAATCACAAATTCCACTTTTGCAATTTTTATTTACGCCACATATTATACACATCGATTACAGGCTACAAAAAATAACTGTCAAGAAAGTGTGTAGTGTTATATAATACAGGGCACATTTTATATATGCTTTTGCTTTAGTTTGTGTACAGCATTTTTCACTCTGACAGTATGTTATTAAAATGATTAAAATACTTGCTGTTATAATAGATTAACAAGCTTTGATCACATCAGATTTTATTACGAAATGCTGGGTTAGACTAAATACTAGCTAGAAAAAAAACCATCCCATTTAAACTGAGTAGTGTAATACTATGCAAAAATGCATCTCAAAATAAAAACCGTGACCAGTGACGCTCTTAGAGCAGGTCACTAATTCAGGGGAAAATTAACTACCCAAAATGGCCTTCAAGGAAAGCAGTTGCTTCATTTGAGTAAGAAGCAAAGCATGAAATGCCTCTGATGCCAGATTAAGAGGAAGGGTGAGAATATTGCAATCATACTTTGAAAATTGATGGAGAGTGGTTGAAATATGAATACTGTATTGCAATAATACATTTGCTCTTCTGTAGTTGATTTGCTGAACTCCATTGAGACAATTCACACATTAAACCAAAAGCAAAGCATAACACATGGACATATTGAATAGTTTTACATGCTACACTGTCAGGGTTTAGTGAATAAAACAAAATTGATTAGTTTTATCATATACAGGCAATGTGGTTTATAAATCACAATAGCTGGTCAAAATTCAACAAACCACAGGGTCTATGTATCATTCCAGAAATTCTGAAGGGTCGACATTGCAGAATTGGTCACATTAACTACAATAAAAAACATTGCTTGTGTGTTCCTAGTGCTGCCATCTTACCAGAGGGGCTAAGCAGAAATGTATTATAATAAACAATGTTACTACTGAAATGCAGCGTATCCTGTAAAATAAAACTTCTGTATATCTCTTTAAGAGGTATTTCCTGCGAGGGTACAGAAAATCAACCAACCTCAATTGGAGATATTCTGTGGTTTCCAATAATACTTTAGGATCTGTTTCAGAAAAATAATTTTCAGGGAAACAAATCTTACAATCTCTACTGAACTTCCCATAAAACAAATCCCCACAGCAAGCCATAAGTCAAAAAAGGCAACTGGTGGCACTGCTGCCTTTCCCAAGACCTTGAGACGTGTAGTTGAGGCTTTGTGCCAAGCACTCGGTTCTGAGAACAAATCCAATCTCACAGCCTCAGTGACCCATTGGGCAGCAGTGCTTTGCATAGTGTCACCATTTTCCTAGGGAATGGACCATTCCCATCCATGGATCCATAGAAATTGGGATCTACAAACTCCTATTATGTGGGATGATTGGGTAGTACATTCCATAATCCACAGCCAAC
This sequence comes from Erythrolamprus reginae, assembly GCF_031021105.1. Lineage (NCBI taxonomy): Eukaryota > Metazoa > Chordata > Lepidosauria > Squamata > Dipsadidae > Erythrolamprus > Erythrolamprus reginae. The sequence goes on from NC_091950.1 coordinate 426,482,777, forward strand.
TCCCCTGCAAAATATACTTAGGCCCAGCCCTTTATGGATAATGCAACTATGTGTAAATATAAAGGATTGACCTATGCACTACAATGTTCATATTCTAATTGATTATTTTGGGCGAGGAGTGATTGTGGTTTCCCTGGCAGGCAAGTGGAATCCAGTCATTTCAATATTCTTAAGCAAGAACAAAATGGCACCATTGCATAAGCACTAAAGGGCATTTTCCTCCTTTATTAATGGGATATTACACACATGCAGTTCATTCTTGGGAAGAGTCTTGGGTCAGGCACATTTTGATGAGCAAAGGAAATCTTGTTGGCTCAAAGTTATCCTTTTTCTAGCAATATTAAGTCAAAAAGAAACTTGGCACCAAGCAGTTTGGGAAATGTTAGTAGAAAAATTGTTCAACCTATGAGTAGTGGAAAGATATTGTGTACGTAAACTATTCATGTTTTAGAATCAATCCAAAAGCATTTTAGTATTTTTATTAGTTTATTAAAAAATAAGTTCTTCATGAAACCACCATCAGAATGCTTTGCAGATGGAACCATTGTTTGAAAGGAACCATTTATAGAAGAAAGTATTTGGCATTTTCATTTATCGTGGCAATATTTGCCTTGGTATATGGAATAAGTAGAAAGTAGTAAAAGCAAATTTTCAGGCACTCATCTCTTTGTATAACTGGCTAATGCTTTGGAGTGTAGTGCTCAGGTAAGTCGGCAATTAAACAAGTACAATGAACACAGTTCTCTGCACTTTAAGGGAACCTTAACATTCCACCAACATTTAATATCCATTAACATCTATTTCTGAAATTAAGTCAGCTACTTGCTATGTCTGTACTAAAGACACATTTTTGGAACTCACAGTAATGAGCAGACTTCGCCCTAACGCATCCAAAATATAATTGTTAAGCTCCAGCTATCCCAGTATCAAAATACACTTAGAAAATAGACCAGGGCGATGCAGAGTGTACTCATTTTGCAACAAGCAGTTATGAGACAGAAATTACAATATATATATCAGATCCAAAGAGAGGAATATTTGGGCTAGCAAGCCGTGAGCGTCCTACCAAGCCCCTCGGGTTATCTGCCTACAGAGAAAGCCATGCAGCTGCCAAAGCCTGAGCTCCACAGCCCTGGGTAGCATTCTCGTCCTACCTCGGGTGGGGAGGGGAGGGGAGGGGGAATGTAATGTCTTTGACCTACCTCTTGGCACAGAAGCCATGCCCTGAAAACACAAGCACCTTGTGAGTGTTGTGTCCCAAGGACAGTTCATCTTCCATACTGGCAGAAACAACCCTACTTTTGACTTCTCAAGAAACAGTCTCCCTCCTTGCTGCGGCAATGAAGCTCCGTGTGCTTGCTCCCGTCCCTAAGCAGAACAGGGGGGTCCTTTTCAGCTGAAGTCCTCTTCAGGATTCTGTTGATCCAGCATCCGGACATGCGTGAAAGGAAAATGGCCGCGCCTGCCATTGCACTCTCCTTCCCACTGGCCACTCATGTTAATCTTGGTGACCTTGACCAGTTCACCAACCTGCAAACCAAGAAACACAGCACTGTCAACTCTCTTCAATTCCTTGGGCAGGTATTCAAACAGGCATATTCTGGGAAAGCCCTCTGGCTAAAGGTGACATGTTCAGTGGAAAGCAGTAACCGGTGGTTGCAGCTGCTCCTAGCTTGGTCCTTTGACAGCTTTCCTCCTTTTCCACCAAGTGGGAAATACGGTTGAATCCATCTGAATCTCAGGTTTTGTTCTAAAGGGCAGCAGAGCTGTGCAATAAATTTCCTTTTATGCCAGAAAGCAAAGAGCCAAAATAATTTGTCTTCACTACTCTATGAACTTTCAGCATAAATTATGATGTAGCTCACCTAAATGCCTAGAGAAAAGAACTCAAACACCAAAGCAGGGTGGGTAAAAATCAATTATTTTTTAAAAATTAAAAAATCAGTTTTTAAAAAAAAATTAAGTTGAATTATTTATCAAATTTATTTTAATAAAATGCTTTTGGAGTAAAAGTCTATCTGAAGATAGTTTCCTATTTCAGATATATTAATAATTTAGTTTATTCAGCATGAAGTGGAGCTTAGTTATGCAGCATGAGGCTGTATATTCTTCAATATTGGGACTGTCGGTGAGTCAACAGCAGGTCAGAAGAGGAGCCGCCACGGGACAGAGAATGACAGTTGCTCTTTAGAAATTATGATTTAAATTGAGTTGATGTAAATCATGCCTTTTTACTAGTGATTTAAATGATTTAGATCAACTTGATTTAAATCAAATCCACCCTGCCCCAAAGATGCATGTATTATTTTATTTATCTCTGGAGGTCCACCTCCAAGCCTGCTGTGTTGAAAAGTCAGAGCTCTGTTGTCATGCCTCATCATTCTTGCAGTTCTGCTTAACAGCAATGACTTTGGAAACAATTACAGAACAATCCCAGCTTGAGAACAAAGCAATATTTTGGGAACAAGGGTGTGTTACCTTTTAAATATATACGCCAAGATTGTCACAATTACTGTTCCTCAATAGCACATTTTGGGACTCCTTCCAAGGCAAGGCAAAAGCAAGTTTACACACTGAGCTACTACCGGTAGTAGCAGTTGCAGTGTTCCATGTAAGTATGGAAGCAGTTCTAGCCTCACAATCTGGCTATGGAGACATAACTAGAGTTATTCCTTCCCTTACAAGAGTTTGTTTAATGACCGTTGGAAATTAAAGCGACACTGAAAAAAGTGACGTCTGACTGTTTTTCAGAGAAACGATTTGTAGCATCCCCAGGGCCCCGTGATTTACATTTGGATGCTTGACAACTCATTCACATTTACCGCCAGTCACAGCATCCCGGAGTTTTGTGATCCCCTTTTGCGACTTTCTGACAAAGTCAATGGGGAAACCAGATTCACTTAACAGCCATGATACTAATTTAATGACTGTGGTGTTTCACTTAACAAATGTAGCAAGAAGAGTCCTAAAATGAGGTAAACTCAAAACATTTCTCACATAACAACATAAATTCTGGCCTCAACTCTGGTTGTAAGTTATAGACTACCTGCAGTGATACAAATACACTTCCAACCTTCTGCTATCAGTTCCCAAGTGAAGCAGCACCCCAACCCTTTTCCAGTGCCATTTCCTGCCTTATCCTATTGCTTTAGAAGAAATCAAACTAGGATATATTTAGCTGACAACTAAGAAAATAGTTAATCAGTAGTAATAATAATAATAATAATAATAATAATTTATTAGATTTGTATGCCACCACTCTCCGCAGACTCGGGGCGGCTCACAACAGTATGAGATCTCTAAGCAGTATAACCCATGACCTTGGGCATGAAAGGTGAAACTAGATTTTTTTCACTATAGCAACTTTTCCTCTGAAATATGCTTCCAGCAGAACTTAAGTAACCAGTGGGCTTCTCACAGCAGAGGCAAACACACACCACACACAGCATTCACAACACAGAAATACTATCCATTTCACGAAGATCACGCTAATCTTTTTGCATGCTATATGTGGGGAACATCAACATCAGTGGCTTGGAAGCCTTGCTGCTCACTGGTCTCCTTGTTCCTTTCAAAACATAGTGAGAATCTGAGTGAGACTTTTCTCTGCACAGCACCACTACGTACCTCCAAGGCCAAGGCTGTCTTATCATAAGCATTAGGGACCCGCTTCTGGATGACCCGGGCAAGTATTGGCCCATTCTGAAGGTTGGGGAGTGGCGTATTGATGCTAGGCTGGGCATAAGGACCTGGTTCTGGGCCACCCAATGCTTGTGGGATGGTATTATCCTGGTTACTTCCAATCGGAGTAGAGACTGCAGCAGAGGCAGGCTTATACTTCTCGACATAAGGAACTGGTATCATGCCTCGCCTGCCGCCACCATCCTCTGCATTCCACCACTGCTCTTCGGGCTTTTCCCAGATCCTCAGTATGTCTCCTTTCTTAAATGGGAGGTCTTCCTCATCATTGCCACTAAAGTCAAAAAGAGCACGTACATATTCAACTTCTTCCTGCCTGAGTTGTGCATCATTGATATACTTTGATTTTGAAACAGGCTCTATCAATGTTGTAGTGTCCAAGTAGTGTATTTTGTAGAACTCCAACAAAGCTGGTAAAGAATCAAACTCTTGATCACCTATCCGAAACTTAGAAGGAGACAACCCTGCAAGCGAGGAAACAAAAAGGGAATAATGAAACAAAACAGGCAATGCCAATAATAGCATTCAACTAATAATCCATTTTGTTTCTTAAAAATGAAAAACTGAATAAATAATATAAATAACTTTACAGTACTATTATTATGAGTCTGTACATTTAGAATAGAATAGAATAACATTCTTTATTGGCCAAGTGTGTTTAGACACACAAGGAATTTGTCTTTGGTGCATATGTACATAAAAAAAGATACATTTGTCAAGAATCTTGAGGTACAACACTTAATGATTGCCATAGGGTACAAACAAGCAATCAGGAAACAATTTAGGATGTAACTAATGCACAAATCCACTTTGTAAGCAGCAAAATTAAGTGGAAGCTCTTCAGAGGCAACACACAACTCAAAAGGGCAGTATAAGGGCAGACTAGATGGACCATGAGGTCTTTTTCTGCCGTCAGACTTCTATGTTTCTAAAAGAAGAGAACATCGGTCCCCTCAATCGAAGGGAACAACTGCAAACCCAAATTACACATTGCTTGAGCTGCCTTTTTTAAGAAAGAAGGGGCCTGCCTTGAGGAGTCCCATGGCTGCGGAGCCACCCACAGGAAGGGTCCTAATGCTCCCCATTCAGCCCCAGGGGACAGGCAGCCAGCTGGGTCTTCCTATGGTCCTAAAAGGGCTTTCACAAACAGGAGACCCAGATTCTGACTGCTGAAGAGCATTTCATTCAAGTACATCTCGACACCGGCTCATCTCAAACAACGCCAGCTGCCGGCCCTGCTTGGGGCGTGGATGGGAGACCACGAGGGGGTTTCAGGGACGGCCAAGTCAGACGCTCCCCACGGCCGGGCGGGCAGGGGAGAACTCACCGGGCGCCGGGGGGGCCGCCCCCGCCCCGCCCCCGCCTTGGCTGTTGACGATGTAGTGCGAGACGCGCGAGCTCTCTGAGACGGAGAGGACGAAGTCGCCCAGGATGCTGCCCGAGTCCCGCACCAGGAAGGTGCCGTGCCGCTGCCCCTGCAGGAGCTCCACCGCCTCCGCCCGGCTCAGCCGCCCCCAGTACCAGCTCGCCTGGTCCTCCGCGTCGAACTGCCCGGCCATGGCAGGCGGGGGAGAGCGGCAGCGTCGCCGCCAATCGCGCGCGCGCGCCCACCCACCCAGCCGCCGCCTCCCGCAGCCGCCCAAGATGGCGGCCGCCGAGCCTCACTGTTCGGAAGTGACGGCGCGCCGCCGGAAGTCCCTCCTGTGGTGTCATCGGACTGCGCCCGGGCCTGGAGGCGGGTTCGGAGGTTGGCGCGCCTGCGCTCTGCGAGGTGCTCGAGACTCGCCTGGCAGCCTTCAGGGCGGCGTAGGAAGCTTTTGGAGCGGTGATTTTGGGAAGCGATTTGGGGTGACACAGGAAGCACATGGAGGAGTGATTTTCAAAATTCTCTTTTCTCATGAGAACAACTTTAGCATCTCATTTGGAAACCAAGGCTCCAGTGCAGGGAGGAAGAATGGAGATGCTTGAAGTCCAGTGTGCAGTTTCCACAGTTTCTGTTGATTTGGGGAGCCATGTCATCTTTTGGTGTTGGTCCACTGTGCTTCATTAAGTCCAGGGTCAACGTAGCGTCTACCGGGAGATTTTGGAGCACTTCATGCTTCCTTCTGTAGGCAAGCTTTATGGTGACGCTGACTTCATTTTCCAGCAGGACTTGGCACCTGCCCACACTGCCGAAATCACCGGCTCAATGACCCTGTGCTTGATTGGCCAGCAAACTGAACCCCATGGAGTCTTTGGGGCATTGCCAAGAGAAAGATGAGAGACGTGACACCGAAAATACAGAAGAGTTGAAGGCCACTCTTGAACCATCCTGGTCTCCCATAACACCTCAGCAGTGCCACAGGCTGACAGCTTCTATGCCACACCGCATTGAGGCAGTAAATGCTGCAAAAGTGGCCCAGTCCAAGTACTGAGTATATATGTGTCAGATAATTTTATCTCTTTTGAAGAAAATAAATTGGAAGCTCTCACAGTCGACGGCATTTAGCTGATTCAAATACTGTACTTATCAAAGTATAAGACCCACCTTAGTTTTGGGGCAGGAAAACAAACAGCACAGATGATATACACTGTTTTCTGTGTATTTCTATGCATGGCTACCTGACCCATAGAAATAGCAAAGAATTGGAGAAATGTACATTATGGCAGCATATTAATCCCAGAAAGTTTTCTTAAATGTAATCACACTAACTCCTCCCAATTATTTAAATCGATCTATTCCAAAAATGACTAAATCAGGGTTTAACTCGGCTGTCTTATCTTAATACTAGTACGTAATACTAATAATAGAAAAACATGACATTGCAGATTATACTTGTACAGATCTTTAAAACTGATGTGGGTTTCTGAAAGTATTCTCTGCTGTTTAAAAGAAGATACAATAGCACTGGCCTCTTTAAAAAGCTGCTTCATTTTGTTAAGTTGTCTAGAACAATAATAAAGCAGTCTTTAAAAAACAAGTGTAATAATTTGAATAATTTATAGTTATTGACTTATCTCCCTGCTGCAAAAAACAAACAGCCAGTTTAAGCAGTTACCTTTCCCTGCCGCAATTAGCCTGTGTAATTTTAGTTTTACTTTCATTTTACCAGGAGGGGTTGTGGCAACTTCAATAGAAACATCGAACATTTACGGCAGAAAAAGACCGCCTGGTCCATCTAGTTTGCCCTTATACCATTTCTTGTATTTTATCTTAGGATGGATCTATGTTTATCCCAGTCACGTTTAAATTCAGTTACTGTGGATTTACCAACCACGTCTGCTGGAAATTTGTTCCAAGCAACTCCTACTTTTTCAGTCATATTGCTTCTGATCTTTCCTCCAACTAACCTCAGATTGTGCCCCCTTGTTTTTGTGTTCACTTTCCCATTAAAAACACTTCCGTCCTGAACCTTATTTAACCTTTTAACGTATTTAAATGTTTCGATCATGTCCCTCCTTTCCCTTCAGAATTAGGCTCTTCTGCTGTTTGCTGCAAGGAGATAAATTATTATTTGGGCGTGGCTGGATATGGCTATGTTCGGTGTATAAGACGCACCTAGGTTTTCACCCACTTGGGATGTAAAAAGGTGTGTGGATAAGTTTTTTATAATCATATCAAAATTTTTACAGTGCCATGCATTCTTCTATAAAGGAAGTTGAGATTATACTTCTTACAGACCTCATGGCACAGTAAAGACATAGAGCAGACAGATTTCATGAAGAGAGACATAACTCAATGGAGACATAGCAGAGAGAGGCTGAGACTGTAGACCACACCCATCTCCAAGCTTAGTACTTTCCACATGCTCAGTAGCTCTTTTTCTCTCATTTGCTGACTGAGCTACCACATGACTTCCAGTTCAGCTCATGAATATTCCAACGATATGCACGCTTATCCTTTACACATGCACATTTATCCTTATCCAATATTATTGTATGTATAATCCTTGTTTTATTATTTGCATGTAATATCTGAAATGGTGGATTTTGAGTTTCCATGAGCTGTACCCCCTAATTATCACAATTTTGACAAATCACAGCTTGAACTATCTTACTTTGCATGTAATGAGTCTCTTTCATATATTACCGTATTTTTTGGTGTAACGTTTTCCTTAAAAGAGGCTGATAATTAGGGTGCATCTTATTCTCTTAATGTAGGGTTTTTTCAGCCCTAACTAGCTGTTAATGCTCTTCCCAGCTCTTTCCTTGCAGGCTTTTTCATTATTTCTCTCTGCGAAGAATGTTTTCCAAGGCGTAAGTTTTGGGAGGTTTTTTTTTATTGCTCTAACTTGCTCTGAATAAGTTTCTTTCCAGCCGTAACCAGGTGCTCAGGATGTTCCCAACCTCTTACCGGCTTGCAAGCTGTTTCATTGTTACTCTCTGTGAAGAATGTTTTCCAAACCCTGTCTTTGATTTTTTTTTTCATTCTCTATTTGCTCCAAATGTTTCTTTCCAGCCCTAACCAGGTGGTAACAATGTTCACAGCTTTTACCGGCTTGCAAGGTCTTTTATTGTTACTCTCTGCAAAGAAGAATGTTTTCTAAAGCCTGTCTTTGTGGGGTCTTTTATCATTACTTTACTTGCTCCAGATGTTTCTTTCCAACCCTAACCAGGCGCTATTATTGTCTCCAAGCTCTTTCATTGTTTCTCTGTGTGAAGAATGTATTTTTAATGCATTAAATTTAATAAATTATTATTTTTTTTTAAAGAATGTTTTCCAAGCCCTAAGTCTTTGCAGGGTTTTTTCCCCATTGGTCTAACTTGCTCCGAATGTTTATTTCCATCCCTAACCAGGTGCTAACGATGTTCCCAGCTCTTACCCACTTGCAAGCTCTTTCATTGTTATTCTCTGCAAAGAAGAATGTTTTTAAAGGGCTAAGTCTTTGCAGGGTCTTTTTGATTGCTCTACTTGCTCCAACTGTTTCTTTCCAGGTGCTAATGATGTTATCAGCTCCTACTAGTTTGCAAGCTTTTTCATTGTTATTCTCTCAGAATAATATTTGTTTTAAGGCTTTACCAAGGGATAAAATAATGCATTGAAGCTGACCAGACTAGGCAGATGAATACCTGGTAAACAGATTATTTTCCCTGTTTTCCTCTCCAAAAACTGTTGTGGTTGGCTCTGGGCCAGCTCCTGCTCCAAGGACTGTGGGGGTTGATGTGGGAGAATCCTCACATTATGTCCTTTGGACTTACTTGGGGGCTTGTAACGTGAAGCCCAGCATAACAAAAACTAAGTGGTGTCTTTGTGTTATTTTATTTATTTATTTATGCTCCGGTGGATCTTATATAGTACTCCAAAAATACGGTATGTTTCATCTTTTAAGTTGCATTACTGAAATAAATGTCATAAAAAGAACCATACACACACAACGGTCAATGCAATTCCAGACCTGCCAGAATACCCAGGTCTTAACGGGTTTCCGGAAGACCAGTAGGGAGGAGATAGCACGAATCTGCGATTCACCTTCCATCAATATTCTGTCTTTTTAATATTTCTTAAAAGATTTCATTCTTCTAGGAGAGAGGTGGGTGCCGACTTTCTTCATTAGGGAAATGGTAGAGCCGGGGACTTAGCCGACATCCTGCTTTTATATGATAAAATCATTATTTTTGTAATATCTTCAAAAACCCCTGCCGGTTTCCGTGTCCAATATGCAGCTAATCCTGCAGAAGTGGGATTCACTTACCTTCCCTACCAGTTCAGAAAAGCGAGTGCGCGCATGACGTTGGGATGGGTGGGCGGAGCCCCCACCTGTTCATGCTATCCCGAGAGAAGCGGATGAATCCCACCATTGCTAAGTCCTCGGCTTATGACAATTGAGCCCCACGTTTTTCCCAGTAGACAAGACCCAAAAGGGGGCACATGAGCATGGCGTAAACACATGCTAGTTGCCAAGCATCCCAATGTTGAACACGTGACCATGGGAATGCCATAAGAAATCACTTTCTTCAGTGCCTTTCACTAAATAATTCTACGAGTCTTCGTAGCAGGGCGGAACACAAATATAATAATAATAATAATGATGATGATGATAATTACCCCTATGTGTTCCAAAAAATGTTATTGTTTATAAAATTCATTCATAAAAAGCCGCTGAAGTTTAATGCAATCCAATCCCGAGTCTTTGGAAAAGGGCCGCATACAAATATAATAATAATAATAATTAAATTAATAATAATAATAATTAAATTAATAATAATAATAATAATAATATGTCAAAACAAAAAGAAACCACTTGCAGTGAAAAAATTCCAGCTTTGTCTTCTGGTTTCTCCATCACATTATTTTACTGTTTGAATCCCTCATTTAATTGCTATAGCTTAATTCTCCAAAATGGTTATTTCTTGTGCCTTTTCATTTTTAGGGCTGTTGCTTCCTCCGGTACTTGGATCTCTTCCTCCCTAAAAATCAGTACAGGTAGTAGTAAATATTCAAATATTCTATTTAGACCTCACACTTAAATTATTTCTGTCTCAATAGATATTAAATGAAGAATTAGTGAAGATTGGACTTAATCCCTGGATAGTTCAATGGATTTGCAACTGGCTGAAGCGTAGACATCAGAGAGTTATTGTTAACGGCGAGTATTCTGAGCAGAGTCAGGTTACAAGCGGTGTGCCACAAGGGTCTGTTCTGGGTCCTATTCTTTTTAATATGTTTGTGAGTGACATAGGGGAAGGTTTGGTAGGGAAGGTTTGCCTATTTGCCGATGACTCTAAAGTGTGCAATAGGGTTGATATTCCTGGAGGCGTCTGTAATATGGTAAATGATTTAGCTTTACTAGATAAATGGAAACTGCAGTTTAATGTTTCCAAATGTAAAATAATGCACTTGGGGAAAAGGAATCCTCAATCTGAGTATTGTATTGGCAGTTCTGTATTAGCAAATACTTCAGAAGAAAAGGATTTAGGGGTAGTGATTTCTGGCAGTCTCAAAATGGGTGAACAGTGCAGTCAGGCGGTAGGGAAAGCAAGTAGACTGCTTGGCTGCATAGCTAGAGGTATAACAAGCAGGAAGAGGGAGATTATGATCCCGCTATATAGAATGCTGGTGAGACCACATTTGGAATACTGTGTTCAGTTCCGGAGACCTCACCTACAAAAAGATATTGACAAAATTGAACAGGTCCAAAGACGGGCTACAAGAATGGTGGAAGGTCTTAAGCATAAAACGTATCAGGAAAGACTTCATGAACTCAATCTGTCTAGTCTAGAGGACAGAAGGAAAAGGGGGGACATGATCGAAACATTTAAATATATTAAAGGGTTAAATAAGGTCCAGGAGGGAAGTGTTTTTAATAGGAAAGTGAACACAAGAACAAGGGGACACAATCTGAAGTTAGTTGGGGGAAAGATCAAAAGCAACATGAGAAAATATTATTTTACTGAAAGAGTAGTAGATCCTTGGAACAAACTTCCAGCAGACGTGGTAGATAAATCCACAGTAACTGAATTTAAACATGCCTGGGATAAACATATATCCATCCTAAGGTAAAATACAGAAAATAGTATAAGGGCAGACTAGATGGACCAGGAGGTCTTTTTCTGCCGTCAGACTTCTATGTTTCTATGTTTCTAATTGCTTAATGATAGATTGAATAATCCTACCCCTGTTCTATTGCATCCTATTTATGATATATAAAAGAAAAAACCATGTTCCAAACCAAATATTGATATTAATTGCATAAATCACGTAGTAAAATCAAAATTCATTGACCCAGCGGAGAGAAAAGTAACGGCCTGTTCTCTTCCATGACATATACACACTCTCCTCGTGTCAGATAATTTCGGTAACTAATTTATTTATTTATTTCAGGAACACTCCCCCCCCTGTCATTCAATGGTGTCCCGCTTTACCAATGTTAAAATCTGGTCACCTTATGTAAGAGTCAGTTGTGTAGGTTTTGTGTTATTTTTGTGTGAAGAGCGATTATCATTTATTATTAAAACATTTTTTTGTGTCTGCAATACCGGATTTGACCACAGGAGGGCAGTTTTCTATCATCAACTATGAGGCCATCCTAAGCCTTAAGGCCGGGTGATTTACATTGTGCCTTTCTCTAGAAAAAGGCGCCATCCCGTGGCGAACAGGGGTATAGCAGCCCCCTGGAGAAATAAAGTTTTTTCTCCGTTTGAAAGCAGCGCTTGCGAAGGTTGGAAACGCCACGACCACTGAATCCACATTTCCCCACCAAACAGTGGGTCCTTGCAAACGTGTCATGCGTTGAAGTCCAGATATCTTCAGGTTGCCAAGGTTGGGAAACACTGGCCTATGGGACCGCCTCGCTTGGCGTAAAGCGGGAAATGATCCCCCAGGAATGGAGTGGCTTGGCGACTTAAAGTAGTTTTACAATGGCGGGGGGCCCAGACACTTAGGCTGTATGGGGCCCTAAAATTCCTGATGGCGGCCCTGATTGGGTATGTTTATTACTAGAAGCGCCAGCCATAGGAATAGCACACCGGGAGGCCCACGAGGCGCAGGACCGGTGGAGAAGAAAGAATCCCATTTTGAAGAGCGTAAAGCGAATTTTAAAAGCGTCACGAGGGCCGTAACGCTAATGGGAAGGGACAGAAAATAGCGGTTTAGCGCGGTCCACAGGTAGAGGAGCCAGTCGAGAAATAAATATTTTTCTCGTCGGTTGAAGACAGCGGTTGCGAATGTCTGAAACGCCACGACCACTGAAAGAAATCCGCCTCCGCAACGCTAAAGGGAAAGCCTAGAAAATGGCGTCATCGCGTGGCGAACAGGGGTATAGCAGCCACCCCGAGAAAAACTTTTTTCTCTCTGTTTGAAGGCAGCGCTTCTGGAGGTTGGAAACGCCACGACCACCAAATCCACATTTCCCCACCAAACAGCGGGTCGATTGGAACGCGTGATTCGTAGGATGGTGAGTACGTTTTAATTTTGGGGGTTAGGGTTATTAGGGTTATTAGGGTTAGGGCCCGGGTTAGGGTTAGGGCGCGGATTATTTAACCCTTGAACGTCTTTCAGTATTTCAATTGTGTCCCCTTTTCCTTCTGTCCACCACACTAGACAGATGGAGTTCATTAAAGTCTTTCCTGATTACTATCTACAGTGCCTTTCACAAAATAATTCTCCAAGTCTTTGGAGAAGGGCAGAATAGAAATATAATAATAATAATAATAATAATAATAATAATAATAATAATAATAATGGCTGCCGGCTTCTATATTTACTTCTTTATTAAAATCTTATGATTGATATTAACAGGCCATCACAGCCCTTCTTAACTGGGTTTAAGCCCGGCATCTGGACTTGGCCCAGCCACCCTAGGGATGGGGAGGGTTAGGGTTAATGTGATGGCAGGACCCAGGGGAAGAGCCTTCTCTGTGGCGGCCCCGGCCCTCTGGAACCAACTCCCCCAGAGATTAGAATTGCCCCCACCCTCCTTGCCTTTCGTAAGCTACTCAAAACCCACCTCTGCCGCCAGGCATGGGGGAATTAAGATTCCTTTTCCCCCTAGGCCTTTGCAATTTTATGCATGGTATGTTTGTATGTATGTAAGTTTGGTTGTTTATATTAAGGGGTTTTTAATTCGTTCTTAGTATTGGATTATAATTGTACACTGTTTTATGACTGCTGTTAGCCGCCCCGAGTCTTCGGAGAGGGATGGCATATAAATCCAATAAGTAAACGATTAAATAAACAAATGATTAAATAAATAAATAAATAAACAAATAAATAAATAAATAAATAAATAAATATGATGATGACGATGATGATCACAGCCCTTCTTAACTGGGTTTAAGGCTTTTGCAGGATTACTCCCCTATTCCTTTGATATAGCAAACCGCATCATCGCTTATTGATATTAATAAGGCATTAATAATAAAGATATAGGATAATAAAATTAAAATCCAATAGATTTCTTTTTGTGTGCGCAATACCGGATGTGACCACCGGAGGGCAGTTTTCTATCATTAACAATGCTGAATCCGGCACAGCAGGGTTAATGTGATGGCGGGACCTTCTCTGTGGCGGCCCCGGCCCTCTGGAACCAACTCCCCCCAGAGATTAGAATTGCCCCCACCGTCCTTGCCTTTCGGGATTGCTCCCTACCGGACATGACCACCGGAGGGCAGGTTTCTATCATTAGCAATGCTGAATCAGGCATAGCGGGGTTAATGTGATGGCGGGACCTTCTCTGTGGCGGCCCCGGCCCTCTGGAACCAACTCCCCCCAGAGATTAGATTTGCCCCCACCCTCCTTGCCTTTCAGGACTGCTCCCCCATTCCTTTGATGTAGCAAACCCGCATCATCGCTTGTTAATATTAATAAGGCGTTAATAATAAAGATATCGGATAATAAAATTAAAATCCAATAGATTTCTTTTTGCCTCCGCAAAATACCGGACGTGACCACCGGAGGGCAGGTTTCTATCATTAACAATGCTGAATCAGGCATAGCGGGGTTAATGTGATGGCGGGACCTTCTCTGTAGCGGCCCCGGCCCGCTGGAACCAACTCCCCCCAGAGATTAGAATTGCCCCCACTCTCCTTGCCTTTCAGGACTGCTCCCCCATTCCTTTCATGTAGCAAACCCGCATCATCGCTTGTTAATATTAATAAGGCGTTAATAATAAAGATATCGGATAATAAAATTAAAATCCAATAGATTTATTTTTGCCTCCGCAAAATACCAGACGTGACCACCGGAGGGCAGGTTTCTATCATTAGCAATGCTGAATCAGGCATAGCGGGGTTAATGTGATGGCGGGACCTTCTCTGTGGCGGCCCCGGCCCTCTGGAACCAACTCCCCCCAGAGATTAGAATTGCCCCCGCCCTCCTTGCCTTTCGGGATTGCTCCCTACCGGACGTGACCACCGGATGGCAGTTTTCTATCATTAACAATGCTGAATCAGGCATAGCAGGGTTAATGTGATGGCGGGATCTTCTCTGTGGTGGCCCCGGCCCTCTGGAACCAACTCCCCCCAGAGATTAGAATTGCCCCCACCGTCCTTGCCTTTCGGGATTGCTCCCTACCGGACATGACCACCGGAGGGCAGGTTTCTATCATTAGCAATGCTGAATCAGGCATAGCGGGGTTAATGTGATGGCGGGACCTTCTCTGTGGCGGCCCCGGCCCTCTGGAACCAACTCCCCCCAGAGATTAGAATTGACCCCACCCTCCTTGCCTTTCAGGACTGGCCCCCATTCCTTTGATGTAGCAAACCCGCATCATCGCTTGTTAATATTAATAAGGCGTTAATAATAAAGATATCGGATAATAAAATTAAAATCCAATAGATTTCTTTTTGCCTCCGCAAAATACCGGACGTGACCACCGGAGGGCAGGTTTCTATCATTAGCAATGCTGAATCAGGTATAGCGGGGTTAATGTGATGGCGGGACCTTCTCTGTGGCGGCCCCGGCCCTCTGGAACCAACTCCCCCCAGAGATTAGAATTGCCCCCACCCTCCTCGCCTTTCAGGACTGCTGCCCCATTCCTTTCATGTAGCAAACCCGCATCATCGCTTGTTAATATTAATAAGGCGTTAATAATAAAGATATCGGATAGAAAATTAAAATCCAATAGATTTCTTTTTGCCTCCGCAAAATACCGGACGTGACCACCGGAGGGCAGGTTTCTATCATTAGCAATGCTGAATCAGGCATAGCGGGGTTAATGTGATGGCGGGACCTTCTCTGTGGTGGCCCCGGCCCTCTGGAACCAACTCCCCCCAGAGATTAGAATTGCCCTCACCCTCCTTGCCTTTCAGGATTGCTCCCCCAATCCTTTGATGTAGGAAATCGCATCATGGCTTGTTAATAATAATAAGGCATTAATAATAAAGATATAGGATAATAAAATTAAAATTCAATCTAAAAAGTAGATTTCTTTTTGTGTCCGCAATACGTGACCACCGGAGGGCAATTTTCTATCATTAACAATGCTGAATCAGGCATAGCAGGGTGAATGTGATGGCGGGATCTTCTCTGTGGCGGCCCCGGCCCTCTGGAACAAACTCCCCCCAGAGATTAGAATTGCCCTTACCCTCCTTGTCTTTCAGAATTGCTCCCCCAGTCCTTTGATGTATCAAACCGCATCATGACTTGTTGATATTAATAACGCATTAATAATAAAGATATCGGATAATAAAATTAAAATCCAATAGATTTCTTTTTGCGTCCGCAATACCGGACTTGACCACCGGAGGGCAGTTTTCTATCATTAACAATGCTGAATCAGGGATAGCAGGGTGAATGTGATGGCGGGACCTTCTCTGTGGCGGCCCCGGCCTTCTGGAACCAACTCCCCCCAGAGATTAGAATTGCCCACACCCTCCTTGCCTTTCAGGATTGCTCCCCCATTCCTTTGATGTATCAAACCGCATCATGGCTTGTTGATATTAATAAGGCATTAATAATAAAGATATCGGATAATAAAATTAAAATTCAATTTAAAAAGTAGATTTATTTTTGTGTCCGCCATACGTGACCACCGGAGGGCAGTTTTCTATCATTAACAATGCTGAATCAGGCATAGCAGGGTGAATGTGATGGCGGGACCTTCTCTGTGGCGGCCCCGGCCCTCTGGAACAAACTCCCCCCAGAGATTAGAATTGCCCCCACCCTCCTTGCCTTTCAGGATTGCTCCCCCATTCCTTTGATGTAGAGAACCGCATCATGGCTTGTTAATATTAATAAGGCATTAATAAGAAAGATGTAGGATAATAAAATTAAAATTCAATTTAAAAGTAGATTTCTTTTTGTGTCCGCAATACGTGACCACCGGAGGGCAGTTTTCTATCATTAACAATTCTGAATCAGGTACTGTATAGCAGGGTTAATGTGATGGCGGGATCTTCTCTGTGGCGGCCCCGGCCCTCTGGAACCAACTCCCCCCAGAGATTAGAATTGCCCCCACCCTCCTTGCCTCTCAGGATTGCTCCCCCAATCCTTTGATGTAGGAAATCGCATCATGGCTTGTTAATAATAATAAGGCATTAATAATAAAGATATAGGATAATAAAATTAAAATTCAATCTAAAAAGTAGATTTCTTTTTGTGTCCGCAATACGTGACCACCGGAGGGCAATTTTCTATCATTAACAATGCTGAATCAGGCATAGCAGGGTGAATGTGATGGCGGGATCTTCTCTGTGGCGGCCCCGGCCCTCTGGAACAAACTCCCCCCAGAGATTAGAATTGCCCTTACCCTCCTTGTCTTTCAGGATTGCTCCCCCAGTCCCTTGATGTATCAAACCGCATCATGGCTTGTTGATATTAATAACGCATTAATAATAAAGATATTGGATAATAAAATTAAAATCCAATAGATTTCTTTTTGCGTCCGCAATACCGGACTTGACCACCGGAGGGCAGTTTTCTATCATTAACAATGCTGAATCAGGGATAGCAGGGTGAATGTGATGGCGGGACCTTCTCTGTGGCGGCCCCGGCCTTCTGGAACCAACTCCCCCCAGAGATTAGAATTGTCCCCACCCTCCTTGCCTTTCAGGATTGCTCCCCCATTCCTTTGATGTATCAAACCGCATCATGGCTTGTTGATATTAATAAGGCATTAATAATAAAGATATCGGATAATAAAATTAAAATTCAATTTAAAAAGTAGATTTCTTTTTGTGTCCGCCATACGTGACCACCGGAGGGCAGTTTTCTATCATTAACAATGCTGAATCAGGCATAGCAGGGTGAATGTGATGGCGGGACCTTCTCTGTGGCGGCCCCGGCCCTCTGGAACAAACTCCCCCCAGAGATTAGAATTGCCCCCACCCTCCTTGCCTTTCAGGATTGCTCCCCCATTCCTTTGATGTAGAGAACCGCATCATGGCTTGTTAATATTAATAAGGCATTAATAAGAAAGATGTAGGATAATAAAATTAAAATTCAATTTAAAAAGTAGATTTCTTTTTGTGTCCGCAATACGTGACCACCGGAGGGCAGTTTTCTATCATTAACAATTCTGAATCAGGTACTGTATAGCAGGGTGAAAGTGATGGCGGGACCTTCTCTGTGGCGGCCCCGGCCCTCTGGAACCAACTCCCCCCAGAGATTAGAATTGCCCCCACCCTCCTTGCCTCTCAGGATTGCTCCCCCAATCCTTTGATGTAGGAAATCGCATCATGGCTTGTTAATAATAATAAGGCATTAATAATAAAGATATAGGATAATAAAATTAAAATTCAATCTAAAAAGTAGATTTCTTTTTGTGTCCGCAATACGTGACCACCGGAGGGCAATTTTCTATCATTAACAATGCTGAATCAGGCATAGCAGGGTGAATGTGATGGCGGGATCTTCTCTGTGGCGGCCCCGGCCCTCTGGAACAAACTCCCCCCAGAGATTAGAATTGCCCTTACCCTCCTTGTCTTTCAGGATTGCTCCCCCAGTCCCTTGATGTATCAAACCGCATCATGGCTTGTTGATATTAATAACGCATTAATAATAAAGATATCGGATAATAAAATTAAAATCCAATAGATTTCTTTTTGCGTCCGCAATACCGGACTTGACCACCGGAGGGCAGTTTTCTATCATTAACAATGCTGAATCAGGGATAGCAGGGTGAATGTGATGGCGGGACCTTCTCTGTGGCGGCCCCGGCCTTTTGGAACCAACTCCCCCCAGAGATTAGAATTGCCCACACCCTCCTTGCCTTTCAGGATTGTTCCCCCATTCCTTTGATGTATCAAACCGCATCATGGCTTGTTGATATTAATAAGGCATTAATAATAAAGATATCGGATAATACAATTAAAATTCAATTTAAAAAGTAGATTTCTTTTTGTGTCCGCAATACGTGACCACCGGAGAGCAGTTTTCTATCATTAACAATGCTGAATCGGGCATAACAGGGTTAATGTGATGGCGGGACCTTCTCTGTGGCGGCCCCGGCCCTCTGGAACAAACTCCCCCCAGAGATTAGAATTGCCCCCACCCTCCCTGCCTTTCAGGATTGCTCCCCCATTCCTTTGATGTATCGAACCGCATCATGGCTTTTTGATATTAATAAGGCATTAATTATAAAGATATCGGATAATAAAATTAAAATCCAAGTTAAAAAGTAGATTTCTTTTTGTGTCCGCAATAGGTGACCATCGGAGGGCAGTTTTGTATCATTAATAATGCTGAATCAGGCATAGCAGGGTTAATGTGATGGCGGGACCTTCTCTGTGGCGGCCCCGGCCCTCTGGAACCAACTCCCCCCAGAGATTTGAATTGCCTCCACCCTCCTTGCCTTTCAGGATTGCTCCCCCATTCCTTTGATGTAGCAAACCCGCATCATCGGTTGTTAAAAATAAAGATATCGGATAATAAAATTAAAATCCAATTCTGTAGATTTCTTTTGGCGTCCGCAATACCGGACGTGACCACCGGAGGGCTGTTTTCTATCCTTAACAATGCTGAATCAGGCATAGCGGGGTCAATGTGATATCGGGACCTTCTCTGTGGCGGCCCCGGCCCTCTGGAACCAACTCCCCCCAGAGATTAGAATGGCCCCCACCCTCCTTGCCTTTTGTAAGCTACTGAAAACCCACCTCTGCTGTCAGGCACGCGGCAATTCTAGAGTTTTCCGGAATTTCCTGGAATTTTCTAGAATTTTCCGGAATTTTGTAGTATTTTCTGGAATTTTCTGGCCCTGCCCCCTCCCCCCAGCTTTCCCCCCCCCCCATGCGGGCGTCGTGCGTGTGTTGGGAGCGTCGGCCTCAGTGCAGGAGTGAAAACCGCGCGAGTTTCCTCAGGGTGGGATTGAGTGGTCGCTCTTGTGCCATCTAGAAGCGCGCAGGGTTCGAGACGCTCGCGGGCAGCCGTGCCGACCGGGAGCAGCAGCCCGAGCGCAGGGGAGGCCGAGTCCGCTGTGGCCGAGGCGGCCGAAACCAGCATGGAGGAGGAGGCTGCGGCTGCGGTCATCACGGCGGCCATGCGGCAGGAGAAGGCGCGCCTGGATGCTGAGGGCCGCGAAACGGAGCGGCGGAGGCCGGAGGAGGTGCGGGGCCCGAGCACTCGGAGGGGCTGGGACGGGGCTCCGGGGCGGGAGGAGGCCCGGAGAGACTTCGTAGTGGTTTCATTTATTTTAATTCTCTCACATGAAACCGGGATTGAGCGCCTCAACTTTCCCTCCAGAAACGAGGGAATTGTCTTCACGCAGCCTCGGAGCTTTGTGTGCCGCCAAATACGCACTTGACTTGACTTGCATTTATTCCACTTCGACGACGCCCAGCAAGTGAATGAAATAAAATAAATGCTTCTCCATTTCCCCCTTGCGTCGTTTTTCTCCTCGAGGAGAGAGCAGCAAGGGGGGGGGGGGCACGTGGGCAGCCTGCAAAAAGGGCTTCGGTTTTAGATGTTTTTCCCCCCTCGCTAAAATTTTGTCCCTCAGCTTTATTTGTGGTCCAGGATTTTTTTGGTACACAATAAATTCAGAGATCCATCCCCTCCGCCCAAATTACTACTAGTAGTACTAGTACTACTATGATGACTACTACTACTACTACTAGTAGTAGTAGTAGTATTTATTGCATTTATATCCCACCCCTCTCCAAGGACTTAGGACAGAATTTAAAATTCTTGTAAAAAGCATGCAAATAAAATTAAACCTCCTTTAACTCCCCCAAACTGCCTGCAAGCCTACATTTTCCCCTGCCTTGCTGAAAGTTGACATCTAATGTTAGAAATGTGGGAAATTTATTGTTTATATTTATTTATTTATTCATTCATTTATTCAGTCAATCACCCACAACATAAAGTAATACCTCAGCCAACCTGGCCTATGTATGAAAACGTGTGTTTGCCTGTTTGAATGGGGCTGATTGATTTTTAAACATGGGGTTTAGATTAACTACTTGTAAATTTAATTGGATTAGGATATATAGATAGAAAGAGAGATAGATAGATAGATGAGGACTGGGGCGGCTTAGCACCCCGGTCATCCATCCATCCATCCATCCATTCATCCATCTAATCTAATCTAATATATAATATGTTCCAAGCTGCCCCAGTCCTCACAGAGGGGCGGCATATAAATCCAAATAAAATCACAATCGTGATTGACAGGGAGGAATTATATATTGGCAAATAGAAAATAAATCAAATCTGATGTACTCGGAACACCCTCACCATATTACAACAATATAACATGTTTATCTGACACTGTATGTAGAAAATTCAGAGCCAAACAGCTGCTCTGGATGAGTAGCTGCTTTGGTTGAATAAAAGGCTGTATTTCCAGTGGGTCCTTGAAGGAAAGAGTAGGGATGAACTATTCTTTAATTGGTGAAAGATAATACAAATGTTTATATTTCCAATAGCACGTTCAGTTAATGTCGATATTTATAATTGATTACTTTTTTCCCCCTCACAGGCTTACATGAATAGGGACAGAGATTGAAATGAGATGCGCTACAAGAGACTTCAACACTTTCTTGAAAAAAGCAACATCTACTCAAAGTTCTTGCTGACTAAGATGGAACAGCAGCAATTGGAGGTGAGCAGCATTTAAAAATAGAAGCTAGATATATGGAATCTGTCTAGTAATGCATTTCAGATAAAGCTTCCATAATATCATTTGTCATTGGAATTAAAAACATCTAGGTTCTGGTCATTTTTATTGGATTTCACGGCATAGTTTTGGCCTAATATAAATGAGTCCACCTGTGTTTGTGTAGATACACAACACCCACAAATTCACGCATACATGACCGAAGGCTAGTTTGGCCTACAGGTTAAGTGGAGATCTGAATTCCAGTCCTGCCTTATGCATGCAAGCCAACCACAGTCATTCTCTTTCGGCTTAGGAAGAAGTAATTGGCAAACCACTTCCAAACACTGGGCTAGAAGACTTGTCCTTATAGTTACCAGGACTCAAGACAGACTCAAGCGTGTCTTCACGCAAGAATTCACGTAGCCATAGCAAGCTGATGCTGAGCTGCTATTTTTGAACTAGAGTCAGAAAGAACCACCTTTGCCAGACCAAGCCTCGAATACAGCTCATCTGTCTGGAACCCCCACCGCATTTCCGACATAAACACTCTAGAAAACATCCAGAGATATTTTTTTAGAAGAGCCCTCCACTCCTCCACTCGTAACAGAATACCCTATGTAACTAGACTTACAATCCTAAGTTTAGAAAGCTTAGACCTACGTCCCCTTAAACACGACAACCAAAGCCCATAAAATCATCTGCTACAACGTCCTTCCCGTCAAAGACTACTTCAGCTTCAACCACAACAACACACGAGCACACAACAGATACAAACTTAAAGTAAACCGCTCTAAACTTGACTGCAGGGAATACAAATTTAGTAACCGAGTAGTTGATGCATGGAAGCCACTACCAGACTCTGTAGTATCATCTCTTAAACCCCAAAACTTTACCCTTAGATTATCTACTTTTGACATCTCCTGATTCCCAAGAGGTTAGTAAGGGGCGTGCATAAGCGCACCAGCGTGCCTTCCATCCCCTGTCCTAATGTTTCTAGTACAGTATCCTGTATATAAATATTATTATATCTTTGTATACCACCAATCCATACTTGACAAAACAAACAAACAAATAAAATAAATAGATGTAGCACCATATCTAATCCATACACAACTACTTATGCTTAACAGGACGGTCAACTTCTTTCAACTTTTTGTAAGCCAGCTATTGTGGCCAAGAAGTGGAGCTCTTCCCTCACTATCGGGAGTTTGTGAGTTTGATCCTAGGTAGAAGCAGACGTAGGGTCTCCCGCTTGGACTAGATGACCTGTAAGGTCCTTCCAACTCTTAATCCGTTAAATTCTTAAAAATAGAGTTTGAAAAAAGTCAAACAGCTTTCACTCCCCCCTCGAACATTCTTAAGCTGTCATGACACTACTGAAATAAGGGCCACAGAACGAGGAGACGCAGGGGCTCCATTTCACAGGCTTTCCGGTCTTATCCCAACGCACATTACAGGATTGTGTTTACGTATGATTCCCGGGAACAGTATTCTGATTAAACAGTTTCTATTAATTGGCCTGGCTTTAATTTTTTCTCATTTTTCAGCAGTTTAGCTCCTTAACCAGCAGCTAAACTCTAGGTTTTGTTGTTGTCACAAAGCCTCTGGTTCGTGGCCTTGTTATCTTGCCTTCCAGTATAAGCAGAACAAAGTTTCATCCTAACGTCCAATTGCATTGCTGTTCTACTATGACACCCTTGATTCTGACTTTCTGTTTCTACGCGTTCTCTCCTGGGTTGATAACAAAGTATAAATTATATACCGCTCCAAAAAAAATAAAGGGAACACTTAAACAGCAGAATAGAACTCCAAGTAAATCAAACTTTTGTGAAATCAAACCGTCCACTTAGGAAGCAACTGATTGACAGTCAATTATACAGGCTCTTGTGCACATTCAACTTTGTACAGAACGAAGGGTTCAGTATTTCATTCATTCAGATCTAGAGTGTGTTATTTGAAGGTTCCCTTTATTTTTATTTTTTGAGCAGCGTACTTTATAAAGTATAAAAAGATGTTGAGACTTTGGGAAAGGTGCAGAGAAGGACAACTAAGAAGATTCAAGAGCTGGCGGCTAAAACATAGGAAGAACGGTTGGAGGATTTGGGTTTGGCTAATCTAGAGAAAAGAAGGATTAGTGGGGACATGATAGCAGCATCCCAATATTTGAGAGGCTGCCATAAAGAAGAGGGTATCAAATTATTCCCCAAAGCACTGAAAGGCAGGACCAAAAACGATGGAAACTAATCAAAGAGAAGCAACCTGGCATTGAGAAACTGCCTAACAGCGAGGGCAATTAGCCAACGGGACAGCTGGCCTTCGGACATCGTGGGTGCTTTAGGGAAGAAGCGACTAGCCTGAAACGGTATAAGATTTCCTGCTTGAGCAGGGGGCTGGATTAGAAGACCTCCAAGGTCCCTTCCAGCTTTATTCTGATTCATGCTAGGGAAAAAAAATCATCTAAGTTAAATTGAATCTCTCATTCCTAAACCTCTAAGGCAGCAATTTGTTTGTTTATTTCTTTGTAAAATTTATACAAATGGACTCTGGGCGGCTTACAATAAAAACAATAGCGAACCTTTTTTGGTTCTCGTGGTAAAAGGGGGGAGAGGGTGCGTGCCCATACCCATAATCCCATGCATGGCTCCCAGCACGCGATGGCACAGCCTTTGGGGAGGGGGAAAACGGCCTCCCCTACCCCACCCTGGAGGGTGAAACAGGATGTATCCTGACTCCCACTAGGCCCAGAAGGCCCAACTGGTGCACCAGACCTGAGCCTGCGTGTCCACCCATATGACTCCATGTGCCACTTGTGACACGCGTACCATAGGTTTGCCATCATGGCTTTGAGGTATTTGCTATTAAAATGAAAATAGTCTCAAATGCCAAAGTAGAGAGGTACATCAAATTTTGAAGTTCACTTGTCTGTGCATAAAAAATGATTGATTTGTAAAAAATTAGGGTTAGGGTTAGGGTTAAGGTGATGGCGGGACCCAGGGGAAGAACCTTCTCTGTGGCGGCCCCGGCCCTCTGGAACCACCTCCCCCCAGAGATTAGAATTGCCCCCACCCTCCTTGCCTTTCAGGATTGCTCCCCCATTCCTTTGATGTAGCAAAGCCGTATCATCGCTTGTTAATATTAATAAGGTGTTAATAATAAAGATATTGGATAATAAAATTAAAATCCAATAGATTTCTTTTTGCCTCCGCAAAATACCGGACGTGACCACCGGAGGGGAGTTTCCCCATCGTTAACAATGCTGAATCAGGCATAGCGGCGTTAATGTGATGGCGGGACCTTCTCTGGGGCGGCCCCGGCCCTCTGGATCCAACTCCCCCCAGAGATTAGAATTGCCCCCACCCTCCTTGCCTTTCAGGATTGCTCCCCCATTCCTTTGATGTAGCAAACCCGCATCATCGCTTGTTAATATTAATTAGGCGTTAATAATAAAGATATCGGATAATAAAATTAAAATCCAATAGATTTCTTTTTGCCTCCGCAAAATACCGGACGTGACCACCGGAGGGCAGCTTTCTATAATTAACAATGCTGAATCAGGCATAGCGGCGTTAATGTGATGGCGGGTCCTTCTTTGTGGCGGCCCCGGCCCTCTGGAACCAACTCCCCCCAGAGATTAGAATTGCCCCCACCCTCCTTTTCTTTCAGGATTGCTCCCCCATTCCTTTGATGTAGCAAACCCGCATCATCGCTTGTTAATATTAATAAGACGTTAATAATAAAGATATCGGATAATAAAATTAAAATCCAATAGATTTCTTTTTGCCTCCGCAAAATACCGGACGTGACCACCGGAGGGCAGCTTTCTATAATTAACAATGCTGAATCAGGCATAGCGGCGTTAATGTGATGGCGGGTCCTTCTTTGTGGCGGCCCCGGCCCTCTGGAACCAACTCCCCCCAGAGATTAGAATTGCCCCCACCCTCCTTGCCTTTCAGGATTGCTCCCCCATTCCTTTGATGTAGCAAACCCGCATCATCGCTTGTTAATATTAATTAGGCGTTAATAATAAAGATATCGGATAATAAAATTAAAATCCAATAGATTTCTTTTTGCCTCCGCAAAATACCGGACGTGACCACCGGAGGGGAGTTTCCCCATCTTTAACAATGCTGAATCAGGCATAGCGGCGTTAATGTGATGGCGGGACCTTCTCTGTGGCGGCCCCGGCCCTCTGGAACCAACTCCCCCCAGAGATTAGAATTGCCCCCACCCTCCTTGCCTTTCAGGATTGCTCCCCCATTCCTTTGATGTAGCAAACCCGCATCATCGCTTGTTAATATTAATTAGGCGTTAATAATAAAGATATCGGATAATAAAATTAAAATCCAATAGATTTCTTTTTGCCTCCGCAAAATACCGGACGTGACCATCGGAGGGGAGTTTCCCCATCGTTAACAATGCTGAATCAGGCATAGCGGCGTTAATGTGATGGCGGGACCTTCTCTGGGGCGGCCCCGGCCCTCTGGATCCAACTCCCCCCAGAGATTAGAATTGCCCCCACCCACCTTGCCTTTCAGGATTGCTCCCCCATTCCTTTGATGTAGCAAACCCGCATCATCGCTTGTTAATATTAATTAGGCGTTAATAATAAAGATATCGGATAATAAAATTAAAATCCAATAGATTTCTTTTTGCCTCCGCAAAATACCGGACGTGACCACCGGAGGGGAGTTTCCCCATCGTTAACAATGCTGAATCAGGCATAGCGGCGTTAATGTGATGGCGGGACCTTCTCTGTGGCGGCCCCGGCCCTCTGGATCCAACTCCCCCCAGAGATTAGAATTGCCCCCACCCTCCTTGCCTTTCAGGATTGCTCCCCCATTCCTTTGATGTAGCAAACCCGCATCATCGCTTGTTAATATTAATTAGGCGTTAATAATAAAGATATCGGATAATAAAATTAAAATCCAATAGATTTCTTTTTGCCTCCGCAGAATACCGGACGTGACCACCGGAGGGCAGGTTGCCCATCATTAACAATGCTGAATCAGGCATAGCGGGGTTAATATGATGGCGGGACCTTCTCTGTGGCGGCCCCGGCCCTCTGGAACCAACTCCCCCCAGAGATTAGAATTGCCCCCACCCTCCTTGCCTTTCAGGATTGCTCCCCCATTCCTTTGATGTAGCAAACCTGCATCATCGCTTGTTAATATTAATAAGGCGTTAATAATAAAGATATCAGATAATAAAATTAAAATCCAATAGATTTCTTTTTGCCTCCGCAAAATACCGGACGTGACCACCGGAGGGCAGCTTTCTATCATTAACAATGCTGAATCAGGCATAGCGGGGTTAATGTGATGGCGGGACCTTCTTTGTGGCGGCCCCGGCCCTCTGGAACCAACTCCCCCCAGAGATTAGAATTGCCCCCACCCTCCTTGCCTTTCAGGATTGCTCCCCCATTCCTTTGACGTAGCAAACCCGCATCATCGCTTGTTAATATTAATAAGGCGTTAATAATAAAGATATCGGATAATAAAATTAAAATCCAATAGATTTCTTTTTGCCTCCGCAAAATACCGGACGTGACCACCGGAGGGCAGCTTTGTATCATTAACAATGCTGAATCAGGCATAGCAGGGTCAATGTGATGGCGGGACCTTCTCTGTGGCGGCCCCGGCCCGCTGGAACCAACTCCCCCGAGAGATTAGAATTGCCCCCACCCTCCTTGCCTTTCAGAATTGCTCCCCCATTCCTTTGATGTAGCAAACCTTAATCATCGCTTGTTAATATTAATTAGGCGTTAATAATAAAGATATCGGATAATAAAATTAAAATCCAATAGATTTCTTTTTGCCTCCGCAAAATACCGGATGTGACCACCGGAGGGCAGGATTCCCATCATTAACAATGCTGAATCAGGCATAGCGGGGTTAACGTGATGGCGGGACCTTCTCTGTGGAGGCCCCGGCCCTCTGGAACCAACTCTCCCCAGAGATTAGAATTGCCCCCACCCTCCTTGCCTTTCAGGATTGCTCCCCCATTCCTTTGATGTAGCAAAGCCGTATCATCGCTTGTTAATATTAATAAGGTGTTAATAATAAAGATATTGGATAATAAAATTAAAATCCAATAGATTTCTTTTTGCCTCCGCAAAATACCGGACGTGACCACCGGAGGGGAGTTTCCCCATCGTTAACAATGCTGAATCAGGCATAGCGGCGTTAATGTGATGGCGGGACCTTCTCTGGGGCGGCCCCGGCCCTCTGGATCCAACTCCCCCCAGAGATTAGAATTGCCCCCACCCTCCTTGCCTTTCAGGATTGCTCCCCCATTCCTTTGATGTAGCAAACCCGCATCATCGCTTGTTAATATTAATTAGGCGTTAATAATAAAGATATCGGATAATAAAATTAAAATCCAATAGATTTCTTTTTGCCTCCGCAAAATACCGGACGTGACCACCGGAGGGCAGCTTTCTATAATTAACAATGCTGAATCAGGCATAGCGGCGTTAATGTGATGGCGGGTCCTTCTTTGTGGCGGCCCCGGCCCTCTGGAACCAACTCCCCCCAGAGATTAGAATTGCCCCCACCCTCCTTTTCTTTCAGGATTGCTCCCCCATTCCTTTGATGTAGCAAACCCGCATCATCGCTTGTTAATATTAATAAGACGTTAATAATAAAGATATCGGATAATAAAATTAAAATCCAATAGATTTCTTTTTGCCTCCGCAAAATACCGGACGTGACCACCGGAGGGCAGCTTTCTATAATTAACAATGCTGAATCAGGCATAGCGGCGTTAATGTGATGGCGGGTCCTTCTTTGTGGCGGCCCCGGCCCTCTGGAACCAACTCCCCCCAGAGATTAGAATTGCCCCCACCCTCCTTGCCTTTCAGGATTGCTCCCCCATTCCTTTGATGTAGCAAACCCGCATCATCGCTTGTTAATATTAATTAGGCGTTAATAATAAAGATATCGGATAATAAAATTAAAATCCAATAGATTTCTTTTTGCCTCCGCAAAATACCGGACGTGACCACCGGAGGGGAGTTTCCCCATCTTTAACAATGCTGAATCAGGCATAGCGGCGTTAATGTGATGGCGGGACCTTCTCTGTGGCGGCCCCGGCCCTCTGGAACCAACTCCCCCCAGAGATTAGAATTGCCCCCACCCTCCTTGCCTTTCAGGATTGCTCCCCCATTCCTTTGATGTAGCAAACCCGCATCATCGCTTGTTAATATTAATTAGGCGTTAATAATAAAGATATCGGATAATAAAATTAAAATCCAATAGATTTCTTTTTGCCTCCGCAAAATACCGGACGTGACCATCGGAGGGGAGTTTCCCCATCGTTAACAATGCTGAATCAGGCATAGCGGCGTTAATGTGATGGCGGGACCTTCTCTGGGGCGGCCCCGGCCCTCTGGATCCAACTCCCCCCAGAGATTAGAATTGCCCCCACCCACCTTGCCTTTCAGGATTGCTCCCCCATTCCTTTGATGTAGCAAACCCGCATCATCGCTTGTTAATATTAATTAGGCGTTAATAATAAAGATATCGGATAATAAAATTAAAATCCAATAGATTTCTTTTTGCCTCCGCAAAATACCGGACGTGACCACCGGAGGGGAGTTTCCCCATCGTTAACAATGCTGAATCAGGCATAGCGGCGTTAATGTGATGGCGGGACCTTCTCTGTGGCGGCCCCGGCCCTCTGGATCCAACTCCCCCCAGAGATTAGAATTGCCCCCACCCTCCTTGCCTTTCAGGATTGCTCCCCCATTCCTTTGATGTAGCAAACCCGCATCATCGCTTGTTAATATTAATTAGGCGTTAATAATAAAGATATCGGATAATAAAATTAAAATCCAATAGATTTCTTTTTGCCTCCGCAGAATACCGGACGTGACCACCGGAGGGCAGGTTGCCCATCATTAACAATGCTGAATCAGGCATAGCGGGGTTAATATGATGGCGGGACCTTCTCTGTGGCGGCCCCGGCCCTCTGGAACCAACTCCCCCCAGAGATTAGAATTGCCCCCACCCTCCTTGCCTTTCAGGATTGCTCCCCCATTCCTTTGATGTAGCAAACCTGCATCATCGCTTGTTAATATTAATAAGGCGTTAATAATAAAGATATCAGATAATAAAATTAAAATCCAATAGATTTCTTTTTGCCTCCGCAAAATACCGGACGTGACCACCGGAGGGCAGCTTTCTATCATTAACAATGCTGAATCAGGCATAGCGGGGTTAATGTGATGGCGGGACCTTCTTTGTGGCGGCCCCGGCCCTCTGGAACCAACTCCCCCCAGAGATTAGAATTGCCCCCACCCTCCTTGCCTTTCAGGATTGCTCCCCCATTCCTTTGACGTAGCAAACCCGCATCATCGCTTGTTAATATTAATAAGGCGTTAATAATAAAGATATCGGATAATAAAATTAAAATCCAATAGATTTCTTTTTGCCTCCGCAAAATACCGGACGTGACCACCGGAGGGCAGCTTTGTATCATTAACAATGCTGAATCAGGCATAGCAGGGTCAATGTGATGGCGGGACCTTCTCTGTGGCGGCCCCGGCCCGCTGGAACCAACTCCCCCGAGAGATTAGAATTGCCCCCACCCTCCTTGCCTTTCAGAATTGCTCCCCCATTCCTTTGATGTAGCAAACCTTAATCATCGCTTGTTAATATTAATTAGGCGTTAATAATAAAGATATCGGATAATAAAATTAAAATCCAATAGATTTCTTTTTGCCTCCGCAAAATACCGGATGTGACCACCGGAGGGCAGGATTCCCATCATTAACAATGCTGAATCAGGCATAGCGGGGTTAACGTGATGGCGGGACCTTCTCTGTGGAGGCCCCGGCCCTCTGGAACCAACTCTCCCCAGAGATTAGAATTGCCCCCACCCTCCTTCTCTTTCAGGATTGCTCCCCCATTCCTTTGATGTAGCAAACCCGCATCATCGCTTGTTAATATTAATAAGACGTTAATAATAAAGATATCGGATAATAAAATTAAAATCCAATAGATTTCTTTTTGCCTCCGCAAAATACCGGACGTGACCACCGGAGGGGAGTTTCCCCATCGTTAACAATGCTGAATCAGGCATAGCGGCGTTAATGTGATGGCGGGACCTTCTCTGTGGCGGCCCCGGCCCTCTGGATCCAACTCCCCCCAGAGATTAGAATTGCCCCCACCCTCCTTGCCTTTCAGGATTGCTCCCCCATTCCTTTGATGTAGCAAACCCGCATCATCGCTTGTTAATATTAATTAGGCGTTAATAATAAAGATATCGGATAATAAAATTAAAATCCAATAGATTTCTTTTTGCCTCCGCAAAATACCGGACGTGACCACCGGAGGGGAGTTTCCCCATCGTTAACAATGCTGAATCAGGCATAGCGGCGTTAATGTGATGGCGGGACCTTCTCTGTGGCGGCCCCGGCCCTCTGGAACCAACTCCCCCCAGAGATTAGAATTGCCCCCACCCTCCTTTTCTTTCAGGATTGCTCCCCCATTCCTTTGATGTAGCAAACCCGCATCATCGCTTGTTAATATTAATAAGACGTTAATAATAAAGATATCGGATAATAAAATTAAAATCCAATAGATTTCTTTTTGCCTCCGCAAAATACCGGACGTGACCACCGGAGGGGAGTTTCCCCATCGTTAACAATGCTGAATCAGGCATAGCGGCGTTAATGTGATGGCGGGACCTTCTCTGTGGCGGCCCCGGCCCTCTGGATCCAACTCCCCCCAGAGATTAGAATTGCCCCCACCCTCCTTGCCTTTCAGGATTGCTCCCCCATTCCTTTGATGTAGCAAACCCGCATCATCGCTTGTTAATATTAATTAGGCGTTAATAATAAAGATATCGGATAATAAAATTAAAATCCAATAGATTTCTTTTTGCCTCCGCAAAATACCGGATGTGACCACCGGAGGGCAGGATTCCCATCATTAACAATGCTGAATCAGGCATAGCGGCGTTAACGTGATGGCGGGACCTTCTCTGTGGAGGCCCCGGCCCTCTGGAACCAACTCTCCCCAGAGATTAGAATTGCCCCCACCCTCCTTCTCTTTCAGGATTGCTCCCCCATTCCTTTGATGTAGCAAACCCGCATCATCGCTTGTTAATATTAATAAGACGTTAATAATAAAGATATCGGATAATAAAATTAAAATCCAATAGATTTCTTTTTGCCTCCGCAAAATACCGGACGTGACCACCGGAGGGGAGTTTCCCCATCGTTAACAATGCTGAATCAGGCATAGCGGCGTTAATGTGATGGCGGAACCTTCTCTGTGGCGGCCCCGGCCCTCTGGATCCAACTCCCCCCAGAGATTAGAATTGCCCCCACCCTCCTTGCCTTTCAGGATTGCTCCCCCATTCCTTTGATGTAGCAAACCCGCATCATCGCTTGTTAATATTAATTAGGCGTTAATAATAAAGATATCGGATAATAAAATTAAAATCCAATAGATTTCTTTTTGCCTCCGCAAAATACCGGACGTGACCACCGGAGGGGAGTTTCCCCATCGTTAACAATGCTGAATCAGGCATAGCGGCGTTAATGTGATGGCGGGACCTTCTCTGGGGCGGCCCCGGCCCTCTGGATCCAACTCCCCCCAGAGATTAGAATTGCCCCCACCCTCCTTGCCTTTCAGGATTGCTCCCCCATTCCTTTGATGTAGCAAACCCGCATCATCGCTTGTTAATATTAATTAGGCGTTAATAATAAAGATATCGGATAATAAAATTAAAATCCAATAGATTTCTTTTTGCCTCCGCAAAATACCGGACGTGACCACCGGAGGGGAGTTTCCCCATCTTTAACAATGCTGAATCAGACATAGCGGCGTTAATGTGATGGCGGGACCTTCTCTGTGGCGGCCCCGGCCCTCTGGAACCAACTCCCCCCAGAGATAAGAATTGCCCCCACCCTCCTTGCCTTTCAGGATTGCTCCCCCATTCCTTTGATGTAGCAAACCCGCATCATCGCTTGTTAATATTAATTAGGCGTTAATAATAAAGATATCGGATAATAAAATTAAAATCCAATAGATTTCTTTTTGCCTCCGCAAAATACCGGACGTGACCACCGGAGGGGAGTTTCCCCATCGTTAACAATGCTGAATCAGGCATAGCGGCGTTAATGTGATGGCGGGACCTTCTCTGTGGTGGCCCCGGCCCTCTGGATCCAACTCCCCTCAGAGATTAGAATTGCCCCCACCCTCCTTGCCTTTCAGGATTGCTCCCCCATTCCTTTGATGTAGCAAACCCGCATCATCGCTTGTTAATATTAATTAGGCGTTAATAATAAAGATATCGGATAATAAAATTAAAATCCAATAGATTTCTTTTTGCCTCCGCAAAATACCGGACGTGACCACCGGAGGGGAGTTTTCCCATCGTTAACAATGCTGAATCAGGCATAGCGGCGTTAATGTGATGGCGGGACCTTCTCTGTGGCGGCCCCGGCCCTCTGGAACCAACTCCCCCCAGAGATTAGAATTGCCCCCACCCTCCTTTTCTTTCAGGATTGCTCCCCCATTCCTTTGATGTAGCAAACCCGCATCATCGCTTGTTAATATTAATAAGACGTTAATAATAAAGATATCGGATAATAAAATTAAAATCCAATAGATTTCTTTTTGCCTCCGCAAAATACCGGACGTGACCACCGGAGGGGAGTTTCCCCATCTTTAACAATGCTGAATCAGGCATAGCGGCGTTAATGTGATGGCGGGACCTTCTCTGTGGCGGCCCCGGCCCTCTGGAACCAACTCCCCCCAGAGATTAGAATTGCCCCCACCCTCCTTGCCTTTCAGGATTGCTCCCCCATTCCTTTGATGTAGCAAACCCGCATCATCGCTTGTTAATATTAATTAGGCGTTAATAATAAAGATATCGGATAATAAAATTAAAATCCAATAGATTTCTTTTTGCCTCCGCAAAATACCGGACGTGACCACCGGAGGGGAGTTTCCCCATCGTTAACAATGCTGAATCAGGCATAGCGGCGTTAATGTGATGGCGGGACCTTCTCTGGGGCGGCCCCGGCCCTCTGGATCCAACTCCCCCCAGAGATTAGAATTGCCCCCACCCTCCTTGCCTTTCAGGATTGCTGCCCCATTCCTTTGATGTAGCAAACCCGCATCATCGCTTGTTAATATTAATTAGGCGTTAATAATAAAGATATCGGATAATAAAATTAAAATCCAATAGATTTCTTTTTGCCTCCGCAAAATACCGGACGTGACCACCGGAGGGGAGTTTCCCCATCGTTAACAATGCTGAATCAGGCATAGCAGGGTCAATGTGATGGCGGGACCTTCTCTGTGGCGGCCCCGGCCCTCTGGAACCAACTCCCCCCAGAGATTAGAATTGCCCCCACCCTCCTTTTCTTTCAGGATTGCTCCCCCATTCCTTTGATGTAGCAAACCCGCATCATCGCTTGTTAATATTAATAAGACGTTAATAATAAAGATATCGGATAATAAAATTAAAATCCAATAGATTTCTTTTTGCCTCCGCAAAATACCGGACGTGACCACCGGAGGGGAGTTTCCCCATCGTTAACAATGCTGAATCAGGCATAGCGGCGTTAATGTGATGGCGGGACCTTCTCTGTGGCGGCCCCGGCCCTCTGGATCCAACTCCCCCCAGAGATTAGAATTGCCCCCACCCTCCTTGCCTTTCAGGATTGCTCCCCCATTCCTTTGATGTAGCAAACCCGCATCATCGCTTGTTAATATTAATTAGGCGTTAATAATAAAGATATCGGATAATAAAATTAAAATCCAATAGATTTCTTTTTGCCTCCGCAAAATACCGGACGTGACCACCGGAGGGGAGTTTCCCCATCGTTAACAATGCTGAATCAGGCATAGCGGCGTTAATGTGATGGCGGGACCTTCTCTGGGGCGGCCCCGGCCCTCTGGATCCAACTCCCCCCAGAGATTAGAATTGCCCCCACCCTCCTTGCCTTTCAGGATTGCTCCCCCATTCCTTTGATGTAGCAAACCCGCATCATCGCTTGTTAATATTAATTAGGCGTTAATAATAAAGATATCGGATAATAAAATTAAAATCCAATAGATTTCTTTTTGCCTCCGCAAAATACCGGACGTGACCACCGGAGGGGAGTTTCCCCATCTTTAACAATGCTGAATCAGACATAGCGGCGTTAATGTGATGGCGGGACCTTCTCTGTGGCGGCCCCGGCCCTCTGGAACCAACTCCCCCCAGAGATAAGAATTGCCCCCACCCTCCTTGCCTTTCAGGATTGCTCCCCCATTCCTTTGATGTAGCAAACCCGCATCATCGCTTGTTAATATTAATTA
This sequence comes from Erythrolamprus reginae, assembly GCF_031021105.1. Lineage (NCBI taxonomy): Eukaryota > Metazoa > Chordata > Lepidosauria > Squamata > Dipsadidae > Erythrolamprus > Erythrolamprus reginae. Next base: position 426,517,248 of record NC_091950.1, read on the forward strand.
GGCGTTAATAATAAAGATATCGGATAATAAAATTAAAATCCAATAGATTTCTTTTTGCCTCCGCAAAATACCGGACGTGACCACCGGAGGGGAGTTTCCCCATCGTTAACAATGCTGAATCAGGCATAGCGGCGTTAATGTGATGGCGGGACCTTCTCTGTGGCGGCCCCGGCCCTCTGGAACCAACTCCCTCCAGAGATTAGAATTGCCCCCACCCTCCTTTTCTTTCAGGATTGCTCCCCCATTCCTTTGATGTAGCAAACCCGCATCATCGCTTGTTAATATTAATAAGACGTTAATAATAAAGATATCGGATAATAAAATTAAAATCCAATAGATTTCTTTTTGCCTCCGCAAAATACCGGACGTGACCACCGGAGGGCAGCTTTCTATAATTAACAATGCTGAATCAGGCATAGCGGCGTTAATGTGATGGCGGGTCCTTCTTTGTGGCGGCCCCGGCCCTCTGGAACCAACTCCCCCCAGAGATTAGAATTGCCCCCACCCTCCTTGCCTTTCAGGATTGCTCCCCCATTCCTTTGATGTAGCAAACCCGCATCATCGCTTGTTAATATTAATAAGGCGTTAATAATAAAGATATCGGATAATAAAATTAAAATCCAATAGATTTCTTTTTGCCTCCGCAAAATACCGGACGTGACCACCGGAGGGCAGCTTTCTATCATTAACAATGCTGAATCAGGCATAGCAGGGTCAATGTGATGGCGGGACCTTCTCTGGGGCGGCCCCGGCCCTCTGGAACCAACTCCCCCCAGAGATTAGAATTGCCCCCACCCTCCTTTTCTTTCAGGATTGCTCCCCCATTCCTTTGATGTAGCAAACCCGCATCATCGCTTGTTAATATTAATAAGACGTTAATAATAAAGATATCGGATAATAAAATTAAAATCCAATAGATTTCTTTTTGCCTCCGCAAAATACCGGACGTGACCACCGGAGGGGAGTTTCCCCATCGTTAACAATGCTGAATCAGGCATAGCGGCGTTAATGTGATGGCGGGACCTTCTCTGGGGCGGCCCCGGCCCTCTGGATCCAACTCCCCCCAGAGATTAGAATTGCCCCCACCCTCCTTGCCTTTCAGGATTGCTGCCCCATTCCTTTGATGTAGCAAACCCGCATCATCGCTTGTTAATATTAATTAGGCGTTAATAATAAAGATATCGGATAATAAAATTAAAATCCAATAGATTTCTTTTTGCCTCCGCAAAATACCGGACGTGACCACCGGAGGGGAGTTTCCCCATCGTTAACAATGCTGAATCAGGCATAGCGGCGTTAATGTGATGGCGGGACCTTCTCTGGGGCGGCCCCGGCCCTCTGGATCCAACTCCCCCCAGAGATTAGAATTGCCCCCACCCTCCTTGCCTTTCAGGATTGCTCCCCCATTCCTTTGATGTAGCAAACCCGCATCATCGCTTGTTAATATTAATTAGGCGTTAATAATAAAGATATCGGATAATAAAATTAAAATCCAATAGATTTCTTTTTGCCTCCGCAAAATACCGGACGTGACCACCGGAGGGGAGTTTCCCCATCGTTAACAATGCTGAATCAGGCATAGCGGTGTTAATGTGATGGCGGGACCTTCTCTGTGGCGGCCCCGGCCCTCTGGAACCAACTCCCCCCAGAGATTAGAATTGCCCCCACCCTCCTTGCCTTTCAGGATTGCTCCCCCATTCCTTTGATGTAGCAAACCCGCATCATCGCTTGTTAATATTAATTGGGCGTTAATAATAAAGATATCGGATAATAAAATTAAAATCCAATAGATTTCTTTTTGCCTCCGCAAAATACCGGACGTGACCACCGGAGGGGAGTTTCCCCATCGTTAACAATGCTGAATCAGGCATAGCGGCGTTAATGTGATGGCGGGACCTTCTCTGTGGCGGCCCCGGCCCTCTGGATCCAACTCCCCCCAGAGATTAGAATTGCCCCCACCCTCCTTGCCTTTCAGGATTGCTCCCCCATTCCTTTGATGTAGCAAACCCGCATCATCGCTTGTTAATATTAGGCGTTAATAATAAAGATATCGGATAATAAAATTAAAATCCAATAGATTTCTTTTTGCCTCCGCAAAATACCGGACGTGACCACCGGAGGGCAGCTTTCTATCATTAACAATGCTGAATCAGGCATAGCGGGGTTAATGTGATGGCGGGACCTTCTCTGTGGCGGCCCCGGCCCTCTGGAACCAACTCCCCCCAGAGATTAGAATTGCCCCCACCCTCCTTGCCTTTCAGGATTGCTCCCCCATTCCTTTGATGTAGCAAACCCGCATCATCGCTTGTTAATATTAATTAGGCGTTAATAATAAAGATATCGGATAATAAAATTAAAATCCAATAGATTTCTTTTTGCCTCCGCAAAATACCGGACGTGACCACCGGAGGGCAGCTTTCTATCATTACCAATGCTGAATCAGGCATAGCGGGGTTAATGTGATGGCGGGACCTTCTCTGTGGCGGCCCCGGCCCTCTGGAACTCCCCCCAGAGATTAGAATTGCCCCTTTCAGGATTGCTACCTCATTCCTTTGATGTAGCAAACCCGCATCATCGCTTGTTAATATTAATAAGGCGTTAATAATAAAGATATCGGATAATAAAATTAAAATCCAATAGGTTTCTTTTTGCCTCCGCAGTACTGGACGTGACCACCGGAGGGCAGTTTCCACATCGTTAACAATCCTGAATCAGGCATAGCGGGGTTAATGTGATGGCGGGACCTTCTCTTTGGCGGCCCCGGCCGTCTGGAACCAACTCCCCCCAGAGATTAGAATGTCCCCCACCCTTCTTGCCTTTCAGGATTGCTCCCCCATTCCTTTGATGTAGCAAACCCGCATCATCGCTTGTTAATATTAATAAGGCGTTAATAATAAAGATATCGGATAATAAAATGAAAATCCAATAGATTTCTTTTTGCCTCCGCAAAATACCGGACGTGACCACCAGAGGGCAGCTTTCTATCATTAACAATGCTGAATCAGGCATAGCGGGGTTAATGTGATGGCGGGACCTTCTCTGTGGCGGCCCCGGCCCTCTGGAACCAACTCCCCCCAGAGATTAGAATTGCCCCCAACCTCCTTGCCTTTCAGGATTGCTCCCCCATTCCTTTGATGTAGCAAACCCGCATCATCGCTTGTTAATATTAATTAGGCGTTAATAATAAAGATATGGGATAATAAAATTAAAATCCAATAGATTTCTTTTTGCCTCCGCAAAATACCGGACGTGACCACCGGAGGGCAGCTTTCTATCATTACCAATGCTGAATCAGGCATAGCGGGGTTAATGTGACGGCGGGACCTTCTCTGTGGCGGCCCCGGCCCTCTGGAACTCCCCCCAGAGATTAGAATTGCCCCATTCAGGATTGCTACCTCATTCCTTTCATGTAGCAAACCCGCATCGTCGCTTGTTAATATTAATAAGGCGTTAATAATAAAGATATCGGATAATAAAATTAAAATCCAATAGGTTTCTTTTTGCCTCCGCAGTACTGGACGTGACCACCGGAGGGCAGTTTCCACATCGTTAACAATCCTGAATCAGGCATAGCGGGGTTAATGTGATGGCGGGACCTTCTCTGTGGCGGCCCTGGCCGTCTGGAACCAACTCCCCCCAGAGATTAGAATTTCCCCCACCCTTCTTGCCTTTCAGGACTGCTCCCCCATTCCTTTGATGTAGCCAACCCGCTTGTTGATGTTAGTAAGGCGTTAATAATAACGATATCGGATAATAAAATGAAAATCCGATAGATTTCTTTTCGCCTCCGCGAAACACCGGACGTGACCACCGGAGGGCAGGTTTCTATCATTAACAATGCCGAGTCAGGCATAGCGGGGTTAATGTGATGGCGGGACCTTCTCTGTGGCGGCCCCGGCCCTCTGGAACCAACTCCCCCCAGAGATTAGAATTGCCCCCACCCTCCTTGCCTTTCAGGACTGCTCCCCCATTCCTTTGATGTAGCCAACCCGCATCATCGCTTGTTGATGTTAATAAGGCGTTAATAATAAAGATATCGGATAATAACATTAAAATCCGATAGATTTCTTTTCGCCTCCGCGAAACACCGGACGTGACCACCGGAGGGCAGGTTTCTATCATTAACAATGCCGAGTCAGGCATAGCGGGGGTTAACGTGATGGCGGGACCTTCTCTGTGGTGGCCCCGGCCCTCTGGAACCAACTCCCCCCAGAGATTAGAATTGCCCCCACCCTCCTTGCCTTTCAGGACTGCTCCCCCATTCCTTTGATGTAGCCAAGCCGCATCATCGCTTGTTGATGTTAATAAGGCGTTAATAATAAAGATATCGGATAATAACATTAAAATCCGATAGATTTCTTTTCGCCTCCGCTAAACACCGGACGTGACCACCGGAGGGCAGGTTTCTATCATTAACAATGCCGAGTCAGGCATAGCGGGGTTAATGTGATGGCGGGACCTTCTCTGTGGCGGCCCCGGCCCTCTGGAACCAACTCCCCCCAGAGATTAGAATTGCCCCCACCCTCCTTGCCTTTCAGGACTGCTCCCCCATTCCTTTGATGTAGCCAACCCGCTTGTTGATGTTAGTAAGGCGTTAATAATAACGATATCGGATAATAAAATTAAAATCAGATAGATTTCTTTTCGCCTCCGCGAAACACCGGACGTGACCACCGGAGGGCAGGTTTCTATCATTAACAATGCCGAGTCAGGCATAGCGGGGTTAATGTGATGGCGGGACCTTCTCTGTGGCGGCCCCGGCCCTCTGGAACCAACTCCCCCCAGAGATTAGAATTGCCCCCACCCTCCTTGCCTTTCAGGACTGCTCCCCCATTCCTTTGATGTAGCAAACCCGCATCATCGCTTGTTAATACTGTATTAATAAGGCGTTAATAATAAAGATAATCGGATAATAAAATTAAAATCCGATAGATTTCTTTTCGCCTCCGCGAAACACCGGACGTGACCACCGGAGGGCAGGTTTCTATCATTAACAATGCCGAGTCATGCATAGCGGGGTTACTGTGATGGCGGGACCTTCTCTGTGGCGGCCCCGGCCCTCTGGAACCAACTCCCCCCAAAGATTAGAATTGCCCCCACCCTCCTTGCCTTTCAGGACTGCTCCCCAATTCCTTTGATGTAGCCAACCCGCATCATCGCTTGTTGATGTTAATAAGGCGTCAATAATAAAGATATCGGATAATAACATTAAAATCCGATAGATTTCTTTTCGCCTCCGCGAAACACCGGACGTGACCACCGGAGGGCAGGTTTCTATCATTAACAATGCCGAGTCAGGCATAGCGGGGTTAATGTGATGGCGGGACCTTCTCTGTGGCGGCCCCGGCCCTCTGGAACCAACTCCCCCCAGAGATTAGAATTGCCCCCACCCTCCTTGCCTTTCAGGACTGCTCCCCCATTCCTTTGATGTAGCAAACCCGCATCATCGCTTGTTAATACTGTATTAATAAGGCGTTAATAATAAAGATAATCGGATAATAAAATTAAAATCCAATAGATTTCTTTTTGCCTCCGCAAAACACCGGACGTGACCACCGGAGGGCAGGTTTCTATCATTAACAATGCCGAATCAGGCATAGCGGGGTGAATGTGATTGCGGGACCTTCTCTCTGGCGGCCCCGGCCCTCTGGAACCAACTCCCCCCAGAGATTAGAATTGCCCCCACCCTCCTTGCCTTTCAGGACTGCTCCACCATTCCTTTGATGTAGCCAACCCGCATCATCGCTTGTTAATACTGTATTAATAAGGCGTTACTAATAAAGATAATCGGATAATAAAATTAAAATCCAATAGATTTCTTTTTGCCTCCGCAAAACAGCGGACGTGACCACCGGAGGGCAGGTTTCTATCATTAACAATGCCGAATCAGGCATAGCGGGGTGAAAGTGATGGCGGGACCTTCTCTGTGGCGGCCCCGGCCCTCTGGAACCAACTCCCCCCCAGAGATTAGAAGTGCCCCCACCCTCCTTGCCTTTGGTAAGCTACTCAAAACCCACGTCTGCCGTCAGGCATGGGGCAATTAAGATTCCTTTCCCCCCTAGGTCTAGGGTCAAGGGTCTAGGGGTTAGGGTCTAGGGTCAAAGGTCAGGGGTCAAAGGTCGGGGGTCAAAGGTCAGGGGTCAAAGGTCAAAGGTCAGGGGGTCAGTGGGTCAAAGGTCAGGGGGTTCAAAGGTTGGGGGTCAGGGGTCAAAGGTCAGGGGTCAGGGAGTCAAAGGTCGGGGGTCAAAGGTCAAAGGTCAGGGGGTTCAAAGGTCGGGGGTCAGGGGTCAAAGGTCAGGGGTCAAAGGTGTCAAAGGTCAGGGTCAAAGGGGTCAGGGGTCGGGTCAAAAGTCAGGGGTCAAAGGTCAGGGGGTCAAGGGTCAAATGTCAGGGGGTCAAAGGTCAGGGCCTCAAGGGTCAAAGGTCAGGGGGTCAAAGGTCAGGGGTCAAAGGTCAAAGGTCAGGGGTCAAAGGTGTCAAAGCTCAAAGGTCAGGGTCAAAGGGGTCAGGGGTCAAAGGTCAGGGGGTCAAGGGGTCAGGGGTCAAAGGTCAGGGGTCAAAGGTTAAGGGGTCAAAGGTCAAGGTCAGGGGGTCAGAGGTCAGAGGTCAAATGTCAGGGGGTGAAAGGTCAATGTTGGGGTCAGAGGTCAGGGGGTCAAAGGTCAGGGGTCAAAGGTCAGGGGTCAAGGGTAAAAGGTCAGGGGGTCAAAAATCAGGGGGTCAGGGGTCAAAGGTCAGGGGGTCAAAGGTCAGGGGGTCAAAAGTCTGCCGTCAGGCATGGGGCAATTAAGATTCCTTTCCCCCCCGGGACTAGGGTCAAGGGTCTAGGGGTTAGGGTCAAAGGTCAGGGGTCAGGGGGTCAAAGGTCAGGGGTCAAAGGTCAGGGGTCAAAGAGGTCAGGGGTCAAAGGTCAGGGTCAAAGGGGTCAGGGGTCAAAGGTCAGGGGTCAAGGGTCAAAGGTCAGGGGCTCAGGGGTCAAAGGTTAAGGGGTCAAAGGTCAAGGTCAGGGGGTCAGAGGTCAAATGTCAGGGGATGAAAGGTCAATGATGGGGTCAGAGGTCAGGGGGTCAAAGGTCAATGGTCGGGGGGTCAAAGGTCGGGGGGGGTCAAAGGTCAGGGGGTCAAAGGTCAGGGGTTCAAAGGTTGGGGGTCAGGGGTCAAAGGTCGGGGGTCAAAGGTCAGGGGTCAGGGGGTCAAAGGTCATGGGGTTCAGGGGTCAAATTTCAGGGGTCAAAGTTGTCAAAGCTCAAAGGTCAGGGTCACAGGGGTCAGGGGTCAAAGGTCAGGGGTCAAAGGTCAGGGGGTCAAGGGTCAAATGTCAGGGGTCAAATGTCAGGGGCTCAAAGGTCAAAGGTCAGGGAATCAAATGTCGGGGGTCAAAGGTTAAGGGGTCAAAGGTTAAGGGGTCAAAGGTTAAGGGGTCAAAGGTCAAGGTCAGGAGGTCAAAGGTCAGGGGTCAAGGGTCAGGGGGTCAAGGGTCAAAGGTCAGGGGGTCAAAAGTCAAAGGTCAGGGGTCAAGGGTCAGGGGGTCAAGGGTCAAAGGTCAGGGGGTAAAGGTCAGGGGTCAAAGGTTAAGGGGTCAAAGGTTAAGGGGTCAAAGGTTAAGGGGTCAAAGGTTAAGGGGTCAAAGGTTAAGGGGTCAAAGGTCAAGGTCAGGGGTCAGGGGTCAGGGGTCAAAGGTCAGGGGATCAAGGGTCAAAGGTCAGGGGTCAAAGGTCAAAGGTCAGGGGGTCAGGGGTCAAAGGTCAGGGGGTGAAAGGTCAAAGGTCAGGGGTCAAAGGTCAGGGGGTCAAAGGTCAAAGGTCAGGGGGTCAAAGGTCAGGGGGTCAGGGGTCAAAGGTCAGGGGGTGAAAGGTCAAAGGTCAGGGGTCAGGGGTCAAAGGTCAGGGGGTCAAAGGTCAAAGGTCAGGGGGGTCAAAGGTCAGGGGGTCAAAAGTCTGCCGTCAGGCATGGGGCAATTAAGATTCCTTTCCCACCTAGGTCTAGGGTCAAGGGTCTAGGGGTTAGGGTCTAAGGTCAAAGGTCAGGGGTCAAAGGTCAGAGGTCAAAGGTCAAGGGGTCAGGGGGTCAAAGGTCAGGCGTCAAAGGTTAAGGGGTCAAAGGTTAAGGGGTCAAAGGTTAAGGGGTCAAAGGTTAAGGGGTCAAAGGTCAAGGTCAGGGGGTCAGAGGTCAGAGGTCAAATGTCGGGGTGAAACGTCAATGTTGGGGTCAGAGGTCAGGGGGTCAAAAGTCAAAGGTCAGGGGTCAGTGGTCAAAGGTCATAGGGTCAAAGGTCAGGGGGTCAGGGGTCAAAGGTCAGGGGGTCAAAGGTCAGGGGGTCAAAAGTCTGCCGCCAGGCATGGGGCCATTAAGATTCCTTTCCCACCTAGGTCTAGGGGTTAGGGTCTAGGGTCAAAGGTCAGGGGTCAAAGGTCAGGGGTCAGGGGTCAAAAATCAGGGGGTCAAAGGTCAGGGGGGTCAAAGGTCAGGGGGTCAAAAGTCTGCCGTCAGGCATGGGGCAATTAAGATTCCTTCCCCCCCTAGGTCTAGGGTCAACTGTCTAGGGATTAGGGTCTAGGGTCAAAGGTCAGGGGTCAAAGGTCAGGGGTCAAAGGTCAGGGGTCAAAGGTGTCAAAGGGGTCAGGGGTCAAAGGTCAGGGGTCAAAGGTCAGGGGGTCAAGGGTCAAAGGTCAGGGGGTCAAAGGTTGGGCTCAAGGGTCAAAGGTCAAGGTCAGGAGGTCAGAGGTCAAATGTCAGGGGGTCAAAGGTCAAAAGTCAGGGGTCAATGGTCAAAGGTCAGGGGTCAAAGGTCAGGGGGTCAAAGGTCAAAAGTCAGGGGGTCAATGGTCAGGGGTCAAAGGTCAGGGGGTCAAAGGTCAGGGGGTCAAAAGTCTGCCGTCAGGCATGGGGCAATTAAGATTCCTTTTCCCCTAGGTCTAGGTTCAAGGGTCTAGGGGTTAGGGTCTAGGGTCAAAGGTCAGGGGTCAAAGGTCAGGGGTCAAAGGTCAAAGGTCAGGGGGTCAAATGTCAGGGGTCAAAGGTCAGGGTTTCAAAGGTTGGGGTCAGGGGTCAAAGGTCAGGGGTCAAAGGTGTCAAAGCTCAAAGGTCAGGGTCAAAGGGGTCAGGGGTCAGGGGTCAAAGGTCAGGGGGTCAAAGGTCAGGGGTCAGGGGGTCAAGGTCAGGGGGTCAAAGGTCAAAGGTCAGGGGTCAAAGGTCAAAGGTCAGGGGGTCAAAGGTGTCAAAGCTCAAAGGTCAGGGTCAAAGGGGTCAGGGGTCAGGGGTCAGGGGTCAAAGGTCAGGGGGTCAAAGGTCAGGGGTCAGGGGTCAAGGTCAGGGGGGTCAAAGGTCAAAGGTCAGGGGGTCAAGGTCAGAGGTCAAGGGGTCAAGGTCAGGGGTCAAAGGTCAGGGGGTCAAAGGTCAAAAGTCAGGGGGTCAGGGGTCAGGGGTCAAAGGTCAGGGGGTCAAAGGTCAAAGGTCAGGGGGGGTCAAAGGTCAGGGGGTCAAAAGTCTGCCCTCAGGCATGGGGCAATTAAGATTCCTTTCCCCCCTAGGTCTAGGTTCAAGGGTCTAGGGGTTAGGGTCTAGGGTCAAAGGTCAGGGGCTCAAGGGTCAAATGTCAGGGGTCAAAGGTCAGGGGGTCAAGGGTCAGGGGGTCAAAGGTCAGAGGTCAAAGGTCAAGGGGTCAAAGGTCAGGGAATCAAAGGTGTCAAAGCTCAAAGGTCAGGGTCAAAGGTCAGGGGTCAGGGGTCAGGGGGTCAAAGGTCAGAGGGGTCAAAGGTCAAAGGTCGGGGGGTCAAAGGTCAGGGGTCAAAGGTCAAAGGTCAGGGGGTTCAAAGGTCGGGGGGGCAGGGGTCAAAGGTCAGGGGTCAAAGGTGTCAAAGGTCAGGGTCAAAGGGGTCAGGGGTCAAAAGTCAGGGATCAAGGGTCAAAAGTCAGGGGGTCAAAGGTCAGGGGCTCAAGGGTCAAAGGTCAGGGGGTCAAAGGTCAGGGGTCAAAGGTCAAAAGTCAGGGGTCAGGGGTCAAAGGTTAAGGGGTCAAAGGTCAGGGGGTCAAAGGTCAAAGGTCAGGGGTAAAGGTCAGGGGGTCAAAGGTCAGGGGAGGTCAAAGGTCAGGGGGTCAAAGGTCAGGGGGTCAAAAGTCTGCCGTCAGGCATGGGGCAATTAAGATTCCTTTCCCCCTAGGTCTAGGGTCAAGGGTCTAGGGGTTAGGGTCTAGGGTCAAAGGTCAGGGGTCAAAGGTCAGAAGGTCAAGGGGTCAGGGGGTCAAAGGTCAGGGATCAAAGGTGTCAAAGCTCAAAGGTCAGGGTCAAAGGTCAGGGGTCAGGGGTCAAGGGGTCAGGGGTCAAAGGTCAGGGTCAAAGGTTAAGGGGTCAAAGGTTAAGGGGTCAAAGGTTAAGGGTCAAAGGTCAAGGTCAGGGGGTCAGAGGTCAGAGGTCAAATGTCAGGGGGCGAAAGGTCAATGTTGGGGTCAAAGGTCAGGGGGTCAAAGGTCAGGGGTCAAAGGTCAGGGGTCAAGGGTCAAAGGTCAGGGGGTCAAAGGTCAGGGGGTCAAAGGTCAGGGGGTCAAAGGTCAGGGGGTCAAAAGTCTGCCGTCAGGCATGGGGCAATTAAGATTCCTTTCCCCCCTGGGTCTAGGGTCAAGGGTCTAGGGGTTAGGGTCTAGGGTCAAAGGTCAGGGGTCAAAGGTCAGGGGGTCAAGGGGTCAGGGGGTCAAAGGTCAGGGATCAAAGGTGTCAAAGCTCAAAGGTCAGGGTCAAAGGTCAGGGGTCAGGGGTCAGGGGGTCAAAGGTCAGGGGTCAAAGGTCAGGGGGTCAAGGGTCAAAGGTCAGGGTCAGGGGGTCAGGGGTCAGGGGGTCAAAGGTCAGGGGTCAAAGGTCAGGGGTTCAAAGGTTGGGGGTCAGGGGTCAAAGGTCAGGGGGTTCAGCGGTCAGGGGTCAAATGTCAGGGGTCAAAGTTGTCAAAGCTCAAAGGTCAGGGTCAAAGGGGTCAGGGGTCAAAGGTCAGGGGGTCAAGGGTCAAATGTCAGGGGGTCAAAGGTCAGGGGCTCAAGGGTCAAAGGTCAGGGGTCAAAGGTTAAGGGGTCAAAGGTTAAGGGGTCAAAGGTCAAGGTCAGGGGGGTCAGAGGTCAGAGGTCAAATGTCAGGGGGTGAAAGGTCAATGTTGGGGTCAGAGGTCAGGGGGTCAAAAGTCAAAGGTCAGGGGTCAAATGTCAGGGGGTCAAGGGTCAAAGGTCAGGGGGTCAGGGGTCAAAGGTCAGGGGGTCAAAGGTCAGGGGGTCAAAAGTCTGCCGTCAGGCATGGGGCAATTAAGATTCCTTTCCCCCCCTGGGTCTAGGGTCAAGGGTCTAGGGGTTAGGGTCTTGGGTCAAAGGTCAGGGGTCAAAGGTCAGGGGTCAAAGGTCAGGGGGTCAAGGGGTCAGGGGGTCAAAGGTCAGGGATCAAAGGTGTCAAAGCTCAAAGGTCAGGGGTCAAGGGTCAGGGGTCAGGGGGTCAAAGGTCAGGGGGTCAAAGGTCAGGGGTCAAAGGTCAGGGGTCAAAGGTCAGGGGTCAAAGGTCAGGGGTCAAAGGTCAGGGGGTCAAGGGTCAAATGTCAGGGGGTCAAAGGTCAGGGCCTCAAGGGTCAAAGGTCAGGGGGTCAAAGGTCAGGGGGTCAAAGGTCAGAGGGGTCAAAGGTCAGGGGGTCAAAGGTCAGGGGGTCAAAAGTCTGCCGTCAGGCATGGGGCAATTAAGATTCCTTTCCCCCCTAGGTCTAGGGTCTAGGGGTTAGGGTCTAGGGTCAAAGGTCAGGGGTCAAAGGTCAGGGGTCAAAGGTCAGGGGGTCAGGGGGTAAAGGTCAGGGGTCAAAGGTCAGGGGTCAAAGGTTAAGGGTCAAAGGTTAAGGGGTCAAAGGTTAAAGGGTCAAAGGTCAAGGTCAGGGGGGTCAAAGGTCAGGGGTCAGGGGGTCAAAGGTCAGGGGTCAGGGGTCAAAGGTCAGGGGTCAAAGGTCAGGGGTCAAAGGTCAGGGGTAAAGGTCAGGGGTCAAAGGTCAGGGGTGAAAGGTCAAAGGTCAGGGGTCAAGGGTCAGGGGTCAAAGGTCAGGGGGTCAAAGGTCAAAGGTCAGGGGGTCAAAGGTCAGGGGGTCAAAAGTCTGCCGTCAGGCATGGGGCAATTAAGATTCCTTTCCCCCCTAGGTCTAGGGTCAAGGGTCTAGGGTCAGAGGTCAAGGGTCAAGGGGTCAGGGGTCAAAGGTCAGGGGTCAAAGGTTAAGGGGTCAAAGGTTAAGGGGTCAAAGGTTAAGGGTCAAAGGTCAAGGTCAGGGGGTCAGAGGTCAGGTCAAATGTTGGGGTGAAACGTCAATGTTGGGGTCAGAGGTCAGGGGGTCAAAAGTCAGGGGTCAGGGGTCAGGGGTCAAAGGTCAGGGGGTCAAAGGTCAGGGGGTCAGGGGTCAAAGGTCAGGGGGTCAAAGGTCAGGGGGTCAAAGGTCAGGGGGTCAAAAGTCTGCCGCCAGGCATGGGGCCATTAAGATTCCTTTTCCCCCTAGGTCTAGGTTCAAGGGTCTAGGGGTTAGGGTCTAGGTCAAAGGTCAGGGGTCAAAGGTCAGGGTCAAAGGTCAAAGGTCAGGGGGTCAAAGGTCAGGGGGTCAAAGGTCAAAGGTCAGGGTTTCAAAGGTTGGGGTCAGGGGTCAAAGGTCAGGGGTCAAAGGTGTCAAGCTCAAAGGTCAGGGTCAAAGGGGTCAGGGGTCAGGGGTCAAAGGTCAGGGGGTCAAAGGTCAGGGGTCAGGGGTCAAGGTCAGGGGGGTCAAAAGTCTGCCGCCAGGCATGGGGCAATTAAGATTCCTTTTCCCCCTAGGTCTAGGTTCAAGGGTCTAGGGGTTAGGGTCTAGGGTCAAAGGTCAGGGGTCAAAGGTCAGGGGTCAAAGGTCAAAGGTCAAGGGGGTCAAAGGTCAGGGGTCAAGGTCAGGGGGGTCAAAAGTCTGCCGCCAGGCATGGGGCAATAAGATTCCTTTTCCCCCTAGGTCTAGGTTCAAGGGTCTAGGGTTAGGGTCTAGGGTCAAAGGTCAGGGGTCAAAGGTCAGGGGTCAAAAGGTCAAAGGTCAGGGGTCAAAGGTCAGGGGTCAAAGGTAAAAGGTCAGGGTTTCAAAGGTTGGGGTCAGGGGTCAAAGGTTAGGGGTCAAAGGTGTCAAAGCTCAAAGGTCAGGGTCAAAGGGGTCAGGGGTCAAAGGTCAGGGGGTCAAAGGTCAGGGGTCAGGGGGTCAAGGTCAGGGGGTCAAAGGTCAGGGGTCAAAGGTCAAAGGTCAGGGGTCAAAGGTCAGGGGGTCAAGGGTCAAAGGTCAGGGGGTCAGGGGGTCAAAGGTCAGGGGGTCAAAGGTCAGGGGGTCAAAGGTCAGGGGGTCAAAAGTCTGCCGTCAGGCATGGGGCAATTAAGATTCCTTTCCCCCCTGGGCCCCCCTGGGTCTAGGGTCAAGGGTCTAGGGGTTAGGGTCTAGGGTCAAAGGTCAGGGGTCAAAGGTCAGGGGGTCAAGGGGTCAGGGGGGTCAAAGGTCAGGGATCAAAGGTGTCAAAGCTCAAAGGTCAGGGTCAAAGGTCAGGGGTCAGGGGGTCAAAGGTCAGGGTCAAAGGTCAGGGGTCAAAGGTCAGGGGGGCAAGGGTCAGAGGGTCAGGGTCAGGGGTCAGGGGGTCAAAGGTCAGGGGTCAAGGTCAGGGGTTCAAAGGTTGGGGTCAGGGGTCAAAGGTCAGGGGGGTTCAGCGGTCAGGGGTCAAATGTCAGGGGTCAAAGCTCAAAGGTCGGGGTCAAAGGGGTCAGGGGTCAAAGGTCAGGGGGTCAAGGGTCAAATGTCAGGGGGTCAAAGGTCAGGGGCTCAAGGGTCAAAGGTCAGGGGTCAAAGGTTAAGGGGTCAAAGGTTAAGGGGTCAAAGGTCAAGGTCAGGGGGGTCAGAGGTCAGAGGTCAAATGTCAGGGGGTGAAAGGTCAATGTTGGGGTCAGAGGTCAGGGGGTCAAAAGTCAAAGGTCAGGGGTCAAATGTCAGGGGGTCAAGGGTCAAAGGTCAGGGGGTCAGGGGTCAAAGGTCAGGGGGTCAAAGGTCAGGGGGTCAAAAGTCTGCCGTCAGGCATGGGGCAATTAAGATTCCTTTCCCCCCTGGGTCTAGGGTCAAGGGTCTAGGGGTTAGGGTCTTGGGTCAAAGGTCAGGGGTCAAAGGTCAGGGGTCAAAGGTCAGGGGGTCAAGGGGTCAGGGGGTCAAAGGTCAGGGATCAAAGGTGTCAAAGCTCAAAGGTCAGGGGTCAAGGGTCAGGGGGTCAGGGGGTCAAAGGTCAGGGGGTGAAAGGTCAAGGGTCAGGGGTCAAAGGTCAGGGGTCAAAGGTCAGGGGTCAGGGGTCAAAGGTCAGGGGGTCAAGGGTCAAATGTCAGGGGGTCAAAGGTCAGGGCCTCAAGGGTCAAAGGTCAGAGGGGTCAAAGGTCAGGGGGTCAAAGGTCAGGGGGTCAAAAGTCTGCCGTCAGGCATGGGGCAATTAAGATTCCTTTCCCCCCTAGGTCTAGGGTCTAGGGGTTAGGGTCTAGGGTCAAAGGTCAGGGGTCAAAGGTCAGGGGTCAAAGGTCAGGGGTCAAAGGTCAGGGGTCAAAGGTCAGGGGTCAAAGGTTAAGGGTCAAAGGTTAAGGGGTCAAAGGTTAAGGGGTCAAAGGTCAAGGTCAGGGGGTCAAAGGTCAGGGGTCAGGGGGGTCAAAGGTCAGGGGTCAGGGGTCAAAGGTCAGGGGTCAGGGGTCAAAGGTCAGGGGTAAAGGTCAGGGGTCAAAGGTCAGGGGGTCAGGGGTCAAAGGTCAGGGGGTCAGGGGTCAAAGGTCAGGGGGTGAAAGGTCAGGGGTCAGGGGTCAAAGGTCAGGGGGTCAAAGGTCAGGGGGTCAAAGGTCAGGGGGTCAAAAGTCTGCCGTCAGGCATGGGGCAATTAAGATTCCTTTCCCCCCTAGGTCTAGGGTCAAGGGTCTAGGGTCAGGGGTCAAAGGTCAGAGGTCAAAGGTCAAGGGGTCAAGGGGTCAGGGGGTCAAAGGTCAGGGGTCAAAGGTTAAGGGGTCAAGGTTAAGGGGTCAAAGGTTAAGGGTCAAAGGTCAAGGTCAGGGGGTCAGAGGTCAGGTCAAATGTTGGGGTGAAACGTCAATGTTGGGGTCAGAGGTCAGGGGGTCAAAAGTCAGGGGTCAGGGGTCAGGGGTCAAAGGTCAGGGGGTCAAAGGTCAGGGGGTCAGGGTCAAAGGTCAGGGGGTCAAAGGTCAGGGGGTCAAAGGTCAGGGGGTCAAAAGTCTGCCGCCAGGCATGGGGCCATTAAGATTCCTTTCCCCCCTAGGTCTAGGGTCAAGGGTCTAGGGTCAAAGGTCAGGGGTCAAAGGTCAGAGGTCAAAGGTCAAGGGGTCAGGGGGTCAAAGGTTAAGGGGTCAAAGGTTAAGGGTCAAAGGTTAAGGGTCAAAGGTCAAGGTCAGGGGGTCAGAGGTCAAATGTTGGGGTGAAACGTCAATGTTGGGGTCAGAGGTCAGGGGGTCAAAAGTCAAAGGTCAGGGGTCAGGGGTCAAAGGTCAGGGGGTCAGGGGTCAAAGGTCAGGGGGTCAAAGGTCAGGGGTCAAAGGTCAGGGGTCAGGGGTCAAAGGTCAGGGGTCAAAGGTGTCAAAGGGGTCAAAATCAGGGGTCAAAGGTCAGGGGGGTCAAAGGTCAGGGGGTCAAAAGTCTGCCGTCAGGCATGGGGCAATTAAGATTCCTTTCCCCTAGGTCTAGGGTCAACGGTCTAGGGGTTAGGGTCTAGGGTCAAAGGTCAGGGTCAAAGGTCGGGGTCAGGGGTCAAAGGTCAGGGGTCAAAGGTGTCAAAGGGGTCAGGGGTCAGGGGTCAAAGGTCAGGGGGTCAAAGGTCAGGGGGTCAAGGGTCAAAGGTCAGGGGGTCAAAGGTCAGGGGCTCAAGGGTCAAAGGTCAAGGGGGTCAAAGGTCAAGGGGTCAAAGGTCAAGGTCAGGAGGTCAGAGGTCAAATGTCAGGGGGTCAAAGGTCAAATGTCAGGGGGTCAAAGGTCAGGGGTCAAGGGTCAAGGTCAGGGTTTCAAAGGTTGGGGTCAGGGGGTCAAAGGTCAGGGGTCAAAGGTGTCAAAGCTCAAAGGTCAGGGTCAAAGGGGTCAGGGGTCAGGGGTCAAAGGTCAGGGGGTCAAAGGTCAGGGGTCAGGGGGTCAAGGTCAGGGGGGTCAAAGGTCAGAGGTCAGGGGGTAAAGGTCAGAGGTCAGGGGGTAAAGGTCAGGGGTCAAAGGTCAGGGGGTCAAAGGTCAAAAGTCAGGGGGTCAAGGGTCAGGGGGTCAAAGGTCAGGGGGTCAAAGGTCAAAGGTCAGGGGGGGTCAAAGGTCAGGGGGTCAAAAGTCTGCCCTCAGGCATGGGGCAATTAAGATTCCTTTCTCCCCTAGGTCTAGGTTCAAGGGTCTAGGGGTTAGGGTCTAGGGTCAAAGGTCAGGGGCTCAAGGGTCAAATGTCAGGGGTCAAAGGTCAGGGGGTCAAGGGTCAGGGGGTCAAAGGTCAGAGGTCAAAGGTCAAGGGGTCAGGGGGTCAAAGGTCAGGGATCAAAGGTGTCAAAGCTCAAAGGTCAGGGTCAAAGGTCAGGGGTCAGGGGGTCAAAGGTCAGGGGGTCAAAGGTCAAAGGTCAGGGGTCAAAGGTCAGGGGTCAAAGGTCAGGGGTCAAAGGTCAAAGGTCAGGGGGTTCAAAGGTCGGGGTCAGGGGTCAAAGGTCAGGGGTCAAAAGTCAGGGGTCAGGGGTCAAAGGTTAAGGGGTCAAAGGTCAGGGGTCAAAGGTCAGGGGTCAAAGGTCAAAGGTCAGGGGTAAAGGTCAGGGGTCAAAGGTGTCAAAGCTCAAAGGTCAGGGTCAAAGGTCAGGGGTCAGGGGGTCAAAGGTCAGGGGGTCAAAGGTCAGGGGTCAAAGGTCAGGGGTCAAAGGTCAGGGGTCAAAGGTCAAAGGTCAGGGGGTTCAAAGGTCGGGGTCAGGGGTCAAATGTCAGGGGTCAAAAGTCAGGGGTCAGGGGTCAAAGGTTAAGGGGTCAAAGGTCAGGGGTCAAAGGTCAGGGGTCAAAGGTCAAAGGTCAGGGGTAAAGGTCAGGGGTCAAAGGTAAGGGGGTCAGGGGGTCAAAGGTCAGGGGGTCAAAGGTCAAAAGTCAGGGGTCAAAGGTCAGGGGGTCAAAGGTCAGGGGAGGTCAAAGGTCAGGGGGTCAAAGGTCAGGGGGTCAAAAGTCTGCCGTCAGGCATGGGGCAATTAAGATTTCTTTCCCCCCTAGGTCTAGGGGTTAGGGTCTAGGGTCAAAGGTCAGGGGTCAAAGGTCAGGGGTCAAAGGTCAAGGGGTCAGGGGTCAGGGGTCAAAGGTTAAGGGGTCAAAGGTTAAGGGGTCAAAGGTTAAGGGGTCAAAGGTCAGGGGGTCAAAGGTCAGGGGTCAAAGGTCAGGGGGGGTCAAAGGTCAGGAGTCAAAGGTCAGGGGGTCAAGGGTCAAAGGTCAGGGGGTCAAAGGTCAGGGGGTCAAAGGTCAGGGGGTCAGGGGATCAAAGGTCAGGGGGTCAAAGGTCAGGGGGTCAAAAGTCTGCCGTCAGGCATGGGGCAATTAAGATTCCTTTCCCCCCTGGGTCTAGGGTCAAGGGTCTAGGGGTTAGGGTCTAGGGTCAAAGGTCAGGGGTCAAAGGTCAGGGGGTCAAGGGGTCAGGGGGTCAAAGGTCAGGGATCAAAGGTGTCAAAGCTCAAAGGTCAGGGTCAAAGGTCAGGGGTCAGGGGTCAGGGGGTCAAGGGTCAGGGGGTCAAGGGTCAGGGGTCAAAGGTCAGGGGGTCAAGGGTCAAAGGTCAGGGTCAGGGGGTCAGGGGTCAGGGGGTCAAAGGCCAGGGGTCAAAGGTCAGGGGTTCAAAGGTTGGGGGTCAGGGGTCAAAGGTCAGGGGGTTCAGCGGTCAGGGGTCAAATGTCAGGGGTCAAAGTTGTCAAAGCTCAAAGGTCAGGGTCAAAGGGGTCAGGGGTCAAAGGTCAGGGGGTCAAGGGTCAAATGTCAGGGGGTCAAAGGTCAGGGGCTCAAGGGTCAAAGGTCAGGGGGTCAAAGGTTAAGGGGTCAAAGGTCAAGGTCAGGGGGTCAGAGGTCAGAGGTCAAATGTCAGGGGGTGAAAGGTCAATGTTGGGGTCAGAGGTCAGGGGGTCAAAAGTCAAAGGTCAGGGGTCAAAGGTCAGGGGGTCAAGGGTCAAAGGTCAGGGGGTCAAAGGTCAGGGGGTCAGGGGTCAAAGGTCAGGGGGTCAAAGGTCAGGGGGTCAAAAGTCTGCCGTCAGGCATGGGGCAATTAAGATTCCTTTCCCCCCTGGGTCTAGGGTCAAGGGTCTAGGGGTTAGGGTCTAGGGTCAAAGGTCAGGGGTCAAAGGTCAGGGGTCAAAGGTCAGGGATCAAAGGTGTCAAAGGTCAGGGTCAGGGGTCAGGGGGTCAAAGGTCAGGGGTTCAAAGGTCAGGGGTCAAAGGTCAAAGGTCAGGGGTCAAAGGTCAGGGGGTCAAGGGTCAAATGTCAGGGGGTCAAAGGTCAGGGCCTCAAGGGTCAAAGGTCAGGGGGTCAAAGGTCAGGGGGTCAAAGGTCAGGGGGTCAAAGGTCAGGGGGTCAAAGGTCAGGGGGTCAAAAGTCTGCCGTCAGGCATGGGGCAATTAAGAT
The DNA here is from genome assembly GCF_031021105.1 of Erythrolamprus reginae. NCBI lineage: Eukaryota > Metazoa > Chordata > Lepidosauria > Squamata > Dipsadidae > Erythrolamprus > Erythrolamprus reginae. The sequence continues at coordinate 426,535,870 of NC_091950.1, forward strand.
TCCTTTCCCCCTAGGTCTAGGGTCTAGGGGTTAGGGTCTAGGGTCAAAGGTCAGGGGTCAAAGGTCAGGGGTCAAAGGTCAGGGGGTCAGGGGTCAAAGGTCAGGGGGTCAGGGGTCAAAGGTCAGGGGTCAAGGGTGACAAAGGTCAGGGTCAAAGGGGTCAGGGGTCAAAGGTCAGGGGTCAAAGGTCAGGGGGTCAAGGGACAAATGTCAGGGGTCAAAGGTCAGGGGGTCAAAGGTCAGGGGCTCAAGGGTCAAAGGTCAGGGGCTCAAGGGTCAAAGGTCAGGGGCTCAAGGGTCAAAGGTCAGGGGTCAAAGGTCAGGGGGTCAGGGGTCAAAGGTCAGGGGTCAAAGTTCAGGGGGTCAAAGGTTAAGGGGTGAAAGGTTAAGGGGTGAAAGGTTAAGGGGGTCAAAGGTCAAGGTCGGGGTCAGAGGTCAGAGGTCACATGTCGGGGTGAAAGGTCAATGTTGGGGTCAGAGGTCAGGGGGTCAAAGGTCAGGGGTCAGGGGTCAGGGGGTCAAAGGTCAGGGGGTCAAAGGTCAGGGGGTCAGGGGGTCAAAGGTCAGGGGGTCAGGGGTCAAAGGTCAGGGGGGGTCAAAGGTCAGGGGGTCAAAAGTCTGCCGTCAGGCATGGGGCAATTAAGATTCCTCCCCCCCTAGGTCTAGGGTCAAAGGTCAGGGGTCAAAGGTGTCAAAGGTCAGGGGTCAAAGGTCAGGGGATCAAGGGGTCAGGGGGTCAAAGGTCAGGGGTCAAAGGTCAGGCTAGGGTCAAAGGTCAGGGGTCAAAGGTGTCAAAGGTCAGGGGTCAAAGGTCAGGGGATCAAGGGGTCAGGGGGTCAAAGGTCAGGGGTCAAAGGTCAGGGGTCAAAGGTGTCAAAGCTCAAAGGTCAGGGTCAAAGGGGTCAGGGGGCAAAGGTCAGGGGTCAAAGGTCAAAGGTCAGGGTTTCAAAGGTTGGGGGTCAGGGGTCAAAGGTCAGGGGTCAAAGGTGTCAAAGCTCAAAGGACAGGGTCAAAGGGGTCAGGGGTCAAAGGTCAGGGGGGTCAGCGGTCAGGGGGTCAAAGGTCAGGGGCTCAAGGGTCAAATGTCAGGGGTCAAAGGTCAGGGGGTCAAAGGTCAGGGGGGTCAAGGGTCAGGGGGTCAAGGGTCAAAGGTCAGGGGTCAAAGGTCAGGGGTCAAAGGTTAAGGGGTCAAAGGTTAAGGGGTCAAAGGTTAAGGGGTCAAAGGCCAAGGTCAGGGGGGTCAGAGGTCAGAGGTCAAATGTCAGGGGGTGCTCCCCCATTCCTTTGATGTAGCCAACCCGCATCATCGCTTGTTAATACTGTATTAATAAGGCGTTAATAATAAAGATATCGGATAATAAAATTAAAATCCAATAGATTTCTTTTTGCCTCCGCAAAATACCGGAGGGACCACCGGAGGGCAGGTTTCTATCATTAACAACGCCGAATCAGGCATAGCGGGGTGAATGTGATGGCGGGACCTTCTCTGTGGCGGCCCCGGCCCTCTGGAACCAACTCCCCCCAGAGATTAGAATTGCCCCCACCCTCCTTGCCTTTCGGGACTGCTCCCCCATTCCTTTGATGTAGCAAACCCGCATCATCGCTTGTTAATACTGTATTAATAAGGCGTTAATAATAAAGATAATCGGATAATAAAATTAAAATGCAATAGATTTATTTTTGCCTCCGCAAAACACCGGACGTGACCACCGGAGGGCAGGTTTCTATCATTAACAATGCTGAATCAGGCATAGGAAGTTTAATGTGATGGCGGGACCTTCTCTGGGGCGGCCCCGGCCCTCTGGAACCAACTCCGCCCAGAGATTAGATCAGGACTGCTCCCCCATTCCTTTGATGTAGCCAACCCGCATCATCGCTTGTTAATACTGTATTAATACAGCGTTAATAATAAAGATAATCGGATAATAAAATTAAAATCCAATAGATTTCTTTTCCCCCCCCCACGCTAGCCCTCCCCACGCAAGCCCCCCCCACGCTATAGCCCCGTTGCTAGTTCCCCACATTAGCCCGCCATGCTAGCCCCCCCCACTAGCCCCCCCCGCTAGTGCCCCTGATAGCCAGCCCCCCCACGCCAGCCCCCTGCGGCAGCCCCCTTGTGGGCTAGCGTGGGGGGGGACTAGCGTGGGGGGGACTAGCGTGGGGGGAGTAGCAGGCTGGGGCCTAGCAGGCTGGGGTCTAGCAGGCTTGCCCCCCCCCATGCTAGCCCCCCCCTCGCAAGCCCCCCCCGCTAGCCCCCCCCATGCTAGTCCCCCCCGCTAGCCTCCCCCGCTAGCCTCCCGCGATCCCCCCCTGCGAGCCACGCCTGCGAGTCCCCCTGCCAGCCCCCCAGCCCCCCCACATTCCCCGCGCCAGCCTTCCGTGACAGCCCCCCGTGGCAGCCCCCCCCCATGGCAGCCCCTGTGCGCTAGCCACCCCGCTAGCCACCCCGCTAGGTCCCCCCCGTGCTAGGCCGCCCCCAGGCCAGGCCCCCCGCTTTTTCTCTCCGTTGGAAAGCAGCACTTGGGAAGGTTGGAAAGGTCATCACATTTCCCCACAAAACAGCTGGTCCCTGCAAAGCTTTCATTCCTTTGGTTGGGGCTGGGAAGCCTATAGACACATAGAAACAGTGAGATAAACCCCCAAAAAAAGGATAGGTGAGAGGGATGGGAAGGGATAGCTCACAGTGCTAGTGCTCTGTTTTGCAAGTCAAGACTTCACAGGATCGAATCCAGGTACTGTCGGTTAAAATTAAAATCCAATAGATTTCTTTTCGCCTCCGCAAAATACCGGACATGACCACCGGAGGGCAGGTTTCTATCAATCATTAACAATGCTGAATCAGGCATAGCGGGGTTAATGTGACGGCGGGACCTTCTCTGTGGCGGCCCCGGCCCTCTGGAACCACTTCCCCCCAGAGATTAGAATTGCCCGCACCCTCCTTGCCTTTCAGGATTGCTCCCCCATTCCTTTGATGTAGCGAACCGCATCATCGCTTGTTAATATTAATAAGGCATTAATAATAAAGATATCGGATGATAAAATTAAAATCCAATAGATTTCTTTTTGCCTCCGCAAAATACCGGACGTGACCACAGGACGGAAGGTTTCCATCATTAACAATGCTGAATCAGGCATAGCGGGGTTAATGTGACGGCGGGACCTTCTCTGTGTCGGCCCCGGCCCTCTGGAACCAACTCCCCCCAGAGATTAGAATTGCCCCCACCCTCCTTGCCTTTCAGGATTGCTCCCCCATTCCTTTGATGTACCAAACCTGCATCATCGCTTGTTAATATTAATAAGGCGTTAATAAAGATATTGGATAATAAAATTAAAATGCAATAGATTTCTTTTGGCATCCGCAATACTGGACGTGACCACCGGAGGGCAGTTTTCTATCGTTAACAATGCTGAATCAGGCATAGCAGGGTCAATTTGATGGCGGGACCTTCTCTGTGTCGGCCCCGGCCCTCTGGAACCAACTCCCCCCAGAGATTAGAATTGCCCCCACCCTCCTTGCCTTTCAGGATTGCTCCCCCATTCCTTTGATGTACCAAACCTGCATCATCGCTTGTTAATATTAATAAGGCGTTAATAAAGATATTGGATAATAAAATTAAAATGCAATAGATTTCTTTTGGCATCCGCAATACTGGACGTGACCACCGGAGGGCAGTTTTCTATCGTTAACAATGCTGAATCAGGCATAGCAGGGTCAATTTGATGGCGGGACCTTCTCTGTGGCGGCCCTGGCCCTCTGGAACCAACTCCCCCCAGAGATTAGAATTGCCCCCCACCCTCCTTGCCTTTCAGGACTGCTCCCCCATTCCTTTGATGTAGCGAACCCGCATCATCGCTTGTTAATACTGTATTAATAAGGCGTTAATAATAAAGATAATCGGATAATAAAATTAAAATCCAATAGATTTCTTTTTCCCCCCCCACGCTAGCCCTCCCCACGCAAGCCCCCCCCCCACGCTAGCCCCGTTGCTAGTTCCCCACATTAGCCCGCCATGCTAGCCCCCCCCACTAGCCCCCCCGCTAGTGCCCCTGATAGCCAGTTCCCCACGCCAGCCCCCTGCGGCAGCCCCCTTGTGGGCTAGCGTGGGGGGGGACTAGCGTGGGGGGGACTAGCGTGGGGGGAGTAGCAGGCTGGGGTCTAGCAGGCTTGCCCCCCCCATGCTAGCCCCCCTCGCAAGCCCCCCCGCTAGCCCCCCCATGCTAGTCCCCCCCGCTAGCCTCCCCCGCTAGCCTCCCGCGATCCCCCCCTTCGAGCCACGCCTGCGAGTCCCCCTGCCACCCCCCTCAGCCCCCCCACATTCCCCGCGCCAGCCTTCCGTGACAGCCCCCCGTGGCAGCCCCCCCCGTGGCAGCCCCTGTGCGCTAGCCACCCCGCTAGCCACCCCGCTAGGTCCCCCCCGTGCTAGGCTGCCCCCAGGCCAGGCCCCCCGCTTTTTCTCTCCGTTGGAAAGCAGCACTTGCGAAGGTTGGAAAGGTTATCACATTTCCCCACAAAACAGCTGGTCCCTGGAAAGCTTTCATTCCTTTGGTTGGGGCTGGCACGCCAGACACTCCGCGCGCCAGACACCCCCCGTGCCAGACACCCCCCGCGCCAGCCCCGTCGCCAGTCCTCCTCGCGCCAGCCCCTCGCGCCAGACACCCCGCGCCAGACACCCCGCGCCAGACACCCCCGCGCCAGACACCCCCGCGCCAGACAACCCCGTGCCAGACACCCCCCGCGCCCCCCGCGCCAGACATCCCCCGCGCCAGACAATCCCCGCGCCAGACACCCCCCGCGCCAGCCCCTCGCGCCAGCCCCCCCCACACCAGACACCCCCGCGCCAGACACCCCCGCGCCAGACACCCCCGCGCCAGACACCCCCCGTGCCAGACACTCCCGGCGCCAGACACCCCCCGCGCCAGCGCCCCTCGCGCCAGCCCCCCTGTGAACCCCCTCGCCAGCCCTCCTCGCGCCAGCCCCTCGCGCCAGACACCCCGCGCCAGCCTCCCCGCGCCAGACACCCCCGCGCCAGACACCCCCGCGCCAGACACCCCCGCGCCAGACACCCCCCACACTAGACACCCCCGCGCCAGCCCTCCTGCGCCAGACATCCCCTGTGCCAGCCCCCCCCGCGCCAGCCCCTCGCGCCAGCCTCCTCACGCCAGCCCCCCCGCGGCAGCCCCCCCACGCCAGACACCCCTCCGCGCCAGACACCCCCCGCGCCAGACACTCCGCGCGCCAGACACACCCGCGTGCCAGACACCCCCCGCGCCAGACCCCTCGCCAGCCCTCCTCGCGCCAGCCCCTCGTGCCAGACACCCCGCGCCAGACACCCCGCGCCAGACACCCCCGCGCCAGACACCCCCGCGCCAGACACCCCCGCGCCAGACACCCCTCGCGGCCAGACACCCCCCGCGCCAGACATCCCCCGCGCCAGACGCTCCCCGCGCCAGACACCCCCCGCGCCAGACACCCCGCGCCAGACACCCCCGCGCCAGACACCCCCGCGCCAGACACCCCCGCGCCAGACACCCCCGCGCCAGACACCCCCCGCGCCAGACACCGGCCGCGCCAGACACCCCGCGCGCCAGACACCCCGCGCGCCAGACACCCCGCGCGCCAGACACCCCCCGCGCCAGCCCCGTCGCCAGCCCTCCTCACGCCAGCCCCTCGCGCCAGACACCCCGCGCCAGACACCCCGCGCCAGACACCCCCGCGCCAGACACCCCCCGCGCCAGACAACCCCGTGCCAGACACCCCCGCGCCAGACAACCCCGCGCCAGACACCCCCCGCGCCAGACACCCCCCGCGCCAGACATCCCCCGCGCCAGACACTCCCCGCGCCAGACACCCCCTGCGCCAGCCCCTCGCGCCAGACACCCCCGCGCCAGACACCCCCGCGCCAGACACCCCGTGCGCCAGACACCCCCGCGCCAGACACCTCCCGCGCCAGACACCCCCCGCGCCAGACACCCCTCGTGCCAGACACCCCCGCGCCAGCCTCCCCGCGCCAGCCCCCGCGCCAGACACCCCCGCGCCAGACATCCCCCGCGCCAGCCCCCCCCCGCACCAGCCCCCCCGCGCCAGCCCCCCCGCGCCAGCCACCCGCGCCAGCCACCCGCGCCAGCCCCCCCCCGCGCCAGACACCCCCCGCGCCTGACACCCCCCGCGCCAGCAACCCCCGCGCCAGACACCCCCCGCGCCAGACACTCCGCGCGCCAGACACCCCGCGTGCCAGACACCCCCCGCGCCAGAGACCCCTCGCCAGCCCTCCTCGCGCCAGCCCCTCGTGCCAGACACCCCGCGCCAGACACCCCGCGCCAGACACCCCCGCGCCAGACACCCCTGCGCCAGACACCCCCGCGCCAGACATCCCCCGCGCCAGACACTCCCCGCGCCAGACACCCCCGCGCCAGACACCCCGCACCAGACACCCCCGCGCCAGACACCCCCACGCCAGACACCCCCGCGCCAGACACCCCCCGCGCAAGACACCGCCGCCGCGCCAGACACTCCGCGCGCCAGACACCCCCCGCGCCAGCCCCTCGCGCCAGCCCCCCCACACCAGACACCCCCGCGCCAGACACCCCCGCGCCAGACACCCCCGCGCGCCAGACACCCCCTCGCAGCCCGCCAGACACCGCGCCAGACACCCCGCGCCAGCCCCCCCACGCCAGACACCCCCGCGCCAGCCCCCCGCGCCAGACATCCCCGCGCCAGCCACGCCCCGCGCCAGCCACCCCCGCGCCAGCCACCCCCGCGCCAGCCACCCCCGCGCCAGCCACCCCCCGCGCCAGCCCCTCGCGCCAGCCACCCCGCGCCATTCCCCCCGCGCCAGACACCCCCACGCCAGAAACCCCCGCGCCAGCCCCCCCGCGCCAGACATCCCCGCGCCAGCCACGCCCCGCGCCAGCCACCCCCGCGCCAGCCACCCCCGTGCCAGCCACCCCGCGCCAGCCCCCTCGCGCCAGCCCCCCCGCGCCAGCCCCCTCGCGCCAGACACCCCCCGCGCCAGACACCCCCGCGCCAGACACCCCCGCGCCAGACACCCCGCGCCTGCCCCCCGCGCCAGACACCCCCACGCCAGACACCCCCGCGCCAGCCCTCCTGCGCCAGACATCCCCCGCGCCAGCCCCCCCCGCGCCAGCCCTCGCGCCAGCCCCCCCGCGCCAGCCCCCCCCCGCGCCAGCCCCCCGGTGCCAGACACCCCCGCGCCAGACACCCCCCGCGCTGGACACCCCCGCGCCAGACACCCCCGCGCCAGACACCCCCCGCGCCAGACACTCCGCGCGCCAGACACCCCCCGTGCCAGACACCCCCCCGCGCCAGCCCCGTCGCCAGTCCTCCTCGCGCCAGCCCCTCGCGCCAGACACCCCGCGCCAGACACCCCGCGCCAGACACCCCCGCGCCAGACACCCCCGCGCCAGACAACCCCGTGCCAGACACCCCCCGCGCCAGACACCCCCCGCGCCAGACATCCCCCGCGCCAGACAATCCCCGCGCCAGACACCCCCCGCGCCAGCCCCCTCGCGCCAGCCCCCCCCACACCAGACACCCCCGCGCCAGACACCCCCGCGCCAGACACCCCCCGCGCCAGACACCCCCCGTGCCAGACACTCCGCGCGCCAGACACCCCCCGCGCCAGCGCCCCTCGCGCCAGCCCCCCTGTGAACCCCCTCGCCAGCCCTCCTCGCGCCAGCCCCTCGCGCCAGCCCCCCCGCACCAGACACCCCCAGCGCCAGACACCCCGCGCCAGCCTCCCCGCGCCAGACACCCCCGCGCCAGACACCCCCCGCGCCAGACACCCCCCACACTAGACACCCCCCGCGCCAGCCCTCCTGCGCCAGACATCCCCCGTGCCAGCCCCCCCCGCGCCAGCCCCCCCCCGCGCCAGCCCCTCGCGCCAGCCTCCCCACGCCAGCCCCCCCGCGCCAGCCCCCCCACGCCAGACACCCCCCGCGCCAGACACCCCCCGCGCCAGACACTCCGCGCGCCAGACACCCCGCGCGCCAGACACCCCCCGCGCCAGACCCCTCGCCAGCCCTCCTCGCGCCAGCCCCTCGTGCCAGACACCCCGCGCCAGACACCCTGCGCCAGACACCCCCGCGCCAGACACCCCCGCGCCAGACACCCCCGCGCCAGACACCCCCCGCGCCAGACACCCCCCGCGCCAGACATCCCCCGCGCCAGACACTCCCCGCGCCAGACACCCCCGCGCCAGACACCCCGCACCAGACACCCCCGCGCCAGACACCCCCGCGCCAGACACCCCCCGCGCCAGACACCCCCCGCGCCAGACACCGGCCGCGCCAGACACCCCGCGCGCCAGACACCCCGCGCGCCAGACACCCCGCGCGCCAGACACCCCGCGCGCCAGCCCCGTCGCCAGCCCTCCTCACGCCAGCCCCTCGCGCCAGACACCCCGCGCCAGACACCCCCGCGCCAGACACCCCCGCACCAGACACCCCCCGCGCCAGACACCCCCGCGCCAGACACCCCCGCGCCAGACACCCCCGCGCCAGACACCCCCCGCGCCAGACACCCCCCGCGCCAGACACCCCGCGCGCCAGACACCCCGCGCGCCAGACACCCCGCGCGCCAGACACCCCCCGCGCCAGCCCCGTCGCCAGCCCTCCTCACGCCAGCCCCTCGCGCCAGACACCCCGCGCCAGACACCCCCGCGCCAGACACCCCCGCGCCAGACACCCCCGCGCCAGACAACCCCGCGCCAGACACCCCCGCGCCAGACAACCCCCGCGCCAGACACCCCCCGCGCCAGACACCCCCCGCGCCAGACATCCCCCGCGCCAGACACTCCCCGCGCCAGACACCCCCCGCGCCAGCCCCTCGCGCCAGACACCCCCCGCGCCAGACACCCCCGCGCCAGACACCCCCGCGCCAGACACCCCCCGCGCCAGACACCCCCCCGCGCCAGACACCCCGTGCGCCAGACACCCCCGCGCCAGACACCTCCCGCGCCAGACACCCCCCCGCGCCAGACACCCCTCGTGCCAGACACCCCCGCGCCAGTCTCCCCGCGCCAGCCCCCCCGCGCCAGACACCCCCGCGCCAGACATCCCCCGCGCCAGCCCCCCCCCGCACCAGCCCCCCCGCGCCAGCCCCCCCGCGCCAGCCCCCCGCGCCAGCCCCCCCGCGCCAGCCCCCCCGCGCCAGCCCCCCGCGCCAGCCCCCCCCGCGCCAGCCCCCCCCCGCGCCAGACACCCCCCGCGCCTGACACCCCCCCGCGCCAGCAACCCCCGCGCCAGCCACCCCCCGCGCCAGCCCCTCGCGCCAGCCCTCCCGCGCCAGACACCCCCGCGCCAGCCCCCCCCCGCGCCAGACACCCCCGCGCCAGACACCCCCCGCGCTGGACACCCCCGCGCCAGACACCCCCGCGCCAGACACCCCCCCGCGCCAGACACTCCGCGCGCCAGACACCCCCCGTGCCAGACACCCCCCGCGCCAGCCCCGTCGCCAGTCCTCCTCGCGCCAGCCCCTCGCGCCAGACACCCCGCGCCAGACACCCCGCGCCAGACACCCCCGCGCCAGACACCCCCGCGCCAGACAACCCCGTGCCAGACACCCCCCGCGCCAGACACCCCCCCGCGCCAGACATCCCCCGCGCCAGACAATCCCCGCGCCAGACACCCCCCGCGCCAGCCCCTCGCGCCAGCCCCCCCACACCAGACACCCCCGCGCCAGACACCCCCGCGCCAGACACCCCCGCGCCAGACACCCCCCGTGCCAGACACTCCGCGCGCCAGACACCCCCCGCGCCAGCGCCCCTCGCGCCAGCCCCCCTGTGAACCCCCTCGCCAGCCCTCCTCGCGCCAGCCCCTCGCGCCAGCCCCCCCGCACCAGACACCCCCGCGCCAGACACCCCGCGCCAGCCTCCCCGCGCCAGACACCCCCGCGCCAGACACCCCCGCGCCAGACACCCCCCACACTAGACACCCCCGCGCCAGCCCTCCTGCGCCAGACATCCCCCGTGCCAGCCCCCCCCGCGCCAGCCCCCCCCGCGCCAGCCCCTCGCGCCAGCCTCCCCACGCCAGCCCCCCCGCGCCAGCCCCCCCACGCCAGACACCCCCCGCGCCAGACACCCCCCGCGCCAGACACTCCGCGCGCCAGACACCCCGCGCGCCAGACACCCCCCGCGCCAGACCCCTCGCCAGCCCTCCTCGCGCCAGCCCCTCGTGCCAGACACCCCGCGCCAGACACCCTGCGCCAGACACCCCCGCGCCAGACACCCCCGCGCCAGACACCCCCGCGCCAGACACCCCCCGCGCCAGACACCCCCCGCGCCAGACACCCCCCGCGCCAGACCACTCCCCGCGCCAGACACCCCCGCGCCAGACACCCCGCACCAGACACCCCCGCGCCAGACACCCCCGCGCCAGACACCCCCGCGCCAGACACCCCCCGCGCCAGACACCGGCCGCGCCAGACACCCCGCGCGCCAGACACCCCGCGCGCCAGACACCCCGCGCGCCAGACACCCCGCGCGCCAGCCCCGTCGCCAGCCCTCCTCACGCCAGCCCCTCGCGCCAGACACCCCGCGCCAGACACCCCCGCGCCAGACACCCCGCACCAGACACCCCCGCGCCAGACACCCCCGCGCCAGACACCCCCGCGCCAGACACCCCCGCGCCAGACACCCCCCGCGCCAGACACCCCCGCGCCCAGACACTCCGCGCGCCAGACACCCCGCGCGCCAGACACCCCCGCGCGCCAGACACCCCCCGCGCCAGCCCCGTCGCCAGCCCTCCTCACGCCAGCCCCTCGCGCCAGACACCCCGCGCCAGACACCCCCGCGCCAGACACCCCCGCGCCAGACACCCCCCGCGCCAGACAACCCCGCGCCAGACACCCCCGCGCCAGACAACCCCCGCGCCAGACACCCCCCGCGCCAGACACCCCCCGCGCCAGACATCCCCCGCGCCAGACACTCCCCGCGCCAGACACCCCCCGCGCCAGCCCCTCGCGCCAGACACCCCCGCGCCAGACACCCCCCGCGCCAGACACCCCCGCGCCAGACACCCCCCGCGCCAGACACCCCCCGCGCCAGACACCCCGTGCGCCAGACACCCCCGCGCCAGACACCTCCCGCGCCAGACACCCCCCGCGCCAGACACCCCTCGTGCCAGACACCCCCGCGCCAGCCTCCCCGCGCCAGCCCCCCGCGCCAGACACCCCCGCGCCAGCCCCCCCCGCACCAGCCCCCCCCGCGCCAGCCCCCCCGCGCCAGCCCCCCGCGCCAGCCCCCCCCGCGCCAGCCCCCCCCCGCGCCAGACACCCCCCGCGCCTGACACCCCCCGCGCCAGCAACCCCCGCGCCAGCCACCCCCCGCGCCAGCCCCTCGCGCCAGCCCTCCCGCGCCAGACACCCCCGCGCCAGCCCCCCCCGCGCCAGCCCCCCTCGCGCCAGTCCCCCTGCGAACCCCCGCGCCAGCCCCCCGCGCCAGCCCCCCTGCCCCAGCCCCCCCCGCGCCAGCCCCCCCCCCGCGCCTGACACCCCCCGCGCCAGACACCCCCGCGCCAGCCACCCCCCGCGCCAGCCCCCCGCGCCAGCCCCTCGCGCCAGCCCCCCCCGCGCCAGCCCCCCCCCGCGCCAGCCCCCCCCCTGCGCCAGCCCCCCCCCTGCGCCAGACATCCCCCGCGCCAGCCCCCCCCCGCGCCAGCCCCTCGCGCCAGCCCCCCCGCGCCAGCCCCTCGCGCCAGACACCCCCCGCGCCAGACACCCCCCGCGCCAGACACCCCCCGCGCCAGACACCCCCCCGCGCCAGACACCCCCCGCGCCAGACACCCCCCGCGCCAGACACTCCCCGCGCCAGACATCCCCCGTGCCAGACACCCCCCGCGCCAGACACCCCCGCGCCAGACACCCCCCGTGCCAGACACCCCCCGCGCCAGACACCCTGTGCGCCAGACACCCCGTGCGCCAGACACCCCCGCGCCAGACACCCCCCGCGCCAGACACCCCCCGCGCCAGACAGCCCCCGCGCCAGACACCCCCCGCGCCAGACACCCCCGCGCCAGACAACCCCGCGCCAGACACCCCTGCGCCAGACACCCACCCCCGCGCCAGACACCCCCCGCGCCAGACACTCCCCGCGCCAGACACCCCCCGCGCCAGCCCCTCGCACCAGCCCCCCCGCGCCAGACACCCCCGCGCCAGACAGCCCCCGCGCCAGACACCCCCCGCGCCAGACATCCCCCGCGCCAGACACCCCCCGCGCCAGACACCCCCCGCGCCAGACACCCCCCGCGCCAGACAGCCCCCGCGCCAGACACCCCCCGCGCCAGACACCCCCCGCGCCAGACACCCCCCGCGCCAGACACCCCCCGCGCCAGACACCCCCCCGCGCCAGACACCCCCCGCGTCATCCTCTTGCGTCATCCCCTCGCGCCAGACACCCCGCGCCACCCCCCCGCGCCACCCCCCCCCGCGCCACCCCCCCCCATGCCAGCCCCCCCTGCGCCAGACACCCCCCGCACAGCCCCCCCGCGCCAGACACCCCCGCGCCAGACACCCCCCGCGTCAGCCTCTCGCGTCAGCCCCTCGCGCCAGCCCCCCCCGCGCCAGCCCCCCCCGCGCCACCCCCCCGCGCCACCCCCCCCCCGCGCCAGCCCCCCCTGCGCCAGACACCCCCTGCACAGCCCCCCCCCGCCAGACACCCCCGCGCCAGACACCCCGCACGCCAGACACCCCCCCGCGCCAGCCCCCCTTGCACCAGCCCCCCCTCGCACCAGCCCTCCCTGCGCTAGACCCCCCCGCGCTACACCACCCCACGCAAGGCCCTCCCAGGCCCCCAAGTTTTTCCTGTCTGTTTGAAAGGAGTGCTTGCGAAGTTTGGAAAGGCCACAACCCCTGAATCCACATTTCTCCACAAAACAGCTGGTCCCTTAAAACCTTTCATTCCTAGGGCTGGGAAACTATAGACACGTCAGAGAAACACCGAGATAAAGGCCCAAAAAAAAGGTGGGCTGACAGGGAGGGGAGGGATAGCTCACAGCGCTAGTGCTCTGCTATGGAAGTCAAGACTTCACAGGATCGAATCCCACCAAGGCAGAAGGGTTAGGGTTAGGGTTAGGGTTAGGGTTAGGGTTAGGGTTAGGGTTAGGGTTAGGGGGTTAGGGTTAGGGTTAGGGTTAGGGTTAGGGTTAGGGTTAGGGTTAGGGTTAGGGTTAGGGTTAGGGTTAGGGTTAGGGTTAGGGTTAGGGTTAGGGTTAGGGTTAGGGTTAGGGTTAGGTTAGGGTTAGGGTTAGGGTTAGGGTTAGGGTTAGGGTTAGGGTTAGGGTTAGGGTTAGGGTTAGGGTTAGGGTTAGGGTTAGGGTTAGGGTTAGGGTTAGGGTTAGGGTTAGGGTTAGGGTTAGGGTTAGGGTTAGGGTTAGGGTTAGGGTTAGGGTTAGGAAGTCAAGTCGGGTTCTGGTTCTGGTTCTGGTTCTGGTTCAGGTTCTGGTTCTGGTTCTGGTTCAGGGTTAGGGTTAGGTTAGGGTTAGGGTTAGGGTTAGGGTTAGGGTTAGGGTTAGGGTTAGGGTTAGGGTTAGGGTTAGGGTTAGGGTTAGGGTTAGGGTTAGGGTTAGGGTTAGGGTTAGGGTTAGGGTTAGGGTTAGGGTTAGGGTTAGGGTTAGGGTTAGGGTTAGGGTTAGGGTTAGGGTTAGGGTTAGGGTTAGGGTTAGGGTTAGGTAGGTTAGGGTTAGGGTTAGGGTTAGGGTTAGGGTTAGGGTTAGGGTTAGGGTTAGGGTTAGGGTTAGGGTTAGGTTAGGGTTAGGGTTAGGGTTAGGGTTAGGGTTAGGGTTAGGGTTAGGGTTAGGGTTAGGGTTAGGGTTAGGGTTAGGGTTAGGGTTAGGGTTAGGGTTAGGGTTAGGGTTAGGGTTAGGGTTAGGGTTAGGGTTAGGGTTAGGGTTAGGGTTAGGGTTAGGGTTAGGGTTAGGGTTAGGGTTAGGGTTAGGGTTAGGGTTAGGGTTAGGGTTAGGGTTAGGGTTAGGGTTAGGGTTAGGGTTAGGGTTAGGGTTAGGGTTAGGGTTAGGGTTAGGGTTAGGGTTAGGGTTAGGGTTAGGGTTAGGGTTAGGGTTAGGGTTAGGGTTAGGGTTAGGGTTAGGGTTAGGGTTAGGGTTAGGGTTAGGGTTAGGGTTAGGGTTAGGGTTAGGGTTAGGGTTAGGGTTAGGGTTAGGGTTAGGGTTAGGGTTAGGGTTAGGGTTAGGGTTAGGGGTTAGGGTTAGGGTTAGGGTTAGGGTTAGGGTTAGGGTTAGGGTTAGGGTTAGGGTTAGGGTTAGGGTTAGGGTTAGGGTTAGGGTTAGGGTTAGGGTTAGGGTTAGGGTTAGGGTTAGGGTTAGGGTTAGGGTTAGGGTTAGGGTTAGGGTTAGGGTTAGGGTTAGGGTTAGGGTTAGGGTTAGGGTTAGGGTTAGGGTTAGGGTTAGGGTTAGGGTTAGGGTTAGGGTTAGGGTTAGGGTTAGGGTTAGGGTTAGGGTTAGGGTTAGGGTTAGGGTTAGGGTTAGGGTTAGGGTTAGGGTTAGGGTTAGGGTTAGGGTTAGGGTTAGGGTTAGGGTTAGGGTTAGGGTTAGGGTTAGGGTTAGGGGTTAGGGTTAGGGTTAGGGTTAGGGTTAGGGTTAGGGTTAGGGTTAGGGTTAGGGTTAGGGTTAGGGTTAGGGTTAGGGTTAGGGTTAGGGTTAGGGTTAGGGTTAGGGTTAGGGTTAGGGTTAGGGTTAGGGTTAGGGTTAGGGTTAGGGTTAGGGTTAGGGTTAGGGTTAGGGTTAGGGTTAGGGTTAGGGTTAGGGTTAGGGTTAGGGTTAGGGTTAGGGTTAGGGTTAGGGTTAGGGTTAGGGTAGGGTTAGGGTTAGGGTTAGGGTTAGGGTTAGGGTTAGGGTTAGGGTTAGGGTTAGGGTTAGGGTTAGGGTTAGGGTTAGGGTTAGGGTTAGGGTTAGGGTTAGGGTTAGGGTTAGGGTTAGGGTTAGGGTTAGGGTTAGGGTTAGGGTTAGGGTTAGGGTTAGGGTTAGGGTTAGGGTTAGGGTTAGGGTTAGGGTTAGGGTTAGGGTTAGGGTTAGGGTTAGGGTTAGGGTTAGGGTTAGGGTTAGGGTTAGGGTTAGGGTTAGGGTTAGGGTTAGGGTTAGGGTTAGGGTTAGGGTTAGGGTTAGGGTTAGGGTTAGGGTTAGGGTTAGGGTTAGGGTTAGGGTTAGGGTTAGGGTTAGGGTTAGGGTTAGGGTTAGGGTTAGGGTTAGGGTTAGGGTTAGGGTTAGGGTTAGGGTTAGGGTTAGGGTTAGGGTTAGGGTTAGGGTTAGGGTTAGGGTTAGGGTTAGGGTTAGGGTTAGGGTTAGGGTTAGGGTTAGGGTTAGGGTTAGGGTTAGGGTTAGGGTTAGGGTTAGGGTTAGGGTTAGGGTTAGGGTTAGGGTTAGGGTTAGGGTTAGGGTTAGGGTTAGGGTTAGGGTTAGGGTTAGGGTTAGGGTTAGGGTTAGGGTTAGGGTTAGGGTTAGGGTTAGGGTTAGGGTTAGGGTTAGGGTTAGGGTTAGGGTTAGGGTTAGGGTTAGGGTTAGGGTTAGGGTTAGGGTTAGGGTTAGGGTTAGGGTTAGGGTTAGGGTTAGGGTTAGGGTTAGGGTTAGGGTTAGGGTTAGGGTTAGGGTTAGGGTTAGGGTTAGGGTTAGGGTTAGGGTTAGGGTTAGGGTTAGGGTTAGGGTTAGGGTTAGGGTTAGGGTTAGGGTTAGGGTTAGGGTTAGGGTTAGGGTTAGGGTTAGGGTTAGGGTTAGGGTTAGGGTTAGGGTTAGGGTTAGGGTTAGGGTTAGGGTTAGGGTTAGGGTTAGGGTTAGGGTTAGGGTTAGGGTTAGGGTTAGGGTTAGGGTTAGGGTTAGGGTTAGGGTTAGGGTTAGGGTTAGGGTTAGGGTTAGGGTTAGGGTTAGGGTTAGGGTTAGGGTTAGGGTTAGGGTTAGGGTTAGGGTTAGGGTTAGGGTTAGGGTTAGGGTTAGGGTTAGGGTTAGGGTTAGGGTTAGGGTTAGGGTTAGGGTTAGGGTTAGGGTTAGGGTTAGGGTTAGGGTTAGGGTTAGGGTTAGGGTTAGGGTTAGGGTTAGGGTTAGGGTTAGGGTTAGGGTTAGGGTTAGGGTTAGGGTTAGGGTTAGGGTTAGGGTTAGGGTTAGGGTTAGGGTTAGGGTTAGGGTTAGGGTTAGGGTTAGGGTTAGGGTTAGGGTTAGGGTTAGGGTTAGGGTTAGGGTTAGGGTTAGGGTTAGGGTTAGGGTTAGGGTTAGGGTTAGGGTTAGGGTTAGGGTTAGGGTTAGGGTTAGGGTTAGGGTTAGGGTTAGGGTTAGGGTTAGGGTTAGGGTTAGGGTTAGGGTTAGGGTTAGGGTTAGGGTTAGGGTTAGGGTTAGGGTTAGGGTTAGGGTTAGGGTTAGGGTTAGGGTTAGGGTTAGGGTTAGGGTTAGGGTTAGGGTTAGGGTTAGGGTTAGGGTTAGGGTTAGGGTTAGGGTTAGGGTTAGGGTTAGGGTTAGGGTTAGGGTTAGGGTTAGGGTTAGGGTTAGGGTTAGGGTTAGGGTTAGGGTTAGGGTTAGGGTTAGGGTTAGGGTTAGGGTTAGGGTTAGGGTTAGGGTTAGGGTTAGGGTTAGGGTTAGGGTTAGGGTTAGGGTTAGGGTTAGGGTTAGGGTTAGGGTTAGGGTTAGGGTTAGGGTTAGGGTTAGGGTTAGGGTTAGGGTTAGGGTTAGGGTTAGGGTTAGGGTTAGGGTTAGGGTTAGGGTTAGGGTTAGGGTTAGGGTTAGGGTTAGGGTTAGGGTTAGGGTTAGGGTTAGGGTTAGGGTTAGGGTTAGGGTTAGGGTTAGGGTTAGGGTTAGGGTTAGGGTTAGGGTTAGGGTTAGGGTTAGGGTTAGGGTTAGGGTTAGGGTTAGGGTTAGGGTTAGGGTTAGGGTTAGGGTTAGGGTTAGGGTTAGGGTTAGGGTTAGGGTTAGGGTTAGGGTTAGGGTTAGGGTTAGGGTTAGGGTTAGGGTTAGGGTTAGGGTTAGGGTTAGGGTTAGGGTTAGGGTTAGGGTTAGGGTTA
This sequence comes from Erythrolamprus reginae, assembly GCF_031021105.1. Taxonomy (NCBI): domain Eukaryota; kingdom Metazoa; phylum Chordata; class Lepidosauria; order Squamata; family Dipsadidae; genus Erythrolamprus; species Erythrolamprus reginae. The sequence goes on from NC_091950.1 coordinate 426,552,879, forward strand.
GGGTTAGGGTTAGGGTTAGGGTTAGGGTTAGGGTTAGGGTTAGGGTTAGGGTTAGGGTTAGGGTTAGGGTTAGGGTTAGGGTTAGGGTTAGGGTTAGGGTTAGGGTTAGGGTTAGGGTTAGGGTTAGGGTTAGGGTTAGGGTTAGGGTTAGGGTTAGGGTTAGGGTTAGGGTTAGGGTTAGGGTTAGGGTTAGGGTTAGGGTTAGGGTTAGGGTTAGGGTTAGGGTTAGGGTTAGGGTTAGGGTTAGGGTTAGGGTTAGGGTTAGGGTTAGGGTTAGGGTTAGGGTTAGGGTTAGGGTTAGGGTTAGGGTTAGGGTTAGGGTTAGGGTTAGGGTTAGGGTTAGGGTTAGGGTTAGGGTTAGGGTTAGGGTTAGGGTTAGGGTTAGGGTTAGGGTTAGGGTTAGGGTTAGGGTTAGGGTTAGGGTTAGGGTTAGGGTTAGGGTTAGGGTTAGGGTTAGGGTTAGGGTTAGGGTTAGGGTTAGGGTTAGGGTTAGGGTTAGGGTTAGGGTTAGGGTTAGGGTTAGGGTTAGGGTTAGGGTTAGGGTTAGGGTTAGGGTTAGGGTTAGGGTTAGGGTTAGGGTTAGGGTTAGGGTTAGGGTTAGGGTTAGGGTTAGGGTTAGGGTTAGGGTTAGGGTTAGGGTTAGGGTTAGGGTTAGGGTTAGGGTTAGGGTTAGGGTTAGGGTTAGGGTTAGGGTTAGGGTTAGGGTTAGGGTTAGGGTTAGGGTTAGGGTTAGGGTTAGGGTTAGGGTTAGGGTTAGGGTTAGGGTTAGGGTTAGGGTTAGGGTTAGGGTTAGGGTTAGGGTTAGGGTTAGGGTTAGGGTTAGGGTTAGGGTTAGGGTTAGGGTTAGGGTTAGGGTTAGGGTTAGGGTTAGGGTTAGGGTTAGGGTTAGGGTTAGGGTTAGGGTTAGGGTTAGGGTTAGGGTTAGGGTTAGGGTTAGGGTTAGGGTTAGGGTTAGGGTTAGGGTTAGGGTTAGGGTTAGGGTTAGGGTTAGGGTTAGGGTTAGGGTTAGGGTTAGGGTTAGGGTTAGGGTTAGGGTTAGGGTTAGGGTTAGGGTTAGGGTTAGGGTTAGGGTTAGGGTTAGGGTTAGGGTTAGGGTTAGGGTTAGGGTTAGGGTTAGGGTTAGGGTTAGGGTTAGGGTTAGGGTTAGGGTTAGGGTTAGGGTTAGGGTTAGGGTTAGGGTTAGGGTTAGGGTTAGGGTTAGGGTTAGGGTTAGGGTTAGGGTTAGGGTTAGGGTTAGGGTTAGGGTTAGGGTTAGGGTTAGGGTTAGGGTTAGGGTTAGGGTTAGGGTTAGGGTTAGGGTTAGGGTTAGGGTTAGGGTTAGGGTTAGGGTTAGGGTTAGGGTTAGGGTTAGGGTTAGGGTTAGGGTTAGGGTTAGGGTTAGGGTTAGGGTTAGGGTTAGGGTTAGGGTTAGGGTTAGGGTTAGGGTTAGGGTTAGGGTTAGGGTTAGGGTTAGGGTTAGGGTTAGGGTTAGGGTTAGGGTTAGGGTTAGGGTTAGGGTTAGGGTTAGGGTTAGGGTTAGGGTTAGGGTTAGGGTTAGGGTTAGGGTTAGGGTTAGGGTTAGGGTTAGGGTTAGGGTTAGGGTTAGGGTTAGGGTTAGGGTTAGGGTTAGGGTTAGGGTTAGGGTTAGGGTTAGGGTTAGGGTTAGGGTTAGGGTTAGGGTTAGGGTTAGGGTTAGGGTTAGGGTTAGGGTTAGGGTTAGGGTTAGGGTTAGGGTTAGGGTTAGGGTTAGGGTTAGGGTTAGGGTTAGGGTTAGGGTTAGGGTTAGGGTTAGGGTTAGGGTTAGGGTTAGGGTTAGGGTTAGGGTTAGGGTTAGGGTTAGGGTTAGGGTTAGGGTTAGGGTTAGGGTTAGGGTTAGGGTTAGGGTTAGGGTTAGGGTTAGGGTTAGGGTTAGGGTTAGGGTTAGGGTTAGGGTTAGGGTTAGGGTTAGGGTTAGGGTTAGGGTTAGGGTTAGGGTTAGGGTTAGGGTTAGGGTTAGGGTTAGGGTTAGGGTTAGGGTTAGGGTTAGGGTTAGGGTTAGGGTTAGGGTTAGGGTTAGGGTTAGGGTTAGGGTTAGGGTTAGGGTTAGGGTTAGGGTTAGGGTTAGGGTTAGGGTTAGGGTTAGGGTTAGGGTTAGGGTTAGGGTTAGGGTTAGGGTTAGGGTTAGGGTTAGGGTTAGGGTTAGGGTTAGGGTTAGGGTTAGGGTTAGGGTTAGGGTTAGGGTTAGGGTTAGGGTTAGGGTTAGGGTTAGGGTTAGGGTTAGGGTTAGGGTTAGGGTTAGGGTTAGGGTTAGGGTTAGGGTTAGGGTTAGGGTTAGGGTTAGGGTTAGGGTTAGGGTTAGGGTTAGGGTAGGGTTAGGGTTAGGGTTAGGGTTAGGGTTAGGGTTAGGGTTAGGGTTAGGGTTAGGGTTAGGGTTAGGGTTAGGGTTAGGGTTAGGGTTAGGGTTAGGGTTAGGGTTAGGGTTAGGGTTAGGGTTAGGGTTAGGGTTAGGGTTAGGGTTAGGGTTAGGGTTAGGGTTAGGGTTAGGGTTAGGGTTAGGGTTAGGGTTAGGGTTAGGGTTAGGGTTAGGGTTAGGGTTAGGGTTAGGGTTAGGGTTAGGGTTAGGGTTAGGGTTAGGGTTAGGGTTAGGGTTAGGGTTAGGGTTAGGGTTAGGGTTAGGGTTAGGGTTAGGGTTAGGGTTAGGGTTAGGGTTAGGGTTAGGGTTAGGGTTAGGGTTAGGGTTAGGGTTAGGGTTAGGGTTAGGGTTAGGGTTAGGGTTAGGGTTAGGGTTAGGGTTAGGGTTAGGGTTAGGGTTAGGGTTAGGGTTAGGGTTAGGGTTAGGGTTAGGGTTAGGGTTAGGGTTAGGGTTAGGGTTAGGGTTAGGGTTAGGGTTAGGGTTAGGGTTAGGGTTAGGGTTAGGGTTAGGGTTAGGGTTAGGGTTAGGGTTAGGGTTAGGGTTAGGGTTAGGGTTAGGGTTAGGGTTAGGGTTAGGGTTAGGGTTAGGGTTAGGGTTAGGGTTAGGGTTAGGGTTAGGGTTAGGGTTAGGGTTAGGGTTAGGGTTAGGGTTAGGGTTAGGGTTAGGGTTAGGGTTAGGGTTAGGGTTAGGGTTAGGGTTAGGGTTAGGGTTAGGGTTAGGGTTAGGGTTAGGGTTAGGGTTAGGGTTAGGGTTAGGGTTAGGGTTAGGGTTAGGGTTAGGGTTAGGGTTAGGGTTAGGGTTAGGGTTAGGGTTAGGGTTAGGGTTAGGGTTAGGGTTAGGGTTAGGGTTAGGGTTAGGGTTAGGGTTAGGGTTAGGGTTAGGGTTAGGGTTAGGGTTAGGGTTAGGGTTAGGGTTAGGGTTAGGGTTAGGGTTAGGGTTAGGGTTAGGGTTAGGGTTAGGGTTAGGGTTAGGGTTAGGGTTAGGGTTAGGGTTAGGGTTAGGGTTAGGGTTAGGGTTAGGGTTAGGGTTAGGGTTAGGGTTAGGGTTAGGGTTAGGGTTAGGGTTAGGGTTAGGGTTAGGGTTAGGGTTAGGGTTAGGGTTAGGGTTAGGGTTAGGGTTAGGGTTAGGGTTAGGGTTAGGGTTAGGGTTAGGGTTAGGGTTAGGGTTAGGGTTAGGGTTAGGGTTAGGGTTAGGGTTAGGGTTAGGGTTAGGGTTAGGGTTAGGGTTAGGGTTAGGGTTAGGGTTAGGGTTAGGGTTAGGGTTAGGGTTAGGGTTAGGGTTAGGGTTAGGGTTAGGGTTAGGGTTAGGGTTAGGGTTAGGGTTAGGGTTAGGGTTAGGGTTAGGGTTAGGGTTAGGGTTAGGGTTAGGGTTAGGGTTAGGGTTAGGGTTAGGGTTAGGGTTAGGGTTAGGGTTAGGGTTAGGGTTAGGGTTAGGGTTAGGGTTAGGGTTAGGGTTAGGGTTAGGGTTAGGGTTAGGGTTAGGGTTAGGGTTAGGGTTAGGGTTAGGGTTAGGGTTAGGGTTAGGGTTAGGGTTAGGGTTAGGGTTAGGGTTAGGGTTAGGGTTAGGGTTAGGGTTAGGGTTAGGGTTAGGGTTAGGGTTAGGGTTAGGGTTAGGGTTAGGGTTAGGGTTAGGGTTAGGGTTAGGGTTAGGGTTAGGGTTAGGGTTAGGGTTAGGGTTAGGGTTAGGGTTAGGGTTAGGGTTAGGGTTAGGGTTAGGGTTAGGGTTAGGGTTAGGGTTAGGGTTAGGGTTAGGGTTAGGGTTAGGGTTAGGGTTAGGGTTAGGGTTAGGGTTAGGGTTAGGGTTAGGGTTAGGGTTAGGGTTAGGGTTAGGGTTAGGGTTAGGGTTAGGGTTAGGGTTAGGGTTAGGGTTAGGGTTAGGGTTAGGGTTAGGGTTAGGGTTAGGGTTAGGGTTAGGGTTAGGGTTAGGGTTAGGGTTAGGGTTAGGGTTAGGGTTAGGGTTAGGGTTAGGGTTAGGGTTAGGGTTAGGGTTAGGGTTAGGGTTAGGGTTAGGGTTAGGGTTAGGGTTAGGGTTAGGGTTAGGGTTAGGGTTAGGGTTAGGGTTAGGGTTAGGGTTAGGGTTAGGGTTAGGGTTAGGGTTAGGGTTAGGGTTAGGGTTAGGGTTAGGGTTAGGGTTAGGGTTAGGGTTAGGGTTAGGGTTAGGGTTAGGGTTAGGGTTAGGGTTAGGGTTAGGGTTAGGGTTAGGGTTAGGGTTAGGGTTAGGGTTAGGGTTAGGGTTAGGGTTAGGGTTAGGGTTAGGGTTAGGGTTAGGGTTAGGGTTAGGGTTAGGGTTAGGGTTAGGGTTAGGGTTAGGGTTAGGGTTAGGGTTAGGGTTAGGGTTAGGGTTAGGGTTAGGGTTAGGGTTAGGGTTAGGGTTAGGGTTAGGGTTAGGGTTAGGGTTAGGGTTAGGGTTAGGGTTAGGGTTAGGGTTAGGGTTAGGGTTAGGGTTAGGGTTAGGGTTAGGGTTAGGGTTAGGGTTAGGGTTAGGGTTAGGGTTAGGGTTAGGGTTAGGGTTAGGGTTAGGGTTAGGGTTAGGGTTAGGGTTAGGGTTAGGGTTAGGGTTAGGGTTAGGGTTAGGGTTAGGGTTAGGGTTAGGGTTAGGGTTAGGGTTAGGGTTAGGGTTAGGGTTAGGGTTAGGGTTAGGGTTAGGGTTAGGGTTAGGGTTAGGGTTAGGGTTAGGGTTAGGGTTAGGGTTAGGGTTAGGGTTAGGGTTAGGGTTAGGGTTAGGGTTAGGGTTAGGGTTAGGGTTAGGGTTAGGGTTAGGGTTAGGGTTAGGGTTAGGGTTAGGGTTAGGGTTAGGGTTAGGGTTAGGGTTAGGGTTAGGGTTAGGGTTAGGGTTAGGGTTAGGGTTAGGGTTAGGGTTAGGGTTAGGGTTAGGGTTAGGGTTAGGGTTAGGGTTAGGGTTAGGGTTAGGGTTAGGGTTAGGGTTAGGGTTAGGGTTAGGGTTAGGGTTAGGGTTAGGGTTAGGGTTAGGGTTAGGGTTAGGGTTAGGGTTAGGGTTAGGGTTAGGGTTAGGGTTAGGGTTAGGGTTAGGGTTAGGGTTAGGGTTAGGGTTAGGGTTAGGGTTAGGGTTAGGGTTAGGGTTAGGGTTAGGGTTAGGGTTAGGGTTAGGGTTAGGGTTAGGGTTAGGGTTAGGGTTAGGGTTAGGGTTAGGGTTAGGGTTAGGGTTAGGGTTAGGGTTAGGGTTAGGGTTAGGGTTAGGGTTAGGGTTAGGGTTAGGGTTAGGGTTAGGGTTAGGGTTAGGGTTAGGGTTAGGGTTAGGGTTAGGGTTAGGGTTAGGGTTAGGGTTAGGGTTAGGGTTAGGGTTAGGGTTAGGGTTAGGGTTAGGGTTAGGGTTAGGGTTAGGGTTAGGGTTAGGGTTAGGGTTAGGGTTAGGGTTAGGGTTAGGGTTAGGGTTAGGGTTAGGGTTAGGGTTAGGGTTAGGGTTAGGGTTAGGGTTAGGGTTAGGGTTAGGGTTAGGGTTAGGGTTAGGGTTAGGGTTAGGGTTAGGGTTAGGGTTAGGGTTAGGGTTAGGGTTAGGGTTAGGGTTAGGGTTAGGGTTAGGGTTAGGGTTAGGGTTAGGGTTAGGGTTAGGGTTAGGGTTAGGGTTAGGGTTAGGGTTAGGGTTAGGGTTAGGGTTAGGGTTAGGGTTAGGGTTAGGGTTAGGGTTAGGGTTAGGGTTAGGGTTAGGGTTAGGGTTAGGGTTAGGGTTAGGGTTAGGGTTAGGGTTAGGGTTAGGGTTAGGGTTAGGGTTAGGGTTAGGGTTAGGGTTAGGGTTAGGGTTAGGGTTAGGGTTAGGGTTAGGGTTAGGGTTAGGGTTAGGGTTAGGGTTAGGGTTAGGGTTAGGGTTAGGGTTAGGGTTAGGGTTAGGGTTAGGGTTAGGGTTAGGGTTAGGGTTAGGGTTAGGGTTAGGGTTAGGGTTAGGGTTAGGGTTAGGGTTAGGGTTAGGGTTAGGGTTAGGGTTAGGGTTAGGGTTAGGGTTAGGGTTAGGGTTAGGGTTAGGGTTAGGGTTAGGGTTAGGGTTAGGGTTAGGGTTAGGGTTAGGGTTAGGGTTAGGGTTAGGGTTAGGGTTAGGGTTAGGGTTAGGGTTAGGGTTAGGGTTAGGGTTAGGGTTAGGGTTAGGGTTAGGGTTAGGGTTAGGGTTAGGGTTAGGGTTAGGGTTAGGGTTAGGGTTAGGGTTAGGGTTAGGGTTAGGGTTAGGGTTAGGGTTAGGGTTAGGGTTAGGGTTAGGGTTAGGGTTAGGGTTAGGGTTAGGGTTAGGGTTAGGGTTAGGGTTAGGGTTAGGGTTAGGGTTAGGGTTAGGGTTAGGGTTAGGGTTAGGGTTAGGGTTAGGGTTAGGGTTAGGGTTAGGGTTAGGGTTAGGGTTAGGGTTAGGGTTAGGGTTAGGGTTAGGGTTAGGGTTAGGGTTAGGGTTAGGGTTAGGGTTAGGGTTAGGGTTAGGGTTAGGGTTAGGGTTAGGGTTAGGGTTAGGGTTAGGGTTAGGGTTAGGGTTAGGGTTAGGGTTAGGGTTAGGGTTAGGGTTAGGGTTAGGGTTAGGGTTAGGGTTAGGGTTAGGGTTAGGGTTAGGGTTAGGGTTAGGGTTAGGGTTAGGGTTAGGGTTAGGGTTAGGGTT